>NW_024100582.1:0-509849 GCF_016545835.1 Crotalus tigris | reverse complement strand
GGGCAGACTCCCTAACTTCACATATACTCTGGTGGGTTGTTTGGGAACTAACAAGGAAAACGATCTTGGGGGTCAGAATGGACAGGGCAGTGAAGACTGAGTCAATGGGTGGCAGCTGTGAAGAAAAAAAAGATTTGGGTGCTTGAGACCGTTAGGGAGGAATTCAAACTGAAAATGCCAAGATAATCATGTCTTTATATAAATCTGCCTCTGGAAGGCCTTCTAGCCACCATTTTTGAAACAGAATATAGTGGGGCTATGCTTTTCTTTTTGTGGTCCAAGAACCCGTGTTTATACTCTCCAGGAAGATGGCTTGTTATAGTTAAAACCAAGTAATGCTGAGGCACTTTCAGAACCAGCATATTTAGACTTGGTTTAGACAACATGCTAAGTTAGAAGGTAGTTTGTCTGTTTTGCCCTAACTATAGTATTATGATGTGTAAATCATGCTTTATAGCTTGAAGTGTGTGAGAGCTCACACGTAAATTACACGTGAAGTATGGCTTGGGGTGTTGCACGAACTCAGTTGCAATTCTAAGTCCATGAATTGTAGCCCACATCCACAGCTGCAGCTACACAATATTCATGGGTGCCTTCTTTGGGTTCATCTCTACTTGTAGTGGGTGAGGAGCTTTAGATAACACTTGATAGAGTCCGTCCTGAGGACAAGTGTTGAAAGTAATCTGGGCCTCTGTTGGTTGCCCCCCTTCCCTGCTTCTACAGTCTTCAGAAAGTGGACGCCATCTTCCTTTCCTTCCTTGGGCCTTCCATAACTTTGTTACACAGCAACTCAATGAGGAGTCACTCTAGGAGGGAGATAGGTGGCTTCTAAATGTGACATAAATAAATAGAAACAAACAAGCACCTCCTCTCCCATAAGCTGAAAATATACACGCCAAACATCTGCTTATTGTGATACAGTTTAAAGTGATTTTAGTTTCACCATGGCAAAATGAGGTCCTCAGCTCCCTGCCTCCATATCATGGTGCATCATAGGTCCTCTTCAACCTGCTTCCAGCTGATGGTTTTCTGGACAAACTCTTCCCTTGCAGTCCCATCTCCTGCCTCTCCTTCCACTAAATCCACAGGCAGGTCCCAGTGCTTGGATTAATCTACTAGTGCATCCCAGGCCAGGGAGAGGCAAGTGGTGAACCTGGAAAGAGAGAAAGGAGCCTTTTGAGCAGAATTTGTCTGTCTTCCCCTGCATTTCTTTAAAGATAAACAAACAGATGTCTGAGTGCCATTGAGTTGCAATGCTCACATGTGCCTTTTTGTGTGTGGAGCTTTTAAAGGCCTTGGGAAGCAATTCCAACATTTTCCTATAGGTGCAGGCAGATAATTGGATGCTTTCAAAGACCACTACCAGGCAGGGAAAGTTCAAGTTTGGCCTCAGAGTGTTCCCTGTGTTGACCAAGCCTCTTCATGACTTGGCTGTGGCTCCCCCCCCCCCTTTTTGTGCTTTTCCTCCTGAGTTGAATGACTTGCTTTCTGTTTTTTGTACTTTGTCTTTGGAAAAGCACTTAGATGGCAAAGGAGAAATGATCTCAAAATCGACCAGAACGCTTGCTGGGCCATAAATAAATAAATAAGCAAACAAAAGTGGTGCTTTATTTTGCGAGATATGGCTTTTTTCCTCTTCTTTTCCATTTCTTTCTCTTTTTTTAAAAAAACTTACTTCTTCAAAAAAAGAAAAAAGAAAAATTCAAAGGGAAAGAATCTTTGGCCTGCTGCCACCACTAACAGACAGGTGGCTTTGATCTCCATAGAATGGTTAAGAAAACCAAGCCAACCGAGGGAAGGAGATCCATAACTAAGCCATTGAGGAGTGTTCCTTCAGGGTCTTCTCGCTGCTTCCCCAGCCCACCTGCTGCTCTCTAGATGGAGATACGTTTTCAAGGAGAAGCAGAAGGGCAGGCTTATTGTCTTATTTGCCCTTCCAGTCCTTCCTTATGCCATAATTATTTTTGTACCTGGTCCAGCTATCCTTACAGAGTTGCCTGCAGCCAGTCTTCCTCTCCTCCTGGTGGGCTTTCTTCACCAGTTTGTGAAACATCTGAAAGTTTTACACGGCGAGCAAAGCTATAAAAATAATTTGTATTTCATTTAAATATTCCTTAAGTCATTTCAGTATATTTAAGCCTTAATTCATCTTCTTTTTGTCCCTTTTCAATACATTAATAAAACTATTTGACAGAAAGATGAACCATGTTATTAAAGAATGTCTTTGGCAATTTTAATTCTTGAAATCTTGCTCTCCCATCCTTTCCCCTTGTCTCTTTTGAAAGGCCAGACTCCATTCACTCTCTTAATTTTCTGGGTTTATTCTTGAGCTTCTAGATGAAACCACAACTTGTCTACTAAATCTTCTTTGCTACTCAAGTGTGATTTAATCATTTTTGCCAATTAGTTCACACAGGCAGTGACAGAGCACCGGTTGAAATAGAAACATGTTCCTGTTGCCCACATTTTTTCTCCTTTTGGTAATGTTCCTGTTCTTCAAGTGGAAACTTGAAGATGGAGAAAATATTTATCAGGCTTTTCAATGACCTTAACCATATGTTTGAGGATGAGTGTGCACTATTGTGCTCTCTCTTGGTCTCTTACTCTCTTTTTCTCTCTCTTTCTTTCATGCGCACACAGACACACACGCTTAGCCTCAGTCTGCTCCTTTCTTTTCATTAGTCTCCGTAAGAGCAACATAAAAATGTTGGAGACAAAATAAGGGAGTTGGGAAGGGAGAGAAGACTCACTCAAGCAGAGTCCACTTCTCATCTGACCTCCTCGTTCTCCCTAAACTTATCATTGCCAAACCTGCCAGCTCACTTCTGTCCTTTCATCCTCCCCCAATTTCAAAAACTTTACTAGCAAACATTTTCCATGGTGCTCTCTGGAGACTACCTTCTCTACAGCTGGAGAGTTATGCTTCAAACAGAGGCTGGGAGTATTAGACCCAGGGGCGTCTGCAGGTTGTGTTTAAAAAATTAAGATGTCTGCCACAGTGGTTCTGTCTGTCTTTTTTTATATGTCCCACCCGTCCTTCAAGTCTTCCAACAGAGTCCGTCCTTCTTGCTGGTGGTCATCTTCCTTTTTTTCCTGGCCTTCTACCAGTCCCAACATTACAAAGATCTCAAGAATAGTTGAGAAGTTGGTCACATTTGCAGAATGTGTCCAAAATGTGAAATAGTCTGCTTATTTGTGCCTTAAAAACTCAGGATTGAAACATTCTATGATCTATTTGTTTGACTGCTTGCAGTATTTTAGGATCTTTCACCAAAGTTCAAAAGGGTCAATACTGTGTGTAATGTTTATCACAGCAAGCAGACCCAAATGGAAGTGTTAATATTTTTTCCATCTTTCAAACAGAATGTCACACTTTCCCTTCCATAGAGTGTCGTAGAGGGAAAAACTGCTGCCTGAATGATTCCAATCTTTGTAGGTATAAACACATCACAGCATCTGAATATCTTTTCCAAGGTCTTCATTACTACTCTATCAAGTGTCCTCCACAGCATTTTTCTTAACTGCTAGTTCCTTTACTGTTGATAGTTAAATCTAAAAAACAAAAGGAAATATTGTCTAGGGTATCTTGGATGTTTATATCTCTACTGTACAGAATTTCAGTGTTCTCCTTCCATCTCAGATCTTCTTTGAATCAGTTACTATATGTCCCATTGGGATCCATCCACCTCTTTTTACAACTTTTTGAAATTCTTTGTTAAGTTCCTTTCTGAGGTATTTGTCTCTCTTGACTTTGACTTCTCTTCTCTTCTCTTCTCTTCTCTTCTCTTCTCTTCTCTTCTCTTCTCTATTTCCACAGTTGATTCTAACATCCAGTTTGCTTTCTTCTGTTTCTTAATCTTCAACAGTCTCTTCACATTAATCAACAGCTTCTTTGATTTCATTTCACAGTTCCTCTGGGTCCCTATCAATGAGGTTCAAGACTTCAAAGAATTCCTGATATTCTTGAAAACGGTGGTTACAAGCTCAAAATCATATTGGGGAAAATAGTTGGCTTTCTTCTTCCACAATAGCTTGACTTGGAACTTATGCATGAAGAAGTTCATGATCTGTTCCATAATCAGCCCCTGGTCATTTCTTTGCTTTATAATTGAGCTTTTCTGTCTCCATGCAACAATATAGTCAATTTAATTCCTGCGTATTCCATCTGGGTATTATCCATATATGTAGAAATTGTTTGATTGAAAAAGCTGAAGGGTTCAAACAAATTCATGAAAAAGGTGCATTTTACTGGTTCTATGATGGTATCCTAGGAATCATCTGGTTGGCCATTGGAATGGGGCAGAAGCTGGAATGAGTTTGGCCTTTGACTCTTGACAGCTTAATTTGTCATCTGAGATACTGGCAAGGTAGTTGTGCATATATAGCACATTAATGAGGCCACCCATGTGTGCAGACCAGCTTTTTCTGTAGTCCCAAGTCTGATCAACAATCAACAGATGCAAGAAAGGAACTCAGTTTTGAGCAAATTCAATTACTTGTTGATCCCTTTCATCAAGAACCTGAATAAATGTGATCTGAACCAAGGTGAAGGAGCAACCTGGACCACGAAGCTGCCCATTGAAATGGGAGAGAGTGTACAGGTGAGGAATCAAGGTGCAGGAAGCAATGGCCCTGGCAATCATCCACCTTGCTCCATCTTAGCCTGAGCTCTGTACAGGATTTCCCATGCAGTACCAGGGGGTTCTGCCCACTGGCTGGCTTCAGTCCCTCTTAAAGCTGTAGGGAACCGGTACTGGATCCCCAGTGTGAGTGCAAGAGGCTAGCTTAGCTGTACTCAGATTTCACTTGATGTGTTCACAGTTACATCCTGCAGGATGGAGGGGCTGGCCAGGAGAAAAGAAAGCAAGTCAGACTGGCATGTGTTCACTCCCACTGAACAGTCACTGTTTTCTAGGGTCTCTTCAGACCCCTCCCCAATTCTGGATAAAATGTAGAAGCTGAAAAGCGAACCACGCTGGCTTGCATAGGCGTGTCTGCTTGTCCAGTTGATAGTGTCACTGTTCTCACTCTTTCAACCACGCACAAAACCCACTCACACCGGACCAATATTTCAAGCTGGGAAAATGTGCCTGCACTGATTCTTTGCTGGCACATGCACTAAACAATGTAGCTTTTAAAAATAGACAAAAATCAGATTTGCCAAACAAAATTCTCCATTGTTCACGCTCTGCCTCAGGTCGAAGAGACGTCTGAAAAGAGAGGGGCTGCTGGCTCCTCATCCTTGCCCCTTCCGAGAGAAAGGGCTCTTCTTCATTCCTTTATTTACTGTTGGTTATTCAGAAACTGGAGAAGTTAATGCAAACACTGTTCCATTGTGCCTGGAGTTCAAAGAGCAGAATGTTTCCAGGTGAGGCAAGGAGAAAGAATTCTTTGCTGAGATAATAAGCAGAGGCACGAGACTTTTTCAATACACTTGGTTTCAAAACTGCAGAAAAGTAGCTGCTTGCCTTCTCTTCCTTTCTCTAAGCTGCTTTTGACAAAGATCTTGGGCCAGCCCACCCTTTCTTTTCATGAGTTAGTCAGAGCAATGGATTCTCCAGGCAGTCACAGAGAATCAGTGGGCATCTTCATCATTAAAACTAGCACTGCCAGCCTGATGAACCGTTTTTGCAAAGACCTGCCCATGATGGTTGGGACTTGGCATTTTGCCAAGAGAAGAAGAATGTTGACAAATGTTGATGCCCAATTCCAGGTCAACTGAAACTGACCCAAAGCACCACAGTCATTCACCCACAAGATGCCAGCTACAAGCAATCTTGCAGAAGCTCTCAGAGGAAGAGAGCCCGGTGAGTCCAGGGTAGCCAAAAATCAGGAGGATTCTGGCAGAACCTTTTCCAATGAACCAATTTTATTCAAAGGCATCAGTTTTGGTGAGCTAAACCCCAGTCCATTGCTCCATGCATCTGATGAAGAGAACGTGAAAGCTGATGCCTTTGAAAAAAAATGGTTCATTGGAAAAAGCCCTACCAGAGTCCTCCTGATTTTGGCTGAAAGTCAAATCACTATGATCTCTCCAGAGCTAGTTCTGAGCATAAAAAAAGGACTCTGTCAGCTGTCATGATCTTTGCAGTGGTACCATGTCTTACAAGTGATTTATCTGAGTGTTTCCTCCAACCTGACATATCATCCTGTTCTCTTTCCATAGCTGAAAAAAAATTGGCAACAGCCCCACATGTGAAGGCAGAAAAGGACCTTTCTGAGATTCTAGGGCAGGTTACGGGGATCTGCATGCCTGGAAAATGCAAAGGAGCTCAGCAAGGTCACCGTAGTGGCTCCAAAAAGCCACTGAGATCTGCTGGGTTGTGGATTCCTAGGTGTTGCTATGGTTGCCACGGGCTCCTTTACATATTCTGAATTGCCCTAAGACAGCCTGACCTGTGGAAGCCTGGACTACCTCTCCCTGCGGTTGCTTCAGCTTTCATTGGCCTTTTACAAAGAAGGGAATGTCCTTCTCTCCCCAGCACAGCTCCCCAGTTGATTACTGGGACAAAGCAACAACCAAGGAATGACAAAGGGAGAACCTCGGATTCGAGCCTTTCTCCCCATTTTGGCTGAGAGCAGCAGTCCTGCCTTC
The DNA here is from genome assembly GCF_016545835.1 of Crotalus tigris. NCBI lineage: Eukaryota > Metazoa > Chordata > Lepidosauria > Squamata > Viperidae > Crotalus > Crotalus tigris. The sequence continues at coordinate 503,254 of NW_024100582.1, read as the reverse complement.
CCTCTCTGATTCTCCTGAACAAGGAAGGTCCTTCAGAAATTGGAAGGCCACATCCGGTCTCCCAGCCTCCTTCCCCTCTCCAGGCTCAGCCTTTCCAGCCCTTCCTGGCTCCTTCTGATCCAGATGCCTAACCCTCATCCAGCTGCTGCCCTCCCTAAAGGAGGAAGGTGCAGCCAGGTGGCAGGCTGATCCACAGACAGGCCCCATTTGATGAACAGCTTGGGAGGAAGGCCCGGCCACCTCCTTTCTCCCAGCTGTACTATTTGGCTTCCATGGTTGGCCTGCTAGGTTATTTACAGAGAAAAAGCTTCCCTGCGAATTCCACTTTGCCAAGTTTGCACACTTAATTGCATGCCAGCTCAATGCGTTCTGCCTTTTTCCCCCCTTGTGAAACTCCATTTTTCAGGTGCCTCCTCCTCCCTCACCACCACCCCCCCGTTACTTTGCTGCTTTTAGGTGCTGCTTGAGCTTCTGCTATGTGTTAATTACTATTGGGATGCAGTAATCAGCTTGTTGGGTTGTCAGCTTGTCAGAGAGCATGTTAATTTCATTTAAGCTTTGTTAATTTCACTCTCTCTGGTAATTTTCACTTTAGTCACCTCCATTCTTGAGGCCCTGACAGCAGCAACTCTGTTTAAGAAAGGCAGTCCAGCCTAACGGGGTGGGGACCCCTGGAGGGACAGCCTTCCCCTACGATGGCCTCCAGGGAGCAAGACCCCTTGATAAAGGCAGAAGGGCAGAAGGCAGGACGGCAGGGAAACAGCCTTCGATCTTCAAGACCACGCATTGACCTTCCATCCTAAGATATTCGCCATCATCTAAGTCTATGTTAATTCCATCTTCTGTTTCCTTAAATTATACAGTGGCTAACCCAACCTGAAACAAGAGCTGAAGCAACTGGATTACTTGTGTTTAATGAGTAGCTAGAAGCCTGAAGAAGAACCCCTAGAAAGTGTCCTGATGATTTTGGCAGCGCAAGAATATTTTATAATAGATCTCAGCAGCTGCACAGGCTTCCACTCTTCCTTGTCCCTGGGGATGAAGGTCCTTTGTTAAGAGCTCCCTCTCCATTCTGTTGATGCCCAAGGAACCCCAAAACCAGAAGAGGACAGCCACAGAAGCACCTGTTGTCCTGTCTCCCAAATAGGTTTCCACATAGGTGCAAAATATTCTCTCCGGTCAAGAGAAGAACCTCATTCAGCAAGTCTTCATTCAAAAAGTTTCTTCTTCCATGGCACTGACTTTGACTGGCCCCAAGCAATGTCATGGTGCTCTGGCTTGCAGCTACATATACGGGGAAGTGAAGAAGCTTCAAGAAAGGTCCCCCAGAATGACCTATAATTTAACTTGTCCCTAGCTATGTAGAGTTGGGCCATCTAGAGTTCACTGTTCTAAATGTTATGGGAGCTCCAATTGCTCTTTGGCCTGTCCCTTCAGATCCATGGCTGTAGTTCCTTATGGACCAGAGGAATCAGCCTGCAGCCTGGGGTCCAAAAACCAGAACCAGAACCAGATCAGCAATCACCATGAATTGTGCCACCACCTCTTCCATCCAGAGGCTAAGAGGCTACCTGAATGTGCCTCTGGGTTGTGCTCTGCCAGCAAGCCAACAGGTTCCCCTCTGGCCATCACTGAAGCCAAGAGGCTGCTTGAAATCCTCCCTCAGGCTGCCCCGGTGAAGAGACCAAAGCCTGACTGCCATCAAGCAGAGCTTCCCCAAGAGCCCAAGCAATGGATGAAGTTACCCAGAGAGTATTGATTTTTGCTTTACTTCTCATTTGTTAAAATGGTGCAGATAGAGATTAACTTTCTTTGCTGGACATTTATTGTTTCGCCTGCCCTGAGATGGGACTAGAAAAACACTCTGATAAATGAACAGAGAGATTTGTCTGGCTTGGACTTCAACGGCATCTTCTGAAATGCTATAGCAATACGGGAGCCAACAAGCAGGGGGGCTGCGGGGGGGGAGGCCCTCCCTCCCTTCAGGAGAGCAGCGGATGTAGCTTAAGGGAGCTCTTCCAACCAATCTTGAATTACAACATCCATAATCCCATCCTCTTCTCCACCCAGAAACATGATCTTTGTGGCTCTTCTGAACAACAGCAAATGGGGGGCATCTGGATCTGGGGGGGGGGATTTAGTTACAGAGGGCAGGTGAGAGAAGGCACAATCTTAATTTTCACAATGGAGTTAAGGAAGGACACATTTTGGCTAGAGGTGAGCTCTATTGGGGGGAAATTAACTTTATCTGCTCAAAAGAGGCAAGAAAGTAGCGGATGGGAGAGGGAGAAGGGAAGGGCATTTGGATCAACCACTACCATAATCACCTCAATTCTGCAGAGATTATTCTTGGATAAATAAAAAGATCACATAGGTGATTGATTTATTGGATGTTTATTAGATCTGTATCCAGCCTTTCCTTCAGGAGCTGAAGGCAGCAAAGATAGTATTCACCCCTCCTTTTATCCCTAGCAATAAGAACCCCACAAGGTGGATTGGGCTCTCTTTCAGTCACCCAGAAAGCTTCCCCAGTTGTCATTCAACACAGCAGTCACTTTATCATAGTGATAAAGAATTTGAGTTTTTATTAATTGGATTCATTTGAAGTTAGAATCAACTACACTCTTTGAGATTGAGGCTTCTTGGCTATTCTCCTGGATGTGCCAAAGTCCTGGACCATTTCCTGCGATTGATCCAGGCAGAAGAGTCACAGGCAGGAACTCAGAAAACCCATCAGTTTCTTGGCTTCTCTTTCAAGATGGGCAAAAAGACCATTCAGAGTTTTGCCCCTGCAAACAGCTGAAGGGCTAAATTCATGGCCCATCATATCTGCAGCTGTTCCTCCCCTGGAGTTGGACTTTGTCTCCAGCTGTGTTCCCTCCTCTGAAGTCACCCTAATCCCACTGTGAGCCCCAAGGCAAGGAGTCTTTCAGATGGTTTCTGAACTGTCAATTGAAAGACAGCTTCCCCAAGAGCAGCAGAGACGAAAGTGCAGGAAAACAGGACCATGGTTCCCACTCTGCAAGAGTTCGTGCATCGGAGTCAAATCATTAGTATCCTAATATCATTTCCTCAACGTCCTGGAAGTCACTTGTGGAGAAAAGAGCTGCAGCTAATTGATTTGAGCTGCATCTGCCAAGCCACAAGAGCCAGACAGTGTGTCTGATGCATCACAGCAAGGAAAAGAGGAATTACTTTTGACACTGAGCGTGCACCCCTGACAAAAGCTTCATTTGAGCCACTCTTCTTTTTACTATATGTGTTTTCCATAAACGAAAGGCAGAAGAGGGATGCAACACAGAACCAGGGAATAGTGAGTATAAGCACCCCATAGATTCAGCCCTTTCCAAAGATCATCTGCACCCAGCTTTGCTGCTGCTGGTGGTTAAATAAAAGGTAGGATAAAATCAGCCTTTCCAGAGACAGCACTGACAAACGATTCCTTTGCACCCCCAAGAGCCGGATTCAGCTGTATCTATAACCTCACGCCCCCTCCCAAAAAGCACCTTTGGGACAACCATACTTGGATGACTGAGAATCTCCATAGACATTTAGCCATGCACTTTGGGATGAACACCCTTCGAATGGTGAAAGAGTACGAATGGATTTCCAGAAAACATTGCAGACTACAGGAACCATTTGCACTTCAGTTTGAGATGCAGGCAACACAGACTCATCCCCAATAGCCTGCGCCTGTTTTCAACAGTGGAGGGACACAGGGCAGAAAACATCCTGCAGCCAAGAAGGCTCCACACATGTTTGCACTACTCAGCTGACCCTGAGGACACAGGTAAGCCCCCAAAATGGCCCCAAGGACTCTCTAAAGCAGTGGTTCTCAACCTTCCTAATGCCGTGACCCTTTAATACAATTCCTCATGTTGTGATGACCCCCCACCATAAAATTATTTTCGTTGCTACTTCATAATTTTGCTACTGTTATGAATCATAATGTAAATATCTGATATGCAGGGTGTATTTTCATTGCTACGAATTGAACATAATTAACGCATAGTGATTAGTCACAAAAACAATATAGCAATGCTTGCTGGAGAAGCTTGCTCTTCCTTGCTCAAAAGTGTTGGGAGGGAAGGAAAGGGAAGGAAGATTGAAGGGGAAAGGAAGGAGATGGAGAAGGAAGGAGATTGAAGGGGGAAGGAAGGAAGGAAGGAGGGAGGGAGGGAGGGAAGGAAGGAAGGAAGGAAGGAAGGAAGGAAGGAAGGAAGGAAGGAAGGAAGGAAGGAAAAGGTGCTTTATAATGCTCGATGGGGAAAGATATTTTAACCCCCGGTAGCTGATTGAGGAAGCCAGGTTCGTCGGACCGATTTCCAAATAAGTCTGATTGTGGAGGCAGGAATGTAAATGATGTATCAAAGGACGCTTCCCATTGCCCCTTCCCCTCCCTTTTTGGCTACCACTGGGGAAAACGCAAAGGCATGCATGCGCAGGGGTAAGAAAGCACAAACGCCCAGATTAAAACTGGTGTCAATGTTTCCAAACAAAACGCTCTAAGCCGCGAAGCCTTATCCAAAGCAGGGTCCGCTCGAATGATTTCTCTTCCCTTCTGGCCATTTTTTTTTTGTCCCCCATATCTGAGCAGAGCCACTGCCAGCCTGCCCCCATAGCCAAGGGTCCAGAGAAGCGCCTTTCCAAACTCTGGTGCTGCTTGTGGCGGCGATTGGGGTGGGGGAGAGGGATCCTTTCTTACAGCTCCGAAACGAGTTTTCTCCTTTGATTTTGGGGCCCCATTGCCGGCCTGGCCAGCTGGCCCCCAACTCACATGTGGTTATCGCCACTGCCTCGCCCTCTTCCCCGCCCCCTGGCCACTTCCGAGACCTGGAGCCCGGCAAGCCGGGAAGGAGCCACTCCTGCCCGGCAGCCCCATGGCCGCGCTGGGCACCAGAGGGCTGAGGCAGCCTTCAAGGGTGAGGAAGGCAGGCTGGGCGGCACGGAGGAGACTCCCGCACGGTGCGGAGAACGGCCTGGGGCGCAGCACGGCCAGGCAACCAGGAGGCATGGAGACTGGCTCGGCGCCGCAGTTCAGCTCAGTTGGCAGTGGCAGCAGTGGTTTTCTTGCCCTTCTCTCCTTTCTCCTGCTGCCCCCAAAGCGGCTCGGGTGGGAGCCGGGAAGAAGAGGGGTGCCTGGGGGGAGCAGCCGGGCTGGTGGAGGGGCTGGCGGGCCACATGACACCAGCCCCCACCGCGGCTCCATTGATGGATGGAGGGCCAGGCTGGGCAGCGTGGGGGCGGCGGGGACGGTGGCAGCGGTGGCCGCTGCTGCATCATCGGGGGTCCCCACCACCCTTGCGCTGCCTGGCCTGGTCCTCCATCCATCAATGGAGCCGCAGTGGGGGCTGGTGCCAGATGGCCCACCAGCCCCTCCACCAGCCCGCTGCTCCTCCCAGGCACCCCTCTTGCCCCGGTGCCTGCCTGAGCCACCTTGGGGGCAGTAGGAGGCAGAACAGGAGGAAGAAGAGGATGGCAAGGAAGCCGCCGCCAGCGCTGGGCCCCAGGAGGCAGCTCTCCTCTCCTACCTTTGCTGAATCTCCTTCTTCCTTCCCGGCAGCCTGGACTCCGGCACCCTTCCTGGCCAGCGGGTCCAATGGTCGGGCTGGCTAGGGATTTCAGTGACTGGTCTCTCTTGGGCCGCGGCTTGCGGGAGGGCTGGCCCACTCAGTGGAGCCTCCAGCAGGCCGCTCCCAGCAGGGATCCCAGGGCTTCCCCGGGTAGCTCCAATGCCACAAGGCCCTGGCCACGCTTTTCCCAGGGGGGGGCACCCAGGCGCAGGGCCAATCAGGAGCCCTGCAGGAGTTAAGTCAGCCTGAGAGAGAGAGAGAAGGGAAGCAAAAGTGCCTCTCTGTCTCTCTCTCTGCAAATGGCGGAGGAGGCCGTGCGGAGACGGATGCGGAGGGGTGTCTCAGTTCCTAAGACCATCGGAAATATGTGTTTTCAGATGGTCTTAGGCGACCCCTGTGAAACGGTCGTTCGACCCCCAAAAGGGTTGCGACCCACAGGTTGAGAACGCTGTTCTAAAGGAATGCAAATGACCATCTGTCTGCAAGCAATATAAATCCTTCCACTACCCCCCCCCATCTAGTCAGAGCTGAAGAAGCTTCTTGGATAAGAAGCAAAACATCTTCAAAAGAAACAGTTGCCTCCTGAAAAAAAAAAAAGCATCTTTGAGACAACCATACCTGGATGACTGGGAATCTTCATAGACAACCTCACCACTTCCACATTGCAAAGATGGTGGAATGATAGATCTGGAGGGGACACAGGTGACCAAGCCACTCTCTAACTGATTCAGGGCCCAGAGAAAGTCCCCACCCCCAACTCGGCTGGCTGCCACCGATTGCTAGAAAACTCACACCAGGGAAGGGATATTAGTTCTGCTGCACGGCCAACACCTTTCAGCAATCCAACGTGAAGTCCTGCTGGAATATTTTTCCCCATCTCACAGCTTGTTTTTATTTTGCTTTTATAATATGTCAGTTTATACATTAATACCGTCTGCCACATTTTCTATTTAGGGCATTTTTTACTGCTTCAATGTCTTGCCATGAGTATTTGTGCAAAACTAAATTTACAGTGATTTTCCTGGTGCTTCTCCTCCTTCAAAATGCCTTTTATCTTCCGAAGAGGCAGCATCCCTCAGGAATGCCGTTTCCTCCTTCCCATTCTGCATGAGCCCCTCTCCTCATCAACAATGCCTCCCAGAACAAGGGTCTCCAAACCTGGCAACTTTAAGACTTGTGGACTTCTGGGAATAGAAGTCCATCAGTCTTAAAGTTGTCAAGTTGGAGAGTCCTGTTCTAGAATGCAGCGTTGGCCTCAGGAGTCCCTCGCCTGGGTGCTCAAGTGGGCCTACCTTGCAAGAGGCTTGGTCCGACAAGGCCAAGGTGCATTCTGGCTCTGTCTGGGCCTAAGAGAGCACCACGTAATATTTGAAGGAATGCAAAAGAGTACATACAGAGTGTCTTTCCCTCACCCAGTGAGTAATTGCCTTGTCTTGTTTTATTAAGCTTTTCCAATTGAAGTTAAAATTAGGTGGAATATTAAGTTCTACACAGAACTGTGCCATATTGAGGGGGAGGGGAGGATCTGGCTGCTTTTATAAAGCCATTTCAGTGTGTATGAAATTAAAGACTACCCTTCCTCGGCCCCCCTTCCTCGGCCCTCCCAACCTGCTACACTGCTTTGGGAGGCCATGTTTTGTATGTGTGTGTGTGTGTTGTTTAGGGGGCCCTCCCCCAAAGCTCTTAACCATTCATGAGCTCAGAAGTGCCTTCTTCCCAGCCCATCATTTGCTGGCATCTTGTCTCCCAGGGACACAATGAATTGTTTCGACCTGCTCATCCTGCAAAGCACAGGTCACGCAAGAGAAATTGATACTGAACCAGCTCTGCAAGAATCTTTCGGTAACTATAAATTTTGTTAGCGTCAGGAGCAGAACTCTTCACGATGGGGTTAGGGAAGAGCACATTTTGGCTACAGATAAGCTCTTAGAGAAGATTGATGAGAATGAACCTCATCTGTTCAGAAGAGGGGTTGGGAAATAGCAGATGGGACAGAAAGAAAACAAGGCCATTTGTGTAAATACCCCGTCCCCATCTGAGGACATAATCTCTGAACTGCTCTGGAGGCAATTCCAGAGAAGAGAGCTTGAGGGGGTAAGGCAGGGATGACCGGAAACTGGCGGGCACCTCAATGGCCAGCAATTCCACATCCCGGATTCTCTTCCCCCACCTTCTCTCTCTTCTCTAAAGTTTCTCTGACAGTTTTGCCATTTTAAAGGAAAATGTTGGAGAGACAAATTTCCATTTTTCTTTAAACAATGTCAGGCCAAAACCTTATCCTTTAATTTGTGTGTCAAGGTGACAGCCAACTGATTGGCACCTGTCAATCTTATGAATAAAGTGTTCCAACTGCTGGCAGGGAAGCCGGAATTTGGCTTTCATTTGTACTTGAAATGCCCAATCATCTCATTTCATGTCAAAGAGGTGAAGGTGTTGTTTGATGGTATGAACATTTGTATAAATCCAGATGAATCTTCACATCCTAACGTGACCCTCAGAGCCTCACAGAGGACTGATTTGACTTTGAGCTGACTTTGATCAGCATCCTGGCTGGAGATTTTGGAAGTTGTTCTTCAACACATCAGGAAGACCCAGAATTAGGGAAGGCTGTTCTCCATTCAGCCTTCCCCAAAGGCTGGGGTGAATGGGTGAAGGAGGCCTGGAAGGGAGGAGCAGAAAAGGTGCTAAAGCATCAGGAACAAGATGGGAAACAGGGAAGGGAAGGTCTAGGAGGAAGGTGGTTGGGTTGATTTATTCAACAATGCAAGCCAACTTCAGGTCAATGTCCTTCTTTTATTTTCCTTTCTGGCACATAAAACATCACCAAAGAATATTAATGAGCTGTGTACTTTAGGCTGGTTTCTGGTCTTTACATTATCCAAAGTGGGTTTAAGCTTTGCACTCCAAGACAACACTCTGTTTCTCTTCTTGTTGCCTTCAAGTTGCTGCCATGCCCAATGCAGGTAGGGCTTGCTCGCCCCCACCCCCAACAGGCCCTTCAGAGCCAGGGCCACCCTGCCTGGAAATCTCTGCCCCACTGCAGAGCAACTGGCTAACTTGCCAATGTCCTGAAGGATATACGAGGAAGGGTGGGTGTTGAGTCCGTGGCGGGAAAACAGACACGAGAAGCAGCTGGAGTTCTCAGTTTCATTTATTCAGCGTTCAGCTTACAGGAAGATGGCTTCAGCCTCGCCCAAACGCCTCGCAGCCTCTTATATAGGCAACTCCCGGGTAAATGGGTTACTTTTCCCGCGCCAGCACCCGCGCATGCGCACGGCGCTGGCGACAGCCTGTCTGGTCCCGGGCAGCTTTGCACCTGCCGGGACTGCCTGCAAACGCCCGAGCCGTTTGCAAAGGCTCGGGACATAACACCCCTTTCCCCCGGGCTAAAACTACTACCAACATACAACATTTATTTTATATGACATTTGGCTCCCCAGTGCTCCCACTGATTACTGGCTTTTGCCTTGCCAGCAATGTTATGTAATCTTCTAGATACTTAGGAGATTTCTTTGCTCTCTGTGACCTTCTTAGCTCTGGGTTACTTGCATAAGTCCCCTGACTGGAGGGAGGCGTGAGCCTATTCTCTCTATTGTGCCCTGGTGTCTTCCAAGGACTGTGCCCCGATGCCTGGCCTGCTTGCTTGCCCACCGGGCTCGTCAGGCCAGGGCTTCTGTTGCTTTGTGACCTGGTTGTCCTACCTAGCTGTAGAACCTCAGGCCCCTTGAAGTGATAGCCACTGCTGGGCGTCTCTGTAGAACCTCCTAGGTCAGTCCAAGACCCGTCAGGAGGCTGTCCATTCCCTGAACCCCATTCTGTGCTCGGGCTCGTGTGGGTTTCTGTACTTTCCCAAAACTCAGGTGTTCCCTGATTTGTGCTAGGGGTGTTGTAGTCGGGACTTGGCTCCTCGACTAGCTCTGTGTATGTGTGACCCCCTGTAGGATTTGGGGTAAGGTCAGGCCAACCTTGGGAATTTTGTGCCAGCTCTCTTGCGGGGAATGATTTGTTGGGATGCCCCCGGGGTGACTCCAGGCTGGAGTAGGCGTGAGTGCCTGTTGTGTGGGTAAGGCTCCATGACTGTTCTTTCGGAGCAATTGCAGAACCTTGCGGACGAGCCGCTTGGGGCTCCCTCAGTGGAGATAGGCAGTAGCTCTTGCCCTTCCCTTTGCTCAAAAGGGGTCCCCTCCCCCCTGGAAAAGACCCAGGAGTCTCAGCAGAAAAGTCTCGCCTAGGGCGAAGTTGGTCGATGTGCCGACGCAGGACACGACCGTTGTCCGGGGCAACCTCGTAGGAGAGAGGGCCTGTGATCCTGGACACAGAAGCGGGGACCATGTATGACCAGGCCCGTAATTGCGAGCCCAAACCGGGGCACCCACAAGTAGTTGTCTAGGTGCCCTAGGATGTGAGGTAGATGAAGGCAGTCTGTCCGGATGCAAACGGTCAAGTCTAGTAGTAAGTTGGCGCCCCCAACGAAGTTCAGCTGGACTTCTCCCTGTAGAAGTGGACGGTGTGGTGCGATAAGAAAGGAGAAAGTCAGCCAACCGGTGATGCCAGTCCCCGTAGGTGAGTCTCTTCAAGGCGTCCTTTGCGATGCGCACCATGCGTTCCGCCATACCGTTGGTGGACGGGTGAAAAAGCGCAGACGTGGCATGACGAATCAGGTTTGCCTGTAAGAAAGCTTGGAATTCGGAGGAGGTGAATTGAGGGCCGTTGTCGGACACGATGACATCTGGCAGCCCGTGTGCAGCAAAACAATGCCACTCTCAGTACCTGAATAGTCTTGCAGAGGTGGTGATGAGACAGGCACAACTCAATCCATTTGAATGGCTGTCAAAAAGGACCAGAAGAAACTGGCCCTGAAAGGCCCAGCATATTCAATGTGCACCCTAGATTATGGGGATGTGGTTCCTCCAATCTATGCAAGGAGCTTGGGGATTCTGGGCGAGACGTGGCACAGGTGGCATGCGTGTACCTTAGCTTCAATATCTTTATCTAAACCAGGCCACCACAAGTGGCTTCGTGCAAGAGCCTTCATACGAACAATGCCAGGATGACCATCGTGGAGGGATTCTAAGACCCTAGTCCTCATTGAGGTGGGAATGACAACTCTGTTTCCCCAAAGCAAACAACCCTGAGAAAGGGCCAATTCGTTCCTTTTGGACCAGAAACTCTGAAACTCAGGACTAGGGCAGTGCTCAGGCCACCCGGACAGGACCCAGGAGCGGACACGTGAAAGTGTGTGATCTGTACCTGTTTCAGCGGTAACATCCCTGGCACTAAGAGGAAGCTCGGGCAAGGCTGGGATTGATAGAATGTTGACAGCTGGCGCGGGGTCAGCTTCTACTACTGGCAGGGGCAACCTACTGAAGCCATCAGCATGGCCATTTCTTTCCCAGGCTTGTGGAGTAATGAAAAATCATATGCAGACAAAAAAATAGACCACCTAAGCATTCTAGGGGAAATGATGTGGGGAGTCTGCTTACGTGTGGTAAACAGTCCCAGCAGAGGCTTATGGTCAGTGAAGACCGTGAAATGCCTGCCATATAGAAAATCGTGGAATTTTTTAATTCCAGCAACAACAGCCAGAGCCTCCCTGTCTATCTGCGCGTAGTTGCGCTCGGCAGAAGACAGTGTTCTGGAGTAGTATGCAATAGGAACCTGAGTTCCATCAGACCTGAGGTGACTCAGGACAGCTCCAACCCCGTAGGGGGACGCATCACAAGCGATGCACACAGGGAGAGAATCGTTGAAATGTGCAAGAACACTGTTAGAAGTGAGCAAGGCCTTGACTTCTTTAAAGCAAGCCTCATGCGCTTGTGACCACAGCCACACAGCCTGGTTGTCTAGTAGCCTGTGAAGAGGCTCAGCTACACTAGCTTTATGTGGAAGAAAAGAATTGTAGAAATTCAGGAGGCCTAGGAAGGCCTGAAGTTCGGCCTTAGACTTTGGCCTGGGTGCTTCTAAAATAGCAGTTAGTTTGGATTCAGCAGGATGAATCCCCGCAGCATCAATTTTGAATCCCAGAAATTCAGTAGAAGGCACCCCAATCTGGCATTTGTCTTTTCTGAGCTTGAGGCCTGATTTCCTGAATCTTAACAGGACAGCCCTAAGCCTTTCAGCTAGAATGTGTGTGGAGTCTCCTGCAATCAAGACATCGTCAAAGTAGGAGCAGACCCCTGGTATACCTCGTAGTGTGTTTTCCATTACGCTTTGGAAAATCACAGGAGCGACATTTACTCCAAACTGTAGCCTTTTTACTTTAAAGGCTCCCCTGTGGGTCACAATGGTCTGAGCTATGGCAGCATCATCATCAACAGGCAGCTGTTGATATGCTTGAGCTAGGTCAAGCTTTGCAAAAACACGCCCCCCCTTGAGAGAGGCCAGGATGTGACTGACCACAGGAACAGGCTAGGCATGTTGCTGCAATGCCTTATTGAAGTGTGCATTTGTAATCAGCCAAATGCGAATGTCCCATTATGCCTTAGAGTCGTGACAATGGGGGTCTCCCACGGGCTGGAATCAACAGGTTTAGGATTCCCGTGATTAGTTTCTAGCTTCAGTTCAATCTTACTTTTTAAAGCAAAAGGGACCCTCTGCTTTAATCCTAATGGGAGTGACAGTGGGGTCTAGCTTTAAGGACACAGGGGGTCCTTTGAATGTGCCCAGCTGGGGGCTGAAAACATCTGCAAATTCTTTGCAGACTTCCTGTAGGTCGAGTGTTTGTAAGCTATTGAGTCCTGTGACGTGTATCCCCAGGGCCTAAAACCAATCGAGTCCTATGAGACTCGTTTGTTCACCCCCTACTACTAATAAGTCTAGTGGACCTTCAAAACTCTTGTATTGCACGCTAAGGGTGGCCTCCCCCTTAACACACACTCTTGAGTTCTGAAAATCTGTTAATACAATATCAGAAGGCCTTAACTTGGCCTTAGACCCACTTCTGGAACAAATCTTCCTAAATGTATGCAATGAAATGATGGACAGTGCAGACCCTGTGTCTAGTTCCATAGATAATGGAACCCCTTGTAGCTTCACGTTGAGTGACAGCTTTTTCTTCATGGGCTTGTGTGTGCCTGTTCTACAGATGCTTCTTCGCGAAGCACAAAAACCTACCCTATTCTGGCTGGGGAATCTGGTACCCTTCAGGCGGTCTTCTTGGGGTTGTGCCTTTCGTCGGCCCAGGCACACAGCTGCAATGTGCCCTTGTTTACCGCATGCCCGGCAGGTAGCGGAGCGGAACTTGCAGTCGGTTCTCCTGTGGCGACCTCCACAGCCGATGCACTTGAGCGGAGCCGAAGAGCTTCCCTTCTGGTTCTCTTCCTTCGCGGGGTGTAGACGGTCGATTTCCTCGTCCGGATCCTCCTCGGAGTTTCGTCGGACGTCTTCCTGGTGCACGGACGCACCCTCTGCACTGTTTCTGATCGGCCGCATGTTTTTGATGGCGCCGCCTGCTGCTTCTTCTGCGGTGACTTCCCTTAAGGCGTCTTGGAAGGATAATTCTTCCTTTGCGAAAAGTCTCTGTTGTAGCTCGCGATGCCTTAACCCGCACACGAATCGGTCCCTCAGTCGTTCCTCGAGGTCCTTGAACTCGCAGGGCTTGGCGGCCTTCCGTAACGCGGCGATGTATTCCTTGGCTGACTCACCGGACCGTTGATCCCTCTGTTCGAAGGTGTGGCGCCATGAGATAACGGACACCTTGGGGTGGAAGTGCTCCTTCAGCAGCTTCTTCAGGTCTGCGTAGCTTACAGACTCTACTGGGACAGGTGCTGCAAGGTTTTCTGCGATTTCGAAGGCGTCTTGGCCGCAAACGCAAAGCAGGGTGGCCGCCTTCAAGCTATCTTCCCTCACTTGGTTTGCCTTGAAGTAGTTCTCCATTCTGGATACGTAGGACTCCCACCGCTCTGGATGTGAGACGTCGAATTCCGAAAGCCTTCCGATTTTCGCCATCTTCGGATCTTCAGGAGACGGGTCTATCAGCCAGCCTACCCCCGAATGCGCACCGGATTGGCGGGCAGCTGCCGAGTCGACGCCGTTCCTCTTTCGCCGCTCAGGACTCCTTGGGTAAGCTTACACTTCGTCCTTTCCAGGTAGTGCAAGGCATCCCATCCTCGTCGCCAGTGTTGCGTCCTTGGCGGGAAACAGACACGAGAAGCAGCTGGAGTTCTCAGTTTCTTTTATTCAGCGTTCAGCTTACAGGAAGATGGCTTCAGCCTCGCCCAAACACCTCGCAGCCTCTTATATAGGCAACTCCCGGGTAAATGGGTTACTTTTCCCGCGCCAGCACCCGCGCATGCGCACGGCGCTGGCGACAGCCTGTCTGATCCCAGGCAGCTTTGCACCTGCCCGGGACTGCCTGCAAACGCCCGAGCCGTTTGCAAGGCTCGGGACATAACAGTGGGGTTCCTTGAGAAGAGGGGCACAGTGCCATGGCAGAGGACTTGCTTTGAATGGAAGCAGTCTGGGTCTGATCCTTGGCATCTCCCGACTCTAATTATGCCAGGGTCTCCAGGCTAACTTGCCTGGACTGGGTACGGCAGCCCACACTTCCTGGCTGCCCTGACCTCCATTAGGCCGAGCATGTCCAGTTTTTGCAGGGAGCTGGACAGTGATGGGGAGGCCCTCCCGGCTGCCTGCAAGCCAAGGGCGCTATTCAGCTGCAGCCAGACAGGTTTGTTCCAACCATCAGCCCCAGTTAGCAATTGTGCGCCTTCCCTACTAGCTGCCACTTCCTGTCTTCAAAAGCCTCTCAATCCACACACACACACACACACACACACACACACACCCCTGCACATACTAAATGGGGCAGAGGGAGCAGGGGAGAGAGCATTAATTATTTCCACAGAGGCTTCTGCCTGCAGCCCCGAAGAGGACTGAAAGGAGAAAAGCCCAACGAGAGCATCTCCGGCTCCTTCCTCGCACTGGGCACTGCAGCTTCAGCAAAAGAGCCCCATTTCTTCCTCGCTTAGGGGAGGCTGAGGCCGTTCTCGGAACAATCCTGCCTCTGCCAGGCAGGCCTTTTTTTAAAGGAGACAAAAGCCATTCAAGCCACTGGAGCAGCCTGAGATTGAGACAACAAAGAGAAACAGTCTCGCCCTCTGTCTGATCAATCTTGTCAAAACACAATCATTTAATTCCTTATAAATAAAAAGAAGATATGATTTAGAATGTCATCCTTTGGGTCTCCATGCTGGATTCCCATAAATCAATCACTCCAGGTAAACTGCTGTTATTTAGAAGCAGTTTGACAGCAGACAAGTTAAAAACATAATTTTAAATGTATGCACCGCATGCTGTTGTGATATATCGCATGTTGTTGAGCACGGCCAATTTCTTTGCATTGCTGATAGCTGCTTCTTTTACATAGGTTCTGCCAGACGCACAATTGCCGTGAAGCATCAGCTCAGAAAGGGAGGCTGTGGGGACCCTGGGAGTCCAGCAAACCCAGAAGCCCTCCATTCTGGGTGGGGGGGAGATGCAGACAGTCCTGTCTTGGGAGACCCGTTTCCCCCAAATGAGCATTCACTTTGGGCCTTGCTCTCCTCCATCTGACACTGGCGGCGGCAGGGGGGGGCACAGAGGGGAGTTAAAAAGAGGCCCAAGCATCTGTCCACAGACCTTTCGAGTTAAAATCTTTGCTGAGAAAGTTACCGGAGGCAATTATTACAAACAATAAAATAGCACAAAAGTGAAAGAAAATATCTTAATCAAGGGTGGACAGCACCAGGATGCTAAAAGTAACTTGAGGCAGCCTCCACCTTCAGGGCTCTGGTCAAATTTTGATTAAGACAGCAGGGGAAGTGCCAAGAGTAACATCCTGCCACACGCAGCTCTTTGAGGGGGTCACTGCTCCAAGTTAAGATGATTAAATAGTATCATTTAATATGGTGTCTAGTTTGGTTGAAGCCTGTCCAAGAGATGTGGGGCAAAGCAAAATATTTCATCCTGATTTAGAGATTGCTAAGGATGTAATCCTTCATGGATTACTGCCTTGTCGTGGTGAAGGGGTTGCGTAACTCAATGAAGCTATGAGCTATGCTGTGCAGGGCCACCCAAGATGGACAGGTCATAGCAGAGGGTTCTAACAAAATGTGATCCACTGGAGAAGGAAATGGCAACCCACTCCAGTATCTTTGCCATGAAAATCCCATGGACAGTACCACAAGGCAAAAAGATATGACACTGGAAGATGAGTCCCTCAGGTCAGAAGGTGTCCAATATGCTACTGGGGAAGAGCAGAGGGCTAGTACTAGCAGTGCCAGAAAGAGTGAAGAAACTGGGCCAAAGCCGAAAGGACGCTCAGCTGTTGATGCATCTGGTGGTGAAAGGAAAGTCCAATGCTGTAAAGATTTTTCTCCATAGGAACCTGGAATGTAAGATCCATGCATCAAGGCAAACTGGACGTGGTCAAACAAGAGATGACAAGACTGAACATCGACATCTTAGGAATCAGCAAACTAAAATGGACAGAAATGGGTAAATTTAATTCAGAGGACCATCAGGTATACTACTGTGGGCAAAAATCCCTCAGAAGGAATGGAGTAGCCTTCATAGTCAATATAGTCAATCCCCAAAATGACAGAATGATCTCAGTGCGAATCCAAGGCAAACCATTCAATATCACAGTAGTCTAAGTCTATGCCACAAACACTGGACATCATTTTTTGGTGTTAATTCTATAAGGTATTGTAGGACTTCATAGAACCGGTCAATTTCATCCTCTTCAGCACCAGTGGTTGTGGCATAGACTTGGACTACTGTGATATTGAATGGTTTCCCTTGAATTCGCACTGAGATCATTCTGTCATTTTGGGGGTTGTATCCCAATATTGCTTTTCCTACTTTTTTATTGACTATGAAGGCTACTCCATTTCTTCTGAGGGATTTTTGCCCGCAGTAGTATACCTGATGATCCTCTGAATTAAATTCACCCATTCCTGTCCATTTTAGTTCGCTGATTCCTAAGATGCCGATGTTCAGTCTTGTCATCTCTTGTTTGACCACGTCCAGTTTGCGTTGATTCATGGAGGATTGGAATGCTAAAGTAGGAAGCCAAAAGATAACTGGAATAACAGACAAGTTTGGCCTTGGAGTACAAAATGAAGCAGGGCACAGGCTGATAGAATTTTGTCACAGCGAACATCTTTCCCAACAACCCAAGAGACGGCTCTATACATGGACATCACCTATATGGTCAACACAGAAATCAGATTGACTATGTGCTCTGCAGCCAATGATGGAGAAGCTCTATTCAGTCAGTAGAAACAAGACCAGGAGCTGACTGTGGCTCAGATCATGAGCTTCTCATTGCAAAATTTAGGCTTAAATTGAAGAAAGTAGAGAAAAGCACTAGGCCACTCAGGTATGAACTAAATCATATCCCTGATGTATATACAGTAAAGGTGACAAATAGATTTAAGGAATTAGATCTGATAGACAGAGTGCCTGAAGAACTATGGATGGAGGTTCACGACATTGTACAAGAGGTAGCAACTAAAACTATCCCAAAGAAAAAGAAATGCAAGAAAGTGGAATGGCTGTCTGAGGAAGCTTTGTAAATAGCTGAGGAAAGAAGGGAAGTGAAAGGCAAAGGAGAAAGAGAAAGATACACCCAACTGAATGCAGAATTCCAGAGAATAGCTAGAAGAGATAAGAATGCCTTCTTAAATGAACAGTGCAAAGAAATAGAAGAAAACAATAGAATAGGGAGGACCAAAGATCTCTTCAAGAAAACTGGAGATATGAAGGGAACATTTCATGCAAAGATGGGCATGATAAAGGACCAAAATGGCAGGGACCTAACAGAGGCAGAAGAGATTAAGGTGGCAAAACTACACAGAAGAACTATATAAGAATGAGCTTAACATCCCAGATAACCATGATGGAGTGGTCACTGACCTCGAGCCAGAAATCCTAGAACGTGAAGTGAAATGGGCCTTAGGAAATCTGAGCAACAACAAAGCTAGTGGAGGTGACAGTATTCCAGCTGAGTTTTCAAAATCTTTACACTTCACTCTACACACTTCATTTGCCAGCAAATTTGGAAAACTCAACAGTGGCCACAGGATTGGAAAAGGTCAGTTTACATTCCAATTCCAAAGAAAGGCAATGCCAAAACTATCACACCATTGTACTCATTTCACATGCTAGTAAATTTATGCTTAAAATCCTACAAGCCAGTATGTGGATCAAGAACTACCAGAAGTATAGGAAGGATTTCGAAGAGGTAGAGGAACTAGAGATCAAATTGCCAACATACACTGGATCATGGGGAAAGCTAGGGAGTTCCAGAAAAACATCTACTTCTGCTTCATTGACTATGCTAAAGCCTTTGATTGTGTGGATCACAACAAATTGTGGCAAAGAGATGGGAGTACCAGACCATCTTATTTGCCTCTTGAGAAACCTATATGCGGGTCAAGAAGCAACAGTGAGAACTGGACATGGAACCACTGACTGGTTCAAAATTGGGAAAGGAGTCCGGCAAGGCTGTATACTATCGCCCTGCCTATTTAACTTATATGCAGAACACATCATGAGAAAGGCAGGGCTAGATGAATCAAAAGTTGGAATTAAGATTGCCGGGAGAAATATCAACAACCTAAGATATGTAGATGATACCACTCTAATGGCAGAAAATGAAGAGGAACTAAAAAGCCTCTTGATGTGAGTGAAGAAGGAGAGTGCAAAAGTTGGCTTGAAACTCAACATTAAGAAAACCAAGATCATGGCATCCAGCCCACTCAATTCCTGGCAAATAGATGGGGAAGAAATGGAGGTAGTGACAGATTTTATTTTCCTGGGCTCCACGATCACCACAGATGGGAACTGCAGCCAAGAAATTAAAAGACGCTTGCTACTGGGAAGGAAAGCTATGGCAAATCTAGACAGCATACTAAAAAGCAGAGACATTACCCTGCCAACAAAACTGCGTATAGTCAAGGCCATGGTTTTCCCAGTTGTAATGTATGGCTGTGAAAGCTGGACCATAAGAAAGGCTGAGCGCCAATCCATAGAGATATGAATTGATTTATAGAATATATAAATATAAAATAAAAAATAACAAAAAAAGCTTCTTTCAACACGTAAAAAACAAGAAAAAAGTGAAGGAAATGATTGGTTCATTAGTGGGCGAAAATGGCAAGAAGGTGACAAGCAACAGGGAGAAAGCAGAACTATTTAACTCGGTTTTTTGCATCTGTCTTTACACAAAGGGAAAAAACAGACCAACCTATCAAAAATAATGCCATAAAAAACAGAATAGAAACACAAGCTAAGATAGGCAAGAAAATGGTAAGTGAGCACCTGTCCAGCCTAGACGAGTTCAAATCGCCAGGACCAGATGGATTACACCCCAAGGTTCTCAAGGAACTGGCAGATGTGATCTCAGAACCACTGAACTATATTTTTCAAAGATCTTGGAGCACTGGGGAACTACCAGAGGACTGGAAAAGAGCTGATGTAGTTCCAATCTTCAAAAAAGGAAAAAAAATGGATCCGGGAAATTACAGACCTATCAGCCTGACCTCAATACCTGGGAAGATTCTGGAAAAGATAAACAATGAATCAGCGAACACCTAGAGGCAAACAAAGTCATTACTAAAAGCCAACATAGGTTTGTCAAAAATAGATCATGCCAGACAAATCTTATTGCATTCTTTGACCAAGTGACAAAATTAGTGGATCAGAGGAATGCTGTGGACATAATTTACTTGGACTTCAGTAAGGCATTTGATAAAGTAGATCACAACCTACTACTTGACAAGATAGAAAAATGTGGGTTCGACAGCATCACCACCAGATGGATTCGTAGCTGGTTGAGCGGCCGTACTCAGCGTGTGGTCCTCAATGGAACTGCATCTACATGGGGGGAAGTGTGTAGTGGGGTGCCCCAGGGCTCTGTTCTGGGCCCAGTGCTCTTCAACATCTTCATCAACAATTTGGACGAGGGGATAGATGGGAAACTCATCAAATTTGCAGATGACACCAACACTCCAGAAGACAGGCTTAAGATACAGGAGGACCTGGACAGACTTGAACATTGGACACTATCTAACAAAATGAAATTCAATGGTGAAAAAGGTAAGGTTCTACATTTAGGCAAGAAAAAACAAATGCACAGTATAGTATAGGGGTACCTTGCTCAATAGTAGTAACTGTGAGAGGGACCACAGAGTCCTAGTGGACAATCACTTAAATAAGAGCCAGCAGCGTGCTGCGGCTGCCAAAAAAGCCAACACAGTGCTAGGCTGCATTAACAGAGGGATAGAATCAAGATCACGTGAAGTATTAATACCACTTTACAATGCCTTGGTAAGGCCACACTTGGAATACTGCATCCAGTTTTGGTCACTGCAATGTAAAAAAGATGTTGGGACTCTAGAAAGAGTACAGAGAAGAGCAACAAAGATGATTAGGGGACTGGAGGCTAAAGCATATAAGGAACGGCTGCTGGAATTAGGTATGTCTAGTTTAATAAAGAGAAGGACGAGGGGGGACATTATAGCAGTGTTCCAATATCTCTGCCACAAAGAAGAGGGAGTCAAAATACTCTCCAAAGCGCCTGAAGGCAGGACAAGAAGCAACAGATGGAAACTAATCAAGAAGAGAAGCAACCTAGAACTAAGAAGAAACTTCCTGACAGTTAGAACAATTAATCAGTGGAACAACCTGCTTCCAGAAGCAGTGAATGCTCCAAAACTGGAAATTTTTAAGAAGAGACTAGACAGCCATTTGTCCGAAATGGTATAGGGTTTCCTGCCTGAGCAGGGGGTTGGACTAGATGACCTCCAAGGTCCCTTCCAACTTTACTACTACTAGTACTAGTACTAGTACTACTACTACTACTACTATTATTATTATTATTATTATTATTATTATTATTATTATTATTATTATTATATCTGAAATAGAGTAAGAATGTATTTTTGGAGTAATATTTTTATTTTAGGTATGATAATCACTTTGCAAGGGACGGAGAACAAGAAAATGGATTGTGACAATGGAAGACATGGCATTAATAAATGAGTTATTAGAATAAGAAATAGAATATATTTGGGAAATGTAAGAATGTAACTGTTGGAATAATATGCTTATTTTAGACATAATTATCATGTTATGAAACAAGGGAAATTAGGGATACCCGATGTGTAAATAATATGTTTATTTAAGGCTAAATTGGAACATGGTAACTGTAAGTTAGTAAAGCTTAAAAACAGGATTTGGACTTATATAGGTGACATGTTATTGATAACTCTTTTGATTGATTGAACTTTATTTAGAAATGTATTAATTTGAATATGTTATATTAATTGAGGGAAATAGAGAGGGAATCTTTAAGGAATTAACCTTAGCCATACATGTACGATTTTGTTTTTGGATGATTGATTACCCCATCACCATGTTGTTTCCTAAGCACCTTGATGTAAAAACTAAAAAACTAATAAAACTTGTTCAAAAAAAAAGAAAAAGAAAAAGAAAGGCTGAGCGCCAAAGAATGGAGGCCTTTGAACTATGGTGCTGGAGAAGACTCCTGTGAGTCCCCTGGGCTGCAAGGCGATCAAACCGGTCAGTCCTAGAAGAGATCAACCCCGACTGCTCTTTAGAAGGCCAGATCCTGAAGTTGAAACTCAACTACTTTGGCCACCTAATGAGAAGGAAGGACTCACTGGAGAAGAGCCTAATGCTGGGAAAGATTGAGGGCAATAGAAGAAGGGGACGACAGAGAATGAGGTGGCTGGATGGAGTCACTGAAGCAGTAGGAGTGAGCTTAAATGGACTACAGGACATGGTAGAGGACAGGAAGACCTGGAAGAACATTGTCCATGGGGTTGCGATGGGTCAGACACAACTTCGCAACTAACAACAACAACAAAGTATGTATAGTTGAACTAGAAGACCTCCAAGTCCTTCCCATCTCTGTTATTCTCTTATTTTGTTCAATTCTCTCTCCTAACAAGTGAAAAGTCACAGTTGTATTGCAAGGAGTTTCCTAGGAGGGCAATGAGAATGCCCCCATCCTTAAAAGATTTGATAAGATTATACCATCTTTGAAGGTGGCCTGCAGGAAAGCTCCCAAGTGCCCCAGTAGGAGGAAGCGTCCCAAGGCTGTTTGGTCACCTGGATCTCGGGACCCAGAAGGTCTCCCAAATAACCAGGAGTCCCTTCAAGGGGTTACTTCCCAGACCCAGGAAGTCCACCTACACGAGGACCAACTTTCCAGGAATAAAGCAAGCCAAGCTGATGTGGTGGACAACGGAAAGGATTGGCTGGGATATGAACGCCTTCTGAAGATGCTTGTATTTAAAACAATTTGTTAGGAGCCATGATTTACTGCCAGGGGGGGAAACAGGCCAGCGTATTGATTCTTGCCCTTTTTTTTCTCTTGCAAATGAATGTAATGTTTTATAGGATGTCAGAATAAAAGCAGCAGCCACTTCATCAATGTCAAGTGTTGAAAATGATTGGCTATTGTGATGTAGAAGATTAAATATGAAAGTTTGATGGGTATATAAAAATGAAAAGATGATGATCAAAAGAGCATTTATGCCTAATTTGCTGCCTTTCTGAGGAGGCCCATAGGCTCCGCCATGGTGGGTTTGCTACTAGTGCTCCCCCCGCTCCTTCATCAGTCTGCCCCCTGCCCCCCTGCCCCTCTGCCCCAGCCCACCCCCTTGCTTCTCTCCCCACAAGAATGCTTTCCTTCTGGCAGGGGATCATTCTGCAAAAAAGAAGACAAAGAACCCCAGGTGCACATCAAGAGTTGATAAGAAGGTCTTTCCTTTAGTTGGCCTGACTGCTCTTCCAATAAAATGCTGTCTCTGCTTGGATTCCCCCCAAGGGGTAAAGCTGAAGCTTTGTCCTTCTGAACTGCACCCGGCATCTCTCAGCTGATTAGGCCAACTCCTGGCCGGGTTCAAGACCTTCCTGCCTTTGCCAGTGGGGCTCTCAGGTGGGGAAAGGAAGGAGTCACCGTGCCCAGGAGCTGCCCTGGCTGGGCATCACCCAATCATATTAGTTTTTCCACTTCTTTGGGATTCCTCTATTCCTTGGCTCCTCGGCCAATTGCTCAATGACCTTCAATGGTTTGCAATGTCGTTGAGAAGGAGACCATCAGTAGCAAAGTTTGAATTGGGCTGAACGTCCAGATCAAACCAGAGCGTGCAAGTATCTGCTTGAAAGCTCATTAAACTAGACCTCCGTGGCAAGTCATTCTGGAAGCTGGATAGAAAGCTGGGCCAGCAAAGGCCTGAGACCCACTTCCCATCACACCTGCCACCATCCATGCAGGGCCAGCCTGCTGTTGACAGGACACACTTCGGTAATGCTGCCATCCAGGGCAACCATCCAAGAGTCTATCTTTGGTTGAAGGTAGATTTTAAAGTCTGATTTTGGGATGAATGACAGCTCTCAGGCTGGAAGTGAAGTGTGACTCCTGCCTTCTCAACTTTCCAGTTGTGCAAAAACACAACGCCCCCCCCCCCATGAAAACAGATTTGGCACTGACACCTCATCTATAGATAGAAAGTAAAACCTCAAAGGGCCCCTACTGGGAGAGATATTGGGTTGGTCCTGTTTAGTTTCTCCCAGGGGAATGAAGAGAATGCTTGCTTCATTTCCTGTACTTGGAATACGAGAAGGAAAAAAAACAAAACTAAACTTGAGAAACGTGTGTTATCTTTTTTAGCAGATATAATAAATTCCACACATGCTTTATTGCTGGGCCACACTAAAAAAAACACACACAGAAAAACCCAGCACCAGGGCATAGTCTAATTATTTTCATTTTAATTGTTGCAAGCAAAAGTTAAAAAAAAAACACAGGCAGGACAAATGTTCTTTTAATTAGCTGAGGACTTTATTAGCTGGCACTAATTAAAGTATTCCTTCAAGTCTGAAAAATGTCCAGATTCATCCCATCCAGCATCCAGCTGATTCTTAAGTAATTTATCAAAAGGATGATTTTAAGCATTTGTATACCCCTCTTTCCTTCTCCTTCTACCAAAAATCTCTCCAGTTTCCCTAAAGGGGAACAGACTCAGAGAGATACTGGTCACTGTTCAAGGTTACTCACCCACCAGCCAACCCAGAAAAAGTTGTGTAACATCACAGATGATTAGAAGTTCCCCCCACCCCCCAGCCTTAGGATTCTTCCGATACCTGCTTGGCCTTCCCATGGCTGAGTCCAGCCCAAGCAACCCCAGCCAGCCTGAAGGAAGGACTTGATAGGACAGCAAAGGGGCTAATCACTGGGGCACATCAGCCCTCCAAGCCGACCAGGGTGATTCCACTGGCGCTCAGCCCTTTCCAGCCAAGCCACCTGTCTCAGCACTTATTGGAAGGCTCACAATTAAAGTCTTGTTTCTGCACAGACAAGTGGATGTGTAATGGTACTCACACACATAAACACACATACACAAACATGATTCCAAACTTTCTTTCTTTTCTTTTCTTTCTTTCTTTCTTTCTTTTTTCTTTCTTTTTTCCTTTCTTCCTTTCTTTTTTCCTTTCTTCCTTTCTTGACTATTTGCAAGAACATGGCCACATGCAGTTCAGATCTTACAGCCACATCATGTAGAGGTCCCAAACATCTGGTGGTACAGTCAACCTTTGATCCTGAAGACTTGAGGCTTCCCAAAAGGCAGCAACTCAGCAGAAGCTGAGGAAAGAAAAACATAGCCTTCCCTAGACTATTTATTCCAGCTCAGTTGCTAAAAGTTTCAGGGCTTCAAAGGAAAGGAGGCTTCCAATCCCAGTTATCAGGTCACATGAGTTCAACCTGATCCAGGTCTCTGCAACCTAGATTCACAGTTGTGATCTATTTATACCCTGTCTCTGGTGGAGGAAAGTACCTCCTTCAACCACAAAAGAGAAAAAAAAAATTGATGACATGAATTCTAATGTGATGGATCAGAGAGGGAGCCATAACCCAAGTGAGCATTTGCACCTGGAAAGTTGTTCTCTTTTTTTCCTGAAATTAAAGTTCCACCATTTAATAATGGGATTGTAACTATGCAACTTAACCAGGAAGCGTGTCCCAGGGCTGAGCCTGTGGTTGGCCCAGAGGTCTGAAGACAGGAAGATGGACATGGAGCTGAGACTTCTGAAGGGCTGCTGAGCCCAAAGAGATGGAAATCCTGCCTGGGGTGGGCAGCCAGAGACAGCTGGCCTATGACAAGTCACAAGGCAAGTCACCTTCCCCACACCCAGCTGGGGGTGAGCCAGCCTGGCTGCCCACTGTGGGCAGCCCCTTCTTTCTTTCCTTAAGTTGGCAGCAATTGCCGCTGGGAGGGCTTCCCAGGAGGGAAAATGGATGCAATAGATCATCGGAACATCACAGATGCCCCGCATGTCTGAGAGGCATCCATCCTCCTGGTTGGCATCACTTTCAGATTTTATCCATGGATGAAACTTGGTGCTTCTCCCTTCACTTCTCGTTACCAGGAGCTGAGCCGGATTCTGACGGCTGTCGTGCCTGAGAGGTTAGCAAAGGAGAGAGGCTGACAGCTATGCTAATATTCTGCTCTTTAGGAGGTGAGGATGACATGGAAGGTCCTGCTTGAAGAGGCAGGCTGGGCGATGGAGTAATTTAATGAAATGTTACATGGATCCTGACCTTTGTAAGGGGAGCAGGGGGGCAGCTGGGGGGATAGGAGGAGACTATTCTGGTAGTTAATCTTGACATCTGAATGGTGCCTCAAGGTTGTTGAGCGGCCTGGCCCAGCAGCCCCAGGCAGTCCAGATTGTGTGTTCAGGTCAAACTGGATCCTCTGCATGGCGACAAAACACATCTAAGGCTGAGCTATCAGAGCGAGGAACCGCTGCCCACAAAGAGGACAAGATGGAGAAGACATGATATGAGGTCAGCCACCAGCCCCCTTCAGGTTAAGCCGACTTATATAAAACAGATTTATGCATCAAGAGGGAGATTTCCAAAAGATAAGAGAAGCCAGTTTGGGGAGCCCTTGTCCTAAGGCACACCTCTGTCTCACAAATCATTGCATCCAAATGCAGAAATTGCTGATGAAAACTAATTTAGTTTTAGCTATGCGTTCAGTTCTAGTCTGTATTCAAATTCAGTATAACAAAACTTGTTTTCCTTCCCGATGGAATCTAAATATATACTGGCCTCTTCAAGATGCTTGGAGAAAGAAGGAAAGGTGGAAATGTAACATAAAATCAAGGGAATGAGATACCCAACTGACACACAAACACACATACACCAATAATTCACTGTAAAAGCCAAGGTTTCCCATGGCAAAAAAAGCACAAATCTTTCTCCTTGTTTTCGAGAACCTGAACCGTTCCTGCACACTGGAGAAGGGAGGAAGCACCATTGGCTGCTCTTCTCTGGTGGAATTCATCCCACTTGCTCCAGCTTGGAAGGGCCAGTTTGCTGCCCCCTCCGGTGGAGCCAGTCTTGAAAGCTTCTGGGACAGGCAAAGGATCCACCTGGGCATTCTTTCACAAGAAACAAAGAGATGCAATGCTTTGTGTTGAGCAGAGACGGCAAGATCAATGCCACCCTGCTCTGCCAATTATTTTAAGACCCACCGAGAACATAGAAAGAGTCTGGAGCAGGTTTGGGCTACTATGCTAGTTTTTAAGCTCTAAAATTAAATAGCTGACAGCATCTTTCTTTGAGCAATTCACTGCCAGCCATAAATTTGTCACCCTGAAGGGCTTCATAGAGAAAGAACAAAAAAGGAAGCTATTTGCTCCCTTGTGTCTTCATGTGTGCTGAGCTGGTTACTGAAGAGCCAAAGACCTCAGCGTTCCCATTCACCTTGTGTGCATCTTCCTTCCTATTTCATGTATTACATCTTACAAAGTACTCAGAAATGCTGCCAGCTGGTGAAGCGGGCAGACAAATAAGCTGAGCTCCTGGCTTGACATGATTCTGTTTTTGTCACTTAACATCATTAAAAACTGCCAGTCTTTGTGGAGCTGGAGAACGCTTCCCCTCAGCCACGTTTCTTGTCCTAGACTGGCCATGTTCTTCAAGATAAAGAGGGTTGTTTTTTTATGTCAGAAAAGCTGGCACATCTAAAGTATTTGTTGTTCTTCATCAGCATTGCTGATGAAGATCTCAATACCAGGAGTCAGTTTGAAACTAAATGTGATGTGTCCAAAGTTGACTGGTGAGGTCAGTTCGGACACGGAATGCCCTGGCATATCTTGGGCAAAAATGTGGAGACTTGCACAGCTCATGTTTATGTTGTGCTTCTGTAGGGCATCTTATTTGGTAGGCTTGACAGTTCTTATGGATGAGGTCAGGCCTGGTAGAGCAATTGTTATGCCAGCGTTTCCCAGGAGGTTGTGTCTCTGTCAAGGGAGGCTTTAAAATGTCTCTGAAGCATTTCTTCTGCTCTCCGTGCAAGCATTTTCCAGCAGTTTCCCAAAAGGAAGCTGTTTGGGTCTGTCCTACGGATGATGGGAGCTGCCCACTGGACTATGCTCTCATCAGCCGTGAGTGGACGGATGGCAGACTTGCTCTACAGAGAAGCTGGCACTTTATCTAGCCATCAGACACCTAATATTCTGCGAGGACAAGTCATGTGGGAATGATTAAGCTGCCTTACGCCGCATGTTACACAGGCAGGCAGGAGGGCGATGAGTCCCAGAGACCTTCAATTGTGCTGCTGCACTAATTCTTTGATGATCCACACAGTGAAGGGCAGTCTGCCGAAAGCTGGACTTGCACCTGACTTTTGTATCGATGGTCACTGCTTGGGAGTCGGTGTGGCAAACGCCACTGAACAGGTCCACTGCCTGTATTTCCACTGCCTTTTGGGTAGCGATTTCGGGCCCTGTGTACGATGCATGAGTGCACGAGGAGCAGACTGATACATGAAAAGAAAGTTTTAGAAAGTTTTTTTAAAAAATAAAAAGTAAAGCATATAGAACATTTAAAATCCCAATTTATGGGCCCATGAATCTGCATTTGTTGATACCAAAATCCCAGTGTCAAACTGCATTCTTTCTCTCCTGCTTTCTCCAAATGAAAAGACAAAAGGGAGAGAGAGTTGCATATTTTAAACTCATTTAAAAGTCGAAAGAACCCAAACTGTCAATTCCCTAAGTAATTTATTAGCATCTGCTCACACTTCCCAAGTGTGTTATGTGCTAATGCCAGAGTTAGACAGTACATGCAATTCTTCAAGCATGTACCAGTTTAATAGAAAATAAAGTGGTGGTTGATTTGGTTCATTGTTATTTACTACACAAAAATCAGACTCTGCACAGGCATTGCAATAAATGTGTTGTGGCAGCCTCCAGTAATCTATCTTGGAGGGAGCCTCCCATTCTCAACATTTGTATGAACAAAAGGCACTCACAGATTTGCTTAAAATTCAGGGGTTTCCATCACATGGGCATGAAGCAAAACATGCCCTTTCCAGAAATACATTCCAGGCAAAGTAAACATCATCACTGTTGTTTAAGGTACCCAAGAACAGGGAATATTCTCACTGCTCACCTACAGGTAGGGAGCAATCTCTCATGAGGTTGGCAACAAAGGAAAAAGAATGCCCTATTAAAAGGAAGAGAACAATGGGCTCATTTATTGAATGAAGCCAAGAAAAGAGCACTTCAGAATCCGAAGCTGTTGGACTGTTGAGAGAAGTTTGTAGCCAGCTACTGACCATCTAGATCAACGCAATTTATAATCCTTTCTTGCTGAAGAAAAACTTCTGTGAGAATCAGGGGCTCCCTGATGAGAAAGAGATCTTGATCTGTTTCAGTGCTCAGTGTGGTTATCATCATCAGAGGTCCACCAACACTGACCTTGGAAAGTCAGCCGGGCCACAGGACAACCACAGAGGGACTTTCACAAATCACCTGGGCAGCTTTGCCACATGGTGGCTGATGGGTAGCCCTGCCCTCTCCTGTCAGGAGAAACAAAGAGCCCCAAGTCAAGACGGGTCCTGATTGTTCTTCCATCTTGCCTAATAGCATTTTTGAAAGCTTGGTGAAAGAGCATAATTATTTTTCTCCTTAATCGTAATAAAAAGGGGGGTTGCAAGGACCTTCTTTTATGTTCTGTGCTTTAATTAGTCTTCTATAAAACAGTTCTAAGTGTGAACCATGCAGCCATTGCACTCCGGAGAGCTAACCCTTTAGACTTACACTCTGAGTAGGAAATGATTGTCTTCCCTATTCCCTCCCTCCCTCCTCCTCCTCCTCCTCCTGCTCCTTCTTCTTCTTTAAAATCCTTTCTACCAGACAAGAATTGCAGTGTGAGAGATAAATCAAAGTTGGCAAGTGTTTTTCTCCAAGCAAGAAAACTGGCTGAGGGTCCATGGAGTCGGATCCCAGTTTTAATGCAAATCAAGGTGGCTTCCTTGAGGATATATCCAGGGAATCTCAGTCTCTGCAAACACTGATAGAACCAAGTTGACTCTCGCATCCCTGAAGAACACCTGCACTGCAGGTCAGTGTTTACTGTTCTCAGATATTTCTCTAAGTGGCTTTCAGCTGGAAAAGATATTTTAACATGAAAAAGTAAAGCTCAGATATCTCAGAGAGAGATCTTTATGCAGGCAACATATGGATATTTTTGCTACCATAGACTGATTCGACAGACAGTGTGCAGGAGAGAAATTTGATAAATCAAAGAAACGTTAAAGGAAATCAAGATTTCAAATTAATAAGGGAATAGGAAGAGTGAAGACTTGTAAAACACAGGATGGAAATCAATCGACTGACTTGCATCCTGCTCCAGCCGTCTTCCCGATTTGAAGCGTGCCGGTGCTGACTGGTAACACAAAACACAAGTCCTTTAATCCAGCATCTTCGGCCCTCAGTTTCAGCTTTGGGCTCAGTGCAGGGAGATTCTTCGAAAGCAGCTTCCCCCAAACTCAGAGGCCTGAAGTGTGATTGGGTGTTTTCTGTGGGTTTGCTTGCTTTGGTTTTGCACAATTAGAACTTTCCTGAGTCTGGATTTGAGACCCTGAAAGTGGTTGCCTTGAGGCACCCCGGTAGAAGCACCTTCTACTTCAGAGGTGGAAAAGGGCTGCGATTTTGCAAGATGTTCTTTGCTGAAGAGAAAAAAATACCTGCTTCCATTGGAGCCTCAGGTAGACACTCATTTATTTTACTTTAGGTTTTCCTTATCTTGCTTTTCCACATCTCTCAAACCAATTTACATAACTGCACAAAATGTCAAACATCCTGATAAAGGTTGATCTGTCGCTGAGACTATCTGGGGGTGCCAATCCCTGATGTTGACTACCAAATAATCATAGGAACTCTTTGCCCAGCCTGGGTATGCAGGGCATGTGTCTGCAGAAGATTGGAGGGATCTTTCATTTCATCAAGCTGAAACCCCCCAGAGTGGTGTCGCCTGCCGTCCACACGGCAGCAGCATCTCCCGTGTCCACCTCAACAGCTTGTAGCAGCCAAAGCTGCAGAGGACCCCTTTGGACAGAGGAGGGTCTGACGGGGCACAACCAGCTGTGAAGGGGGAAAGGCATCTCTGCACATGGTGGGGATTGGCAGAGGCAGCCCCTCACCCATCAGAAGTGCACGGAAGTGTCTCACTATCTGTAGTTGTCATCCTTCACTCTGACTAGCACTTAGGAGAGCATGACCCCTTTCAGCAGCTCTGTGCAGGCAATCAGCCCCACACATCGGTCACTGCTGTTTGCTCGCCGCTTCTCCAAGTTATTACAGAGATGTATTTGAAGAAGAGGATTATATAAGTAGAGCAATAGCAGAAAAGGTGGGATGTGGCTGTCGGGGCTGCTCAGGGAGGGGCTGAGATCACAATCCAGCCTTACGATGAGATCTCCACCAGGCTTGGAGGAGGGACAAAACTGTGACCACCTGGGAAAGGGCACTCATGCCAAGTGTCTTGTTCCCAAAGCACCAGGGCAGCTGAGTGCACAGAATGCCTTAGAAGGGACGTATTTGTCAGATCCATTTTGTCTGTTGCTGGCTCCCAGGCTCACCCACCTTCCTGGGATCCGGGATGCAGCTGGAAAGCCAGCACTAGTGATGGGTGGATCAAGAGTTACCACCAAACAGGAATCCACCTTAGTTAGGAAGTTGGCTTGGAGCAGCCATTCCTGATGGCATCTCCCCAAGGATTTCATCCCATCTCCTTCCCAGCCACAGAGGGAACCTGGCCTTTCCAGGTGCTTCCACAACCCCCTCCCCCCAGGGGAAGGCCTTCAGTGCTAGCAGAGTCTGGGAGGGTTCGTGTTGGGAAAGGGTTCTTGAGGACCAAAACTGAGCAAAGAGAAGCAGCAACAGGAGCAAGGAGAGAGATGTCTGCTGTGCTCCTTCGGTCCTGTGCTTCTGATCTCAGTGCTACTCTAATTCTGCAGACAATTCTCTGCTTCTGCCTACCTGACGCCTCACCCTTGCTGTCAACCCTTTCCCGGCAAATGGAAGCATGTTCCCGTGGCAGAAGTGGTTGCATCAAGTCTCTGGCTTCCAGAGCTGTGGGACCAGACAGGCAGCCAGCCATTTATGGGATCAAGGATCAAGAGTTGTGTCTGAAATTGATGGAAGAGCTGCCAATTTCTTTAAAAGGGTCCTCTTGGATAGTTGGTGTTCTTAGAAGAAGCCATGTGGGAGCTTCCCAGAACTGTCTCCAGATTTGAAGAAGGGCCAATTCTATTCAGAATCAGCATGACAAAAAATACATCACCTTATCTATGTTTTTCTCTTTCAGTTGTGACACGTATGTGTTTTTCACAGTGACAGATGATCATTCGTGGAAGAGTGTGCCGGGATGAATGTGCTTGTCATGGCACAAGGAGTCAAGATTGTTAACATTCAGGCAGCACATTGCACCAATTGTACACCATGATTTTGAGCCCACAAATGACACTCACTCATTTCGTGGGGCTGCTTGCTTGTGGTAAACAAGCCATACACAGCCTAAAACATTAAGCAGGCATAATAAGCACTAACCAGCCTCTTCATCCCTCAAAACTACAATTTTGTAGGAGACTCCAGCATTCACATACTAGGTTGGTCACAGTAAATTGTATAACATGTCAATTAAAAAGTAGGCTATGTCTGCTTAAACCATACATGTAAAGAGCTGGATACCATTTTCTATTATTATTGACAGAAGGAAATGGTTAAAATATTAGTATCTGCCTCCCATCTCAAGGCCATTTGGACAAGAAAGTTTCTCTTACTTAGCATGTCCTGAGGACTGTTTTCTCTCATTTTGAACACCTGATCTTCATCTCCTTATTAAAGTTAGTTCATAAGAAATATCTGGGTATTCCTACTTAATTAAGCAGCTTCTCCTGCTTTTTTCAAGTGAATGAAAGCATTCCTTAAAAGCTGAGTGTCTAATGCAGAACCTGCAGGTATATTTTGGAGAATTCCACCCTTCCCAGCCCCCCTCCATTCAGAATAGGAGCCCAGCCCCAAGGGGCCTTCAGAGATGTGGGAGTGAACCTAAACGGGGGTACATGATGCTGAAAAGGGGGGGCAGATGGGTGTTGTGCTTGGCTCCTTTATCCAGAGGGATTGTTTCTGTCTCTATCCTTTTTCAACTGCAGGGATTCCTGAGTTCCAGACCTACCTGGGGATGAAGCATCCGGCCAGCTGCGAAGGGAAGAAAGGTGTTGGACTGAAGGGATGTCACTTTGCCATCCCCTCTGACTTCTTCCCTGTTTCCTAAACAAAGAAAACATCAGGACAGAAACTTCAAGAGCAAAAATTAAGGAGGAGGAAACAAAAGAACAAAAACAAAGCACCAAACTATCTCCTCCGTCTGAGCTCTCCATAGCAGCCAGCACAGGGGTGGATTGGCCTGAGCAGGAGAGAAGGTCTTGCCTCTTTCTCGACTGCTTTCTGGAGGACCAGGCTGCCGGGAGTCCTTGGCCGCAATGAGCCTTCCAAGCTCCAGTGTGGACCATCCAGGACTGCTCAGTTGCACCCTGTGCTTTTCCCTTCTGTTGCATAATTCCCGTTGTGACGCCGCAAATTTAGCCACCCTCTCCATCTAATGACTGGGCCAATCCTGTCTGAAGGGTACATTTTTCATTCAGAAGTCACCCCTGGCAAACAAAATGGTCTCATTCCTCATAATGCTCCCAAAATCTGGGGCAATAGAAGCCCACCGCCCCTTTCCTCCCCCGTTTCTTGAAGGTGCAGGCTAGTTGCTGCTTCCAATATCTCCTTTTATTTTCCTGAACAGCCATTAAACGCTTCTTTATTGCATCTGGTAACAAGATGTCGTTAAAGCCCAGGCAGGCCTTGGGAACCCAGAAGACACCCACTCACCCACACACACACACACACACCAAGGGGCTGCATTCCCCTGCTTAGCCATTCAGATTTCACATGGCTTTTGCCGTCTTTGCCCACAACTCAGAGACACACGGTCTTCCTCCAATTCTCCCTCCCCAGAGTTGGCTTCCACTGCTCTCTGAGAGAAGTAAAGTCAAGGACCGGAAACATGATTCTGCGACCCAGTCAGGTTTGCTGGGGCTGCAGATGGAGCAGCTTCATCCATCCCAGGGATAAGAAGGGTTCCAATCAAGGCACGCCAAAAGTCTCCATCCTGAATTGCTTTATATAGGTTAGGAATGTCTGACTGCACCAGACATCTCTGACTGCTTCTTGCTGTTCTTCCCCAGGGTGTGACCTTCTGCTCCTCCCATTCCTCTTCCAGAAATGGCCTACTACTCTGTTAGTTGTTTGATGGATTACCAAGTGCAAAGTGTGCCTTTATTTTCCCCTGAATCCATCTGAGAAACATTGAAAAGTGATCTGTCCCAGGTTCCTTATCTGCCTGGCACTATCAGCTGAAGAATCTTATCGCTGTAATTACCATGTCTAAAGTTGGACTAATTGCCTTTCTAGAGCCATCTCGCCTCCTGTCTGGCTGTTGTAGAGGCACAGCAAAGAGGAAACAGACACGGCACCACCAGAATGTGCGTTGGACAAGCTGCTCCCTCAGAGGAGCAAGTAGGAGTAAACAGCTGTGGCATATACACCCTTGGCAAAAATCACTCCCCTCCTCCCAAAAGCTGGGAATCCTGTAGCTGAGTAAAAGCCCCCAACCATCTATTTGGAGAAGAGCAGTTTCCCATGGCCTTTGCTGGGGATTTGGAGAGGCAAAAGAGCCCTCAAGAGGATTACAGAGAGGACTCCCCATGTCCTTGGGATGCTCCCGACAGCCTTTGCCCAGCAAGACATGGGCATTTATATTCTGGATTCGATCTGCTCCAAGCAAACACAGGGGTACTTCTTAGATTGGGAAGAGGAGAATGCTGGAAAGTGCTTCCACCCCTTGCCACCTTCCCGCCCCATCACTACCTTTGAGGACAAAGAATGCCAGGAGCCACTTCAGTCATGTTGGAAAAACTATCTACTATTCTCATGAGGAATTGCTTATACCAATTGCTGATCTCCATCATCTCTGGAAATCTCTCTGGATCACGCTCCTTTTTTTTCCCATCAAAACATCTGAACATTATCAGGACTCCCTTGGTTTGATTTTGTTAATTGGTTTTGTCAATGGAATTTATTTTTACATATATTTTGTACTTTGACAGCTACTTCAAACCACACATTGGAAGCAAAAAATCCCATTATTAAGCTCCAAGACAAACAACCCAAACCTGAACATCTGTGGCTTGTTCAGTCAACTCAAATATTTCCCCCTTGAATGGCCATAGAATGCCATGACATCACAGCAACTTGGCCAATGGCTGGGAACTCTCCCAGGAGCCAGAAAACAGAGGCACAACACCATCATGTGGACAATTGATGAACATCAACCGTTGTATAGAAGATAAGAACAGGATGCCTTGTTCAGATGATCTGATGGCTGCATTCCTTGAGTCCCCTCTAGTTAGGACAAGCTTTGAGGGCTGCCATGATAAACTCAAGGCCACAATCACAGAAGTGAAGACCAGGAACTGACTCTAGAAACAGCTCAACCAGCCTGAGAGAAGCCAGAAAATGGGATGGAGATCCATCCTCTGACATCCGTGCAGGAAGGACGTGGTTGGGCAGGTATGGAGCTCCTCTGCTGAAGCCCAAAGACACCTTTACCTGGCCATGTTTCTCCCATCCATGATGGACCACAATGTTGTTCCTACCTGAGAAGTGAGATTTCAAAATCGGAGGGCAGTAAGTCTCTTTTGGATGAACAGCAATTAGTTCCCATTTGTCTCTGTGATTCCAGATGATGTTTAGTGCTTGAAAAGGAGGGGGGAGAGTGGCCCCAGAAAAAAAATGATAAAAAGGAAAGAGAGATGTAATTGAACTGCTCTTGGGCTCCTGTGGGATGTGGGAAGAAGCTTCACTTTGCAGCCTGATAAAGAGATGTCGCCTTGATCAGAGGCAGATAAGCAGACAAGCTGATTAGGTAGCGTCCCAGAGGCAAGCCCTAATTTTAGAGTCTGTTTGTTAACTAGCAGCCTTTTTTTCTGATATTTGGTTTGCATACTGTGTAATAATATCAAGCAAGAGGCTTTTAAGGGGGAACAAGCCCAGGTTTGGGCAGACAGGAAGGAGCTGACGTGGCACTCCTGTCCTGTGTGCAAACAGCCCACTAACATGACCAGACAATTGGGTCCTTCGGGTTCCTCTCACTTGCCAGATGTGGAGATGGACCTGAAGGCCTGCAGCAGCAGCAGATGCCAGTAGGACATGGAGCAGGGTTGTGAGCAGAGACTCTTGCATGGGGATGACCTTCCCCGAAGGCAGAACAGTAGACCTTGGTCACTGTTCTCTGGTGGGAAGAGCTTCTGCAGGTTTGAATTCATTTCATCAGTTGACCAGCCTGGACAATGGTTTCTCCTTGCTTTGCAAGTAGCCTCCCAGCTGATAAGTTCTTCCTGTTGATGCCAGACAGGGAGAGAAATATACAAAAGTTGTCTCTTTGATCATCTCATGCCAGCCCAGCCCACCTCGTTTTGAGGAAGCCACAGATAGTTCAGTTGTCCAGTTGATCTCATTTGTCTCTGGGCCATTCCGCCTCTCCTTCCAGCCTCACCCTGTGCAGCCTCATGGCTTCCTATATTCATCCCTTTCCTGTCCTCTCAGGAACTGAATTTTCAACCTCACCTTTACTGCACTCACATCTGTTCTTTTCCCATTTTGCTGATTGTCCTCTTTCTCCCTGCCTTGGGGCTTCAGCCACATCTGGAGGACTGCGTCCAGCCAATGGTCAATCTTCACCTTCTCTGAGGATCCTTAGCCTCTTTGGCATCCCAAAAGCCACAAATCCCCTATCAGGTATATACTCTAAAACAGACCCTGGAAGGAGAAAACAGCCATAAGTAATTGCTTTCAAAAAGGGAAGATTTATCTTAAGAAAAAAAAATGGGAAAGTGACATTTGGGGGGGGGAATGTTAATTATTATTTCTGCCTTTAAAAGATGTTTGAGCTTATAATTGTACACTATGTGTAACCCTTGCAGATCAGTTTGTTTGTTTGACACATTTGGGGAGGGAAATATTGCTACATCTAATAGCAACCAATTGAATTAATCCGGTGGGGAGGAACCAAAGAGCCGGACTTTGAGTGCAATGCCTCTGTAATGTATTGGCCACAACTGTTTTAAATCTCTTACTTAATGTCTGACCTACATTGCTGTATTGTTTAACAGTTGCTGTTACTGAAAGCCAGACTGGCTGTCTCCAAGCTGATAATGAGGTTTGGGGCGGGAAAGTGTTACTTTAAACCTATTGGTTGCCACCTAGAGGCTAACTGTATAAATAGCTGTGCAGCAGCCTTTAGGGCTGCTTCTGTTCTGAGTTAATAAACTTGTTTGCTGTTTCAACACTCTGCCTCATTCAATGCCTAAAGAACTGAAGATATAACAGTGGCGACGAGGGTGGGATGTGCTGCTTCATTGAGAGAGCTTGAAGTCACTAGGGGGTGAGGTCAGCACAGAGCCTGACAAGAACTACATTCCCCCCCCCTCGGTCTGTCAGCAAGCCATGCTGGAGACCACCACACCCTAAGGATCTGTCCTAGGGCCTACACAGAAGCCAGCAGCGCAAGGCATTGCACAAAGAAACAAACCACCATGGCGAAGATCAGGAAGCTCAGAATTCGACGTAACTCACCCGGAGAGATGGGCATCCTACATCTCCTGCGTCGAAAATTACCTCCGGGCCAACCAGGTCGCCAAAGATGGATTGAAGGCGGTGACACTCCTCTGCATGTGCGGCTCCACCCCCTTGGACATTGCAGAGAACCTGGTCGCCCCGGCACCTATGCAGACTTGAAAAAAAAGCTCCGAGACCACTTCGAGCCCAAGTTATCCATTATAGCGTGGAGGCACACTTTTGAACAGCAGGAGCAACAACCCGGCAAGTCTGCAACAGAATTCATTGCCGCTCTTCATCAAGCGTCCCGACTCTGCAATTTCACGGATTTGGAGGAGAGACTATGAGACCGCTTGATCTGCGGACTCCGGAATTGAGAGCTCCAACAAAAACTGTTCGCTAAGGAGACTCTCACTACAGGAGGTCTTGAAGGAGGTCATGGCGGATGAAGCCACCGGAGGGGCTGTTAAAGCACGGTGGCCCTCCAAAAGCACACCAAGCACTGAAGCCGTCCACCACGAGGACACTGAGTGGATGGAAGACACCGATAGACTACAAAGTCGACCAGCTATGAAAGCACCCGGAGAAGGGACTGCAGCCAGCTGAGAAGGCAGTTCCATTCCTTAGGTGCATGGGCTGCAGAGGCCGCCATCAACGCGTGGATTGCCAATTCCGAACTGCAACATGTCGGGCCTATGGCAAACCAGGCCACATCACCACCATCTGCTGAGGTCGTCAGAGGGACCGCCCAAAAGAAGACTCATTCAGGAGAGGTACCAGGCCTCCGGATCAACACTGAGTAGGGTTCTACTCCAGCCGAAGGGGCGTACTCCGCACTGGTGTCCATCGCCCCCTAAAGCAGAAGCTTAGGCTACAAGTCAAGCTTCAGGGAGTTCCATGCAAGATGGAACTGGACATGGGCTCAGCCATGTCCATCATTTCACAAGGAACATTCAGGCACCTATGCCATCATACCAACAGATGGGCCAAGCTCTGGTCATCTAATCTACTACTCACAGACTTCCAAAACTCCCGAGTGGCGGTCAAAGGCAAAGCCACACTTCTGGTGGAATTCAAGGGGTTCAAGGGGCCACTAGATGTTGTAGTGATGGAAGGCCAACGCACGAGCGCACGAGGTTTGATGCATTGGGCATTCAAGTAACCGGCATTCACCAAACGCAAGCGGCAGATCTGTCTGTAGTCTGCCAAGAGTTCACGGATGTTTTCAGTTCTAGTCTAGGGGAGTACAAGAGTCCTCCAATCGCCCTCAAGCTTGATCCTATGGTAACTCCAATACGGATCAAGCCTCGTAGAGTGCCTTTCACTTTAAAACCCAAAATCGATGCAGAGCTGGATAAGCTAGTGGAACAAGGGGTATTGCAGCCCATAGACAGTGGGGTGTGGGAGACTCCCATAGTAATGCCATTAAAGGCCAACAGGGAAGTGTGAATGTGCGCTGACTATAAGTGCACCCTCAACAGGGCACTTCAACAGCACGCATACCCTGTGCCAGTTGTCAGCCATATTTTGGTGTCATTTCAAGGAGCCGTATGTTCGCCAAATTAGATTTGGCACAGGCCTATCAACAACTGCCCGTGGATGAGGCCATGGCGGTAGCTCAGACCATTGTCACCCATAGGGGGGCTTTTAAGGTTAAGCGCCTACAGTTTGGGGTGAGTGTAGCTCCAGGCTGTTCCAGAGAGTGACGGGGCACACACTCAAGGGAATTCCAGGGGTTTGCCCCTACTTTGATGATGTCCTCATTGCTGAGGAATCGGTTGAGATTCTGGCTGAACGGCTTAAGACCGTCCTTCAGCGATTCTGCGATGCGTGACTTAAACTAAAAAAAGAAAAATGCAAGATTGGGGTAGAGTCAACTGACTTCCTTGGTTTCTGCATCGATGGCAAAGGCATTCATCCAGCGGAATCCAAATTAAAAACAATCCAGCAGGACCCAAGGCCGAAGTCAAAGGGAGCGCTTCAGGCTTTCCTAGGCCTTTTGAATTTTTACTATGCCTTCCTCCCAAACAAGGCCACAGTGGCAGAGCCATTACACTGGCTCTTGGATAGACAAGCTCAGTGGCAGTGGACCAGTGTCCACAAAAGTAGCTTCCAAGCAGTCAAATCACTGCTGTCGTCGAACTCAGTTCTCACTCATTTCAATGAGCAGCTGCCTGTCTGCATTGCGTGTGATGCATCCCCGTATGGGGTTGGGGCTGTGTTAAGCCACTTAATGGCTGATGGGAGGCAGAAGCCCATCGCGTATTACTCCAGGACCCTATTGTCCGCAGAGCGCAACTACACGCAAATTGACAAGGAGTCTCTGGCCATTGTGGCTGGAGTTAAAAAGTTCCATGACTACTTGTATGGCCACCAGTTCACGATCTTCACAGACCACAAGCCACCCCTAGGGTTGTTCACCACAAACAAACAGACATCTCAGATTCTGTCTCCTCGAATGCTGAGGTGGTCTATCTTCCTGTCAGCCTACAGCTACAGGATGATTCACAAACCGGGCAAGGAAATGGGCCATGCAGATGGCCTGAGCAGGTTCCCCCTGCCAGATCCAGGTCTGCCTGCATGCAACCTGGCTATCCAGGATTTGCCAGAATCTCCCCTTCACGCTGGGGACATAGATGCCGAGACGGCAGCTGACAAAACGCTGAGTCGTGTGCTAAACTGGGTACACACAGGATGGCTGGACAAATGTCCAGGGCCAGAATTTCAGAGTTTCTTCATGAGAAAAGATGAGCTTTCAGCTCATAAGGGGTGCATCCTTTGGGGAAGTAGGGTCATGGTCCTGAGCTCTTTATGGCCCAGAGTCTCTGCACGAGGGTCATCCGGGAATAGTCTGGATGAAGGCACTTGCGAGGAGCTACCTTTGGTGGCCAGGACTAGATAAAGCCATCAAGGCCCAAATACATGGTTGCTACAC
Source organism: Crotalus tigris (assembly GCF_016545835.1). Taxonomy (NCBI): domain Eukaryota; kingdom Metazoa; phylum Chordata; class Lepidosauria; order Squamata; family Viperidae; genus Crotalus; species Crotalus tigris. The sequence continues at coordinate 463,708 of NW_024100582.1, read as the reverse complement.
GTGCCAGCAATCCAGACCGGAGATGCCACAAGCCCCTGTCCACCGATGGGAGGACACACAAACACCATGGTCAAGAATCCATATCGATTTTGCTGGGCCCTTTCAGGGACAGCTGTTTCTAATAATGGTAAATAACCATTCTAAATGGTTAGGGGTTGCACCAGTCCCTACTATGACTACTGCCAAGACCATCCAGGAACTGCGCAGAATCTTTGTAACATACAGACTTCCAGATGTGTTAGTCTCAGACAATGGGGCTCAGTTTACCGCTTCTGAATTCCAGTCTTTCCTCAGGGCAAATCTAATACGGCACGCCGCGTCGGCTCCCTTTCACCTGGCCTCAAATGGCCAAGTGGAACGCATGGTCCGCAGAACCAAGGAATCACTAAAACGGATTGTCACAGGGGATTGGCACCACACACTGGAAGATTTTCTGATCTGACAATGCACAACTCCCTGTACCGCCACGGGCAGAAGCCCTGCCGAACTCAGATGGGGCCAATGTTTGATCACCAAGCTGGACAGGCTGCACCCCAACCAGGTTGCCTCGAACTCTGCTCAGCCAAAGGCACATCGGAATTTGCAAGTGGGTGACTGGGTTTGGACCTGGAATTATGGGCAAGGGGCTTTGTGGGTGGCAGCCGTGGTTGTTAAGGTGTCAGGACCACTCTCTTATGAGGTGGTCCTGGAAGATGGGCAAGTCATTCGCCGGCACATTGACCAGCTGCGTTGGAGGCTAGCGAACCAGTTGCTGGCTCAGGCCTCTCAAGAGGGCCACATGCAAGGGCTGTGCGACAGTGACCCAACAGAGGAGCTTGCACATGCCAACAGAACTCTTACTCAAGGAGATGCGGAAAATGCCATAGGAGAGTTTTCCACGGACAGACAGACAGTATCTGCTGAACAGGACCGGCAAACTGTGCTGAGGGACAGCCCTGCAGACTTTGCTGCACGATTGGACTTTGGTTTGGGCCGACCAGGACTGGCCAGCCAAAGGGACCCAAGTCAACCTGACTTCACTGGACCTCAGAGTCCTGGTCTACCCAGCCAGGCAAGCGAGTGGGTAGACCGGGAGACCCCTGCAACCCCTAGATGTTCAGAACAGTCAAGAAGGCCACCTAAATATCTGCAGGACTATGTCCAGCAATTGAGAGTTTGAGCCATCTAGAGGGAAGGGGTGTAATGTATTGGCCACAACTATTTTAAATCACTTGCTTAATGTCTGACCTACATTGCTGTATTGTTTAACAGTTGCTGTTACTGAAAGCCAGACTGGCTGTCTCAAGCTGATAATGAAGTTTGGGGTGGGAAAGTGTTACTTTAAATCTATTGGTTGCCGCCTAGAGGCTAACTGTATAAATAGCTGTGCAGCAACCTTTAGGGCTGCTTCTGTTCTGAGTTAATAAACTTGTTTGCTGTTTTAATACTCTGCCTCATTCAATGCCTAAAGAACCGAAGATATAACAGCCTCCTTTGCATCAGCTGCTCAGAAGGAGGGAATGCTCTCCTCTAGGCCACACAGAGCCCTTTGAGCCTTCCCAGAATGCCTTGGGCAGAACTGCTGGCACAATTGGGCCATTGGTCTTAACTGCAAACTTGGAACATAACCAGAAAACCAAAGTTTATGGAAGGGACCAGGGCGCATCACAGCTCCATTCCTGTGGCGCTGCAGAATTTTGTGGCAGTGCCACAAAAAACTTCCAGCTTCTGAAACAGCTGAGCTGAGCTGAGCTGCCTTTCAGGTGCCAGAAGGCTGAAACCCCAACCCTAGTGGGGACATTGTTCATGAAACTCCCCCCACCACCACCACCACACCAATTTCTTTCTAGTGAGGAGGAACACTTGGAGGGCCTTCATCTAGCATCAAGAACCAACGACCACAGCTCTCCCATTTCAGGGCATCAGTCAGAGTGGAGAGGGGAGATCTGTGTGGAGAACTTTGCTGCTAAAAGCACCCCCAAGCCTGGGCACAGGAAGGGTCCTCCACAGAGACCCACTGTGTCCTTTTAAGAGCCAAAAAAGGAGCTATGTTCTTCCAGGAAAACAGATCCTGCCCCACATAAATGGAGATGGGTGGACTTGGTCCTTGATTTATGTGTTACCTCCCCTTCCATTCTAGAGGTATTCCTTCTGGGCCGGGTGGGTAGTGCCAGTTGGCTAACCTGGTAGGTAGAGGCTTTCCTCCCAAGGGAGGAGCTGGGCATTGAAGACTGCTTCTTCCTCAGAAGGGGCTCTTCATGCAGTGCCCCTTCACAGGAGGGGTCCTGGCTGGGGGGGTTCGGGATTGCCAAGCTGGAAGGTCAGCTCTCAGCTGAATCCTTCAGGTACAAACATTTTGATGGAGGCAAAGGAGCAGAGAATTCAACTGGATGGGAAGGAAGAAAATAACGTTACAATATTCTTACTAGAGCAAAAAGTTTTTAAATAAAAAAAAATGAGTTGTCAGCATAAAGCAGAGTGCCAGGTGATTTCCTGGCTCATAACATTCACTTATAGTTTCATTGGCATTAAAGGCCCAAAATACCATTCTACATTTTTGGTACAACCTCCTCATCTTCATCCTCTCACCCCAGGTTTATTCATAGATATCAGTTGCTGCAATCAATAAAAGTTGTCTCTTCAGCCTTAAGAAAAGAACCCAGTAATTGTTTGGCCATCTGCAATGAATCCTAGCCAGAAGCATTTTGTTTCTAATATGTCACAGATGGACACAATCTGGTCTTCAGATTCACTTATTCTAACCAATTTCATGCTGGATATAATTTATATGTTCCCATAACTAGTTTTGCAAAAAAAAAAAAAAGTTTAAATGTGGTATGTATGATGGTTTATGAAATGGCCTTGCACACCACAAATGTTCTGTTCCCCTTTTAATGTATTATATCCAGACTTTGCTAAAAATCCCAACACTAGATTCTAAATCCAGGTATCCTACATCCAAATCCAGCCAGATGCCAACTGACAGGTCTATGCAAAGCAAAGTTAAATACCAACCTTGCAGGCTGAATCCACAACCATCCCTTCACTGTCTTTTAAGATTCTTGTGAAGAAATAGCAGTCAGGTGATGTAATTTCAGCTCAGTACAACCCACACAGACCCTCCACAATGACTTTCAAGGCTTTCACATGGACACCAGCCCTTCCCACTGCTTTCCCTTACATTGAAGAGGGGCAGGGAACCTGGACCTTCTGCATATGAGGCAAGGGCTTGCTTGTTAAGCATTGGGTAGCTTTGACATGCTTCCTGGAGAGTTCTCTGCACAGTTTTCAAAGGTAAGAACGGGAGGATCAGTCAACTAGAAGGGTCTAGAATTGGGTCTCTCCACAATATGAGTTAAAAATAGTCTAAGGTGGGGTGGGTGAGGAAATGTCCAGCTGGACCTTGGGACTTCATAAATATCAGGATTTGGCATCTACTTAAAACCACAGCAACAAGGAGACAATTGATCAACTTGGTCCCTCAAGAATGTAGAAGTAGAACTTCTCAATGCTGTACGTATTCACTAAGGTTGCACTCCAACACAGCTGGACAGGCTTTCTGAGTAAGAAATGGCTTCCTTTTCTCAGTCCCCCCCCCCCCAGGGCTCTTCCCAGCACGTCTCCCACCCCTCCTGCTCTCAAGATTGACTTCAAAGTGCCTAAAGGTTCCAGAAGTCCAGTTCTTGCCTTCCCCAGACTCTCTTTCCATATCCCAAGTGAACTTCCAGGAATTGAACTTCTCTCTACTCCTGCACAAACATGAGATTTCATGTGGGCCCTCAGAGGGTGGGCTCTGCAATGAACGCAGACAACTTTCACATCCTTACGTGTCTTTCCAGTCTTTCCAGTTCAAGGACAGCATATTTTTCAAGTCGGTGGGGCAGTCGGAGAAGAATTGTGTGTGTGTGTGTGTGTGTGTGTGTGTGTGTGTGTGTGTGTGTGTGCATCTGCATCTGCATCTGCATCAGAAATATATTTTTGATCTCCGAAAGAGCTGGATTGTCAGGCAGCCTGATTGATAAAACATCATTCCTCTGCCAATTAAAGTGAGAGAGTCAGGTTTGCAGGAAGAAAGAAGGCATTGATTTTGATGTGGGGTTTCCATTACTTTGCTGAAATAAGGCTGTGTGCTCTGGCTTTAAATATTTATAACTTCAGGGAAGGGGGCAAAGACCAGAGTGGGGAAACCAGGTGAGAGGAGGCTGTCAGAAAGTGCCCACAAGTGTGTTTTGCTCCTAGGATAACGAGGTCCTCGTGAAAATGTGAAATTAGACTTTCAACCTCACAAACTCGACTCCTTTTTCATCTTGGTTGAGTACCTCCCTGTCTTCCAAACTCAGCTCATGCCTTATCTTAACCTTAGCCGGGGACTAAGCTATAAAGCATATTTCAAAATGGCAGCATAATATCTTTTTCTAAAATCATCCCCCTCCACTCTGAGGCCAAGATGAAAACAGGAGCATAATCGCCAGCATACATCAAAACAAAACAAACCCAAAGCCCTTCATCAAAGCCTAATCCTAAAAGCTTCCAGAATTTTCCTTCCTTTCATCTAGGTTCCTGCCATTTAGTTATTCCGGGACACAGGGACATCACTGGGCAATGCGAGAAAGGAGGAAAGATTCAATTAATGAGCACATTGGTGGGTTTATGGACATTTCTTCTGCTCCACCCTTCTTCCTCTCTGCTCTTTTTTTCCTCCCCAGAGTTAATCTGGAAGGCAGAGTCCTTAGCATTAGCTGCTTGGCACCCCAGAGCATCCACTTCCCTTCCTAAATCTTTCCATTCCATTTGAATGAATATGTTTAGCAATGGCGCAGGATGCTCCACCAGGTAGCAAAAGCGCCCAGCAAGGAGCAAATGTTCATGAGAAAGACGGGCCTTCACTTTAGGTTTTCATTGCTCAATGGAGGTGGCTTCACCGTTATCCAGGAAGAACACCTAATTCCTTCAAGCCTCAGTCAACCTGCGCATGTGGACAACCAAAGCCATGACATAAGGACATATTGCATCGAGCCGCACAACCTGTGTCAAGAAATGCAATTCTTGGAACATCTTGGGCAATCTGGCAAGAAGGACTTGTAGTCCTTAAAGGCTAACACATATAGTAAGGCATTCAGTTGGCATGGGGAGAAACGCACTTCTTCATCTGGACTGACTGGAGAAAGATCTCCAGGAGAGGGGGCCCTTGGAAGAAGTCCAGAGATTGCTTAGGTGGTTGTTTAGTCACACTGAGAGAGAAAAGGAGAGGATAGCCTCTACTACACATGCCATTTTCTCACCTCTGCTTCTCTGAACCTGGCTTCTATTATTGTTAGCAGAGGAGATGTGATTTTTTTTGTGTGTGTCACCCTCCCTCCCCTTTACTCTCCACTCATGACTTTATATGGCAGTGCAGGGTTTTCTCAAAGACTGCACAGCTGTTCAATTTAACTCAGCATAACTCCCTTGGGATAATTCAGAATTTACCTGTTCAAGGTTTCTCTTTTTTCTTCAAAAGGTGAGCTAGCCTCCTGTGAGCATTTCCACTGCTCTTTTTAAATAAATTATCACATCCTGAACTTCCCTTTCCCTTCTCCTTTTACATAGAGGGGGCGGTCAAGGCTGGGACTTTGTTCTGAAAGTATGGTAGAAGTAGAGAAGGCTGCTGAAATTGTGAATTTTATGAAGAGATGGTGGTCTTCCCACCTGGACTGCCTAAAATGTCCAAGAGAGTCCAAATTGGAAGACCACCTTGATGTTCATGAGAGTTCCAAGGTTTTCTCCTACCGTTGCTGATGTCATTCTTTTCCAAGCTCTTATTAAAGATTCACCTGCCCAAAGAAATTTTGAAGAAGCACACTTGGACCCCAATTGTAGGTAAGTATGGAAACTAACATGGTTAATGGAGTTTTGAGGCAATGGGATGATTCCCAAGGCCATTTTTAGTGCACATTGTTCCATCCAAAATAGACCACCTAAATTTATCCTCCATTTTTTCTGCCATTAAACACTTCAAACTCTGCTGTTTTAATTGTTTTAACCGGTTGTTTACTATATCCCACCCAGAGTCACATTTGGAAGATGGGCATCTATATTAATCTGATCCATAAATAAATGTCTGCCACAAGAGAATTGTGAACAGTTCTTCTGTACTCAAGCAGTTGTCATCCTGCCCAATGCAGAAAGCCAATCGGTTGTCCAACCTTCTCAAGGCTGGCCATAACAATTCAGTTTTTCTCTGCTTTTGGCTTCGCATGCTAGGCGAAACCAGCCATTAGGATTTGTAAATAAGAATGTGCTAATCATCATTATTAATGTATTACCTTAAGCCTGATTCCTGAAACCTGAATTAAGCAAACAATAGTCAGGCGTGATGTGCAGCTCTGGTCAATGAGAGATGCAAGGCTAGAGAGGTCAGTTATGCAGAGGGGGTAGCAGGCAGCCTCCTCCTTTGGCGGGAGTCCTCCCTTGCTCTGTTGCCCCCAGGGGAGGGCAGCTGAGGCTGCAATCTGCCCAGGCCCAGGGTGGAAATCCCTCTCTCTTGAACAGCTCTTCTTTGGCGTCATCACCTTCCATCTCCCCTGCAGAGGCCTGCTGGCCCTTTCAATGGAGGGGGGGCAGTGTGTGGTGGTGGGGAGCCGGACCCTCCGATCAATGAAGCTTCAGATGAAGAGGGAGCTGAGCTGAGCTCCACAGGTGATTTATGATTTCACAGGCCAGCTGAAATGCTGTGATCGAGTTTCTTATTGTAATGGTCTCTTGCTGAGCAGTATCCAATTAGATGACCCCCCTGGGTCTTTCCCATCGATTTCATTCAGGGTGGGGAGATTTGGCCCTTTGTCTTCTCATTACTCTTCTGATGAGAGGGGGCACCAGGTTCCCTTCACTGGGATGAAAGGCGTTGAACGAAGAAATCGGTGGCCCAAAGGTCTGGGGGGCATGGCCTCAATAGCCAGAATGGGATGTCTGGCAAAGTTGGGGCAACCAGGACATCTCAACAGGCGAAGCCAAGCCTCCAATGCCATCTCCTGGAAGTTCTGAAGCACCTGCTAGAGAGGGAAGAGAAACTGGTGGCTGAAGACATGGAGAAAAATCCCACCCAAAGAGTTATTTGGATTCATAAAGCCCCCAGAGAAGTTAATGCTGGAGTTAATTATAGGATTGTCCCTTTGCAAGGAGGGCCGTCACTACAGGTGAACCTAAGAGAAATCAGGAGGTGCAGGGGGGAAGGATTGAGAAGACACCCTTAGAAAATCAGGTACTGTCTTGGTGGTGCAGAAGACCTAAACTTCTGCAGAACTTTGGGCAACTAATTTGCTCTTCCTGGTCAATGTGTATCTGAGAGTCAAAGAGGTCCTGCATGGTGCCCCTTTCTGGCTATTCCTGCTCAAATAAGTGTTCCTTCCTTCCCACCTTTCCAAATACACTGCAGCTACCAAACCGGGAGAATCTTTTGGGACCAAGAATGAAAAAGATGCTCTCTGGTCTGGCACCTTGCACTAAGCTCTGGGTTTATAAGTGCTTTTCTTTGATGGCTTGTCACTTTTAACACAACAGAAGAGGCTGGAGTCACATTACAAACTAAGCCAGAAGAACCACATGATTCATAAACCGTAAGGGCCAGGCTCGCACAACCAGCGAGAACCAAACAAGCCACAAGATGGCTTAGCAGGATACTGTATGTGAACTTTGTCAATCAACTAAAAGAAGAAAGGAATCAGAAGCTGCTTCCCTCCTTGGGGAGATGGTTGTGGGGGGGCTGAATATCTTTGGCAGGAAAATAATGTCAGGGCCTTGTTCAAGGCCTCTGTGGTCCCCTGTCAGGGATTTGCAAAACCAGCCCCTGGCAACCAGGCCCTGCCTCTTTCCACAAACCTTGTTAGTTGCCACCCCAGCCCCTCTGCAGGAATGGAGAGGCAATTCTCACTTCTCAGGGAGTCCCAGTCTTGATTCTGGACTATCCAGATGCACTTTCTGTACTTCCCAACATATGCCGGCGGGGGGGGGGGGAGGAATATCAAGGAAGTCTTCCGAAGGCATCATAGGTCGATTAAATAGCCCTCAGTGCCCACCACTGTTCATTAGAGAAACAACCACATGTTATTGCAGGGAAGCTTTTCTATCAGGCTCATCTCAGAAAAACAGCAACGAAAACGGTTTCTCAGGGAGGAGATTTAGAAAGGAGGAGTTGAGAAACAATCCCCTTTCTGGAGAACAGGGGTCTCCAACCAGGCTGGCAAGGCTGCCTCTTTGTGTGGGAGAGAGCGGGAGGCAAGTGCCAAACAACCGCTGATCAGGCCTCCTCGGACAATTTGGATCAAAGCTGTCACTTTTCAGAAGTTTGCTGGGATGCATTTCCTTCCCCTGAAGAGAAGTGGTTCTGAAATAAAGGGAGCTGGGAGGGGTCCTGACAGGCTGCAATGCACTGGCCAAGTCTCCTCCCGCTTTAGAGGTAGGCCTAGCCGTCAGTCGCATACTGCCCCACATCAAAGTCCATGCAGAGGAAAGGGGCTCCCCTCAGTCGCCCAGGATCAGGGCACTGTCTGGCAGCAGTGTAAGGAGGGGGGGCTGGGGGAGGTGCTGCAAACGGGCTTCCCACAGATCCTCAGGATTCCTTTGCTTCCTCTCCTCTCCCCACAGTCCCAGCTGATCCACTTTGATGTGCGGAGGGGAGGAGAGGGTTTCCAGGGCAGGGAGCTTTGCAGCCCCCCCCCCCATTCGAAACAATCCCAAAGGGTTGCTTCCTTCCACTCCCTCCCCAGCTCGTTCCTGGTGCAGAAAGCCCCTTGGAGACAGAATTCCAGCTGGCAAGAAAGGGAGACCCCTGAATCCTGCCCTCCAGCGGTAGCTATCCATAACTCCCCTCATCTCAAAGATTTATTCTTTGCCTAATTACAGCCAATTAACACTTAACCCCAAATAAGCCTGCATCTATCTTTGTTGTTCGGTAGAGTCATCACCAAGTAGTTTGAGCAGATGCTAATTGAAAATGATCGGATAAAAAGTTCCTTCAGCCGTTCAGAAATTCCTGCAAAAAAGCTACTGGGCAGAAGCTATGCCAGGGCAGGCCCAGAGCTTTCTCCTCAGGCTCTGCCTCAGTCTCCCCTCCTGCAAGGAGATGGATCCCAGACGTCCTTCATAGCGGCCTCTTCCGGGAGAGCAGAGGCCATCCAAGCAGACAAAGGCTGCCCATGGAGAAGTCACCTTGGAAGAGAAGGGGCTCCCCGATTCCTTGCAGTGCCCCTCAAGCCAGTGAAGCCCCTGGTGAGCCATCCCTGCTTTGAGAAAAGGCAGCCATCTGAAAGCGAGTGAGGCAGACTATTCCCTGCTTCTGTCACTGGGAAATGTAAGCTCCCCACTTTTCCAGAAAAGCCGAGTGGCCAGGCAGCCAAATACCCACCGGACACTCTTGGCTTTGAGATCAGTTCAGGCTCTGCTTGTTCCTGCCCACCCAAGACTTGCACCTTACAGCTTTTCTCAAGGCGGACAGACGTCATTTACAACAGGAGCTTCCCCAAGAACCTCATTCCGCAGTTGAAGACAAGCCTTGAAGAAAGGTCTCATCCTGCATCTCCCTCGCCTTGGAGGAAAACTCTCCCAAATGCCCACAGATAGAACGATTCCAGCAACTGCTTTATTTATTTATTTATTTGTTTATTTTTGTTTATTTATTTTATTTTTCTAGGGAGCGAGTTATGGTGAGTGATGGGCTTCTTGTTACCAAGCAAGCCAGACACAAGAGCTCCACAAACCTTACACAGAATATTGATCCAAGGGAAACATCTACTAGCCAAGGCCCCCAAATAGGGTGAGGGTTGCTTGAGAATTGATAAGGACACCCGATAACAAGAAGGGAGACCCAGGTGTTATTCAAAGGGTGAATGAACTACAGACACATTTCTTTTGAAATGTAACATAGCAGCTTTGATATGTGAGACGAGCCAAGCCTCTAATTGTTATTCTAAGAAGCTAACTCTGTATTTTACTGCAGAAAGGGGAAAGAAACACCACATATCCTTGAATCTGCTCCTTTGCTAAAGGCATAAATTCTACAAACATTTTAATCACTGACAGCGTATTGGCACAACTAGTAGAATTCTGCCCTTAAATGAGCATCTATAGAAAAACATAACATGAATAAAAGCATGTAGAAAGGAAGGCATGAGCAAATCTTGCTAAATTCTTATTTCACTTCTCCCTGCTATCCCAGGAGACAACTCGCCTGAGCTGGGCAAGCTGATTCTCCTGGCCCTTTCGTGGCTCTCCTCAGCACCCTTTCCTTGAGATGCATCAGAAACAGATGGACGGGCAAGCCAACATCATCCCAGGCTTCCATTTTGTCAGAGAAAGCTTCCATGCTGCCTTCCATTTATTCAAGGAACATCTGTCTTGCAGCTGATGGAGATGCTAAGGTTTCTCCACAGCTGGTTCCAGCGATCAGCTGGTTCCTGCAACTCCTAACCATCCATCACACCTTCCATCTATTGTTTGGAGCTCTCCTTTCTGGGACAGAACAGAGTTTCATGCCGCTGGGAGCTGATAATGGCCATTTTGTAAGGGCAGGACAGCAAATGATAGATGTAGCCAGCAAGGGACGCCAGGGGCCACACACAATTCCCTGGTTAACTAACATTAACTAACAAGTCCCTAAACCCTGCACCTTTTTCCATGCTTTTTATTAATTGCTTGGCTGCTTGGTTTCTTCCTTGATGTGAGCATAACATGAACTGCCCTCCCAAGGAGGAGCCTTTGATGTGCAGAGGGCGCATCAAAGGGTGTGAACAGGATCACACAGGGCTGAATTGGGAAAGGCAGCCCCAACTTTTCCATCTGAACATTAGCTTTGAGGCCATTCCTCCTGCCATGTAGCTGAGCCATCTTTCCTTCGGTGAGGAAAAGAGACCACCCACCCTGGGGTGTCAGGGGCTATCTGCCTCAAGGAAACAAAACTGGGGGCTGAGTCTGAGTCATTCCTTGGACTCTTCCTTTAACAAGGAAATTGTTCTTCTACGCAGCAGCAGTTCCCCCACTCCTGTTTTGGTGTGCAATGACCTAATTATGGCAATAGGTTAATCCTTTCACTTTCTCCTGCTGACAGTGAGAGACATCAGCTAGGGAGAGGCTGAGAAGCAGCTGATACAATTTATTATTTATTTTTAACCATTCTCGAGAATTTTTTTCTGCAGCAGATCTTGATTACCTGCATTCATGTGTAAGAAAGGAGAAAGGGAAGAGAAAGCAAATGTTTGCACACACCCTGGCAGATTTATTCATCTTTTTCTCGGCAAATAATATTCTGAATAAATATGGCCGTGACAGAGGAAAAGGGAAGAGGTGACTGGAGGGAAACAAAAGGGTGACCAGCAGCCGGTGCTTGGTGGAACCGAAAGGGTCACCCCTGGCCCATTCATTGGATGCAGCCAAAGAACGCCATGTCCTTAGGTGGAGATGTTGTTTCTAAAGCCAGCTCCAAAATTCATTGGCTGAGCTCTAACAAATGTAAGACATCAGAAGTGATTGAGTCAGGCAGCATCTAAGTGGAATAAAATAAATAAATCTCTAAAGTGCCAAATTCACACGTTCACATCATCTTTTGCGCCTGTGATGTTAGTGAATTTGAAGCTAGCCTAATGTCAATGATGAAGACACAGAAGGGACTTCTTGCTCAGATCTTTGGTAGAGAAATCCTTGATGATCCTTACATGAGCCCAATGGAGGGAGGGGGGGCTGACACTGGTCCAGCAGAAGCTCCTTCCCCCTCTGAAAGGCAGGGATGACACATTATATCAGAAGCTGAGGTTGTGTGAAGAGGAAGAGGCACATCCACTCAGGAACTTGGCCTGTTGAACTCCAAGATGCTCTGCAGAGCTCTGCCAGAGGCTGGTGAGCTAACAACATCTTTAAGTGCACTGAGGAGAGTGACAGGAACAAAGGGAATTGCAGGTGTTTCTGAAGGTGACACAGGCACTTCAGAAACCTCCTTCCACTTTTCTCAGTTCAATTGTATCCTTGCAGTTTTGTCCCTTTGTCCAGGTGGAGGTCACTCTGCAGTGGCCTGGCATCTGACCGGCATCTCCCTACCTCCAGGTGGGGGCTAAATGAATGAAAAGCATGACAGACTGAGCAAGCTGCATTCCAAGAAACAGCACAGGTACCTTGCCTCCAGCTTGCCTTTCTTCCTATGTCCTTCCACAAAAGGCACTTGTGGAACCAAAGGTGGGTTCCTGCACACACACACCCAGAAAATGTGGGTGTGTGCAGGAACCCACCTTTGGTTCCACAAGTGCCTTTTGTGGAAGGACATAGGAAGAAAGGCAAGCTGGAGGCAAGGTACCTGTGCTGTTTCTTGGAATGCCAGAAAAATGTGCCAGAAAAAACAGGGATGGGGATTTAAGAGATGCATTTGCAGCACGGCCAGCAAACCAGATGGGGAAGGTTGGACCAGCAGAGTCCTTTCTTGAATTCCTTATTTCTGCACTGAGGACTGCAACTCAGCAGTAATCCAGGCTCCCTCATTCAGAGCCATGGATAATGACTTCCTGTGGAAGAGCCTGTTTCAAGCCCTGACCAAGGATGCTGGGAAGCTGAGTGAGCTTTTTCCCACGCAGCGTATGGCTGTCCAAGCTCCACCCCCACCCCACCATCCCACCCCGAAATAAGAAGCGGGGGGGGGGTATTCTTCAGGAGGACTTCCAAGGGCACATCCAGAAGTGGACCTTTGTTGTTTTGTATGGCTCTCGTGTGCAGCAAAGCCTCAGTGGGAGACTGCAAATGACTTTATCCCTATTGTTCCTCAGAACTGGACGGCTCCTTGGAACTCAGATAACAGGAATGAAGCAGCCTGCAGGAGACTTCAGTCAAGTGGAATTTGCATGGAGAAGCTCTCTTCCATTTCACTGTACTAACCTTTGCATAACCTCTATGTATGTGTGTTTCTTGATTTTCTACAGCCTTTCTCTCAGGTTTTACTGAGCAACTGCTGGCAACAGCAAAAGGCTGAGGGCTTCACCACCCCCTTGGCTGAGCTACCCAAGAAACCTGCAAGGGTGAATGAATTCTGCATGCTTGGATTCAAGAAGAGACTTGACAGCCTGCTCTAAACAAGGAGAGATGAAAGGGCAGCTGCAGAGTTGCCTTTTTTCTGCATTTCCTTCTGAAGTGAGGAAATGTTATTACCAGTGAAGGATGAATATAATTTGGTGTCATCTTTTGAGTCATCAGAGGCAGAAAAATGCAGGAAAAGATGGAGGACAGGCAGCAAAGGGGTGAGGGAAAAGGAGAGATGGGAAAACAGGGAGAGGATGCGATCAGGAGGAGAAAGGAGAGACAGGCCTGGTAAAGCTACAGGGAAAAGAGGAGGGGAGACACGGAAGGGCTACATAAGACATTGCTGCCCTCCAGGAAAATAAGACTCTGGGCAAGTCATAAGGAGTTGTGAGGTTACAATTCACAGCCAATAAACTGTGTGTGTGTCTTTTGGGACTCCTCTATTTGTACCTTCGTGTGGAAGAAATTCCCACATATTTTGTGAAATTAACATTCAGAAAACACCTCCTCTTTTGCAATAGCCAATTGGGTTGAACTCTTGTGCTATAGCTTACTGGCGTCACCCGGCTTTTATTTCTTGAGTTTGTATGGAATTTGTCTACTTCCTTGATTCAGGACCGAGGAGAGCTCCTGGGAAATGAGAGGACCGGTCAGCAAGTGGTTGGAGAGCCAGCAGAAAGTCCTGACTTTAATCTCCCCAGGAAGAGTTGGGAGGTTCCTCTGCCATTCCCAACACCACGGGCTCATCTGAATCCATCCTTCTTACCGCTGTCCACAGATCTGGGCATCCATCCAATCAGTTTCAGCTCTGATCACTGGTGTTTTGCATAAAACAGGGCAGGGATTTTCAGGTAAAAAAAAAACACATTTTTCAGTCCAGCTGTTGCCTCAGGGTAAAGCATACTAGAAAGATGTTTCTCCACCAGTCCAGCCTTTCTGTGGTTGGAGGCTGATTAGTGGAAAACTGAAATATAATCCAATTATATTTCATCTCTAGTTATCAACTATAGAAAACCCCATTTCTACCTTCTCTGGATTCTGTCATATGATGAAGGGAAGGGGGTGAACCAAGGGGCTTTATGGCCCTCACTTCCTTCAGTACACTTCAAAGGGACTGAATGTGGATATCACCAAAAGGACTAACCGTAAGAATGGGGCTATTACCTTTCATGTACTCCTCTCTGAAGTCTCCATCCAGCCGGCAGTAAGGAAAAGGGGGTGGGAGTGTAATGCCTGAGACTGTCGCTGGAAGAAGGGGAACCCCTTAAAACCTTGAATGGGAGAGCTTGGACCCCAAGTCCTGTCTAGAATGCCTGCAACCATTTTCCCTTACTAAAGGATGCCTGTTGGAAGAATTATTCCAAGAGTTCTGTCTTCTTAAGATGCAAAGTGGGGTGGGTCCTTACATTAGACAGGACTTGCAAAATTAATCCACCTGGAAGGGAGACCCTTGCCAGGGGATTTTGCAAAAAATTACCATGTCAGACAATGGAGCAAGAAAGGGGGGAAACTCCCCGGAAAGAGAGCCGCTGCCCCGACTGGAACCTTGCCAGATGTCGGGATCCGAGAGGTCAGATTCCTCAGGAGAAGAAGTGGTGGAGACACGGGACCACAAGCCTCGCTGGTCAATGGGCGTTGGAAAGAAAAGCGAGTGGGGAAAGGAATCAAGAAAGGTGACCCTGAGACAGGGGGCCAAGCAACCAGAATGGAAGCAGGAGATGGAGAAATCCCTGCACGCAAGTGAAGAGGGAGAAAGCTGGGCACCGTACTCGGACTGGATCCTAGAGAAAGCTATTGACCTGATGAAGAGAACTCTCAGCTCCCTAGCAGAGGAGAATCCTGAGCCCTACGGCCGCCCCAGCTCCTGGAGCCGCAAAGGGAGAGACACCGAGGGGGAAGTGGAACGTGCAGCCCCGGGGACATCTGCTGATCCAGTAGTTCCCACCCCCTACCGAACCACAGATGGCGATCTGGACAGAAGACACTACTACCAACAATGGAGGCACCGATCCATTCCAAGACGTCCGCCATTGGAGGTGAAATTCAAAGGGGAGCCAATACGCTTGGGGTTTTTCCTAACCGAAGTCCTCAGCTACATGGAGGAATATAGGCGGGACATCCCCAGCGACAAAGCCCGCATCCGGATTGTGCAATCTGCCCTGGACGGACTGGCCACAGACTGGGTGGTGAACTTGCACGACTCCAATGCCCCAGAGCTCAACGACTTCAACCATTTCATGTCCTCTCTGAGAAGGCGATTTGAAGACCCCCTGGCTGATCCCAAAGCCCGCGAAAGGATAAAAACGATGAGGCAAGGCAAACGCCCGGTGGCTGAATATACAGAAGAATTCCGGACCATTGCCAGCAAACTGAACTGGCCAGAAGACATCCTCCTTAGCCATTTCAAAGACGGACTAAATTATGACCTATATGATGCTTGCCTGCCCCGAGGGGACCCACACCAACTTGAGGAATGGTACATCTTGGCAGAGGAAGCAGAGATCGACATATTGAAGAGACACTGCCGAGGAAAACAATGGAGCCGCTCCCCGCCTGAGTTGACACACGAACCAGTGAAACCATTGGCTACAGCCAAGAAGCAAATGGGGTGTTTCAAGTGCGGAAGAAAAGGGCATCGAGCTGTAGAATGCCGCTCCAAAGCCCCCCAGCACAACCCAGATAGATCACCGACCAGCAAATCCGGAAAGTCTACAGCTAAGCCAAAAGAAACTGCCATGAGAATGATGGAAATTGTGGAACCCCCCACCTCTGCTCATCAGGGGGAAAGAACTCCAGCCTACACTGCAGGGCTGGTGGATGCCTCAGATGACAGCTCGGAGGGCGAACCCCTGGTAAGTGGATGCATCGCACCCATCCTCAAGACAGTGACTATATTAATTCCCCCCATGCCCGAAGCCGTGAAGGTAAAAGCCTTAATAGACTCTGGCTGCACCCGCTGCCTCATTAGCCTGACACTAGTGGGGAATCTGGGCATTCCGTCAAGAGACTGGAACAACCAATCTCATTTGGCCAGTTAGATGGATCCATAGCAGGAGGGTGTGCCAGCTATCCTAGCCACTTTACCAATACACTCTCCCTGGGCAAACATGAGGAGGACATAACGTTTGTGGTGACCCCAGGCATGGAATGCCCAATGATCCTAGGGATGGAATGGTTAAAAAAATGGAACCCCTGGGTAAATTGGAGGACGACAGAAATCAAATTCCCAAAGGGGGACCCTATGGACTTAAAACCCCAAGGGAGGCTACCAGAATCAAGAATAGAAAAAGTATCCAGAGGAGAGGAAAAGAGACTAACAGAAATACCAGAGGAATACAGAGACCTTGCTGAAGTTTTCAGTGAGGAGAGGGCAAATGAGCTCCCCCCCCCACCGACCCACAGACTGTACCATTGAATTCAAGCCTGGGGCAAAACTCCCGAAGCCCAGATTATACTCCATGAGCCCAAAGGAGAAGGAGGAAATGGAAAGATTCATTAAAAAAAAAACCTAGAGAGAGGGTTCATTGAGCCAGCCAAGCCTAAAGTGGCTGCCCCGGTCCTCTTTAGAGAGAAGAAGGATAGCTTTTTACGCTTATGCATGGATTATAGGCCCCTGAATACAATCAGTGAAAGCAACCTATACCCTCTGCCCCTCATGAAAGACATGCTGTCACACCTCTTGAAAGGAAATTTTTTTTCTAAACTAGGCCTAAGGGAAGCTTACTATTGCATGAGAATTAAGGAAGGGGACGAATGGAAGACTGCATTTAACTGCCCCATGGGGTACTATCAATTCAAAGTCTTGCCATTTGGATTACATGGGGGCCCTGCAGTCTTTATGCAATTAATCAATGACGTTCTAAGGGAGCACCTGTTTAAGGGGTCCTTGTTTACTTGGACGACATTCTTATCTTCACCGAAACAAAAGAGGAACATGTCAACCTAGTCAGAGCGGTTTTAAAGAAACTGCGAGCCGCCCACCTATATGCCAAACTCTCGAAATGCGAATTCCACCAGGAAAGGATAGACTACCTAGGTTATCGCCTATCCCCCCAGGGCATTGAAATGGATCCTGAGAAGGTCAGAGCAGTACTAGATTGGGCACCACCCCGCACAAGAAAGCAACTACAAGGTTTCCTGGGCTTTGCAAACTTTTACCGCCAATTCATCCCCTCATTTGCCCAGATAGCCCTGCCCCTCATTAACTTACTAAAAATGAAGGGAGCATCCTCAGTAAAACCTAGCCAACCATGGACAATGGAGTGCCAAGCAGCGTTTGAGAGATTAAAGAGACTTTTTTCTGCCAAACCAATACTGAGGCACCCAGACATGGATAAGCCCTTCGTAATACAGGCGGATGCAAGTGATGTGGTAGTGGGGGCTGTTCTATTACAAGAAAACGATGGTGGAATATTGCAACCCTGTGCATATACATCCAAGAAACTCACGGAAATGGAACAGCGCTCGCCCATATAGTAATAGTAATAGTAGTAAAGTTGGAAGGGACCTTGGAGGTCATCTAGTCCAACCCCCTGCTCAGGCAGGAAACCATACACCATTTCGGACAAATGGCTGTCCAGTCTCTTCTTAAAAACTTCCAGTGTTGGAGCATTTACTGCTTCTGGAGGCAAGCTGTTCCACTGATTAATTGTTCTCACTGTCAGGAAGTTTCTCCTTAGTTATAGGTTGCTTCTCTCCTTGATGAGTTTCCACCCGTTGCTTCTTGTCCTGCCTTCAGGTGCTTTGGAAAATAGCTTAATTCCCTCTTCTTTATGGCAGCCCCTGAGATATTGGAATACTGCTATCATGTCCCCCCTTGTCCTTCTCTTCGTTAAACTAGACATACCCAATTCTAGCAACCGTTCCTTATATGTTTTAGCCTCCAGTCCCCTAATCATCTTTGTTGCTCTTCTCTATGCTCTTTCTAGAGTCTCAACATCTTTTTTTACATCGTGGTGACCAAAACTGGATGCAGTATTCCAAGTGTGGCCTTACCAAGGCATTGAAGAGTGATATTAATACTTCACGTGATCTTGATTCTATCCCTCTGTTAATGCAGCCTAGCACTGTGTTGGCCTTTTTGGCACACTGCTGGCTCATATTTAGGTGATTGTCTACTAGGACTCCGAGGTCCCTCTCACAGTTACTACTATTGAGCATGGTGCCACCTATGCTGTACTTGTGCATTTGGTTTTTCTTGCCTAAATGTAGAACCTTGATTTTTTCACCATTGAATTTCATTTTGTTAGTTAGTGCCCAGTGTTCAAGTCTGTCCAGATCCTTCTGTATCTTAAGCCTGTCTTCTAGAGTGTTGGCTATTCCTGCCAGCTTGGTGTCGTCTGCAAATTTGATGAGTTCCCCATCTATCCCTTCATCCAAATCGTTGATGAAGATGTTGAAGAGTACTGGGCCCAGACCAGAGCCCTGGGGCACCCCACTACACACTTCCCTCCATATAGATGCAGTTCCATTGAGGACCACTCGCTGAGTACGGCCGGTCAGCCAGCTACGGATCCATCTGGTGGTGGTTCTGTCTACCCCACATTTTTCTATCTTGTCAAGTAGTAGGTTGTGATATACTTTATCAAATGCCTTACTGAAGTCCAAGTAAATTATGTCCACAGCATTCCTCTGATCCACTAATTTTGTCACTTGGTCAAAGAATGCAATAAGATTTGTCTGGCATGATCTATTTTTGACAAACCCATGTTGGCTTTTAGTAAGAAAGAGGCATACGGGATACGTTGGGCATTACTCACGTGGCGACAGTTCCTGGAAGGCAACAAAATCCCCTTCCAGGTGTGGACTGCCCAAAATGTGCTACTGCAAAGAGGTTGCAGGGGAAATCGCCAGGACTATTACAAACAGTGGCAAATCCCTCAGCCCCCTGAAGAGAAATAGCCATGGATTTTATTGTGGAATTGCCAGAAAGCAATGGGAATACTGTTGTCTGGACAATCACGGACTTGTTTTCCAAACAGGTGTACTTTATCCCTTGCCAAAAGATTCCCACCGCAAAAGCCTTAGCGAAACTTTTTGTCCAGCACATTTACAGATTGCACGGGGCACCCCAACGCATCATCTCTGATAGGGGAGTGCAATTTACGTCTGCATTTTGGAAGGAATTTTTATCCCTTTTAGGAACCACTCGGGGACTGACATCTAGCCATCATCCACAAGGAAATGGGGGGGGCGAAAAAATGAACTCAGTACTTGAGCAATATCTAAGATGTTTTCTTAATTTCCAACAGACCGGGTGGGCGGACTTACTCCCTTTTGCAGAAGTTTCCTACAATAATGCAGTCCACTCCAGCACTCCTTTTCAAATAGCCAACGGTAAAAGTTTCAACCCCATGCCAGAATTAACCCCAAATGAACCGACCATCCCATCACTGAAAGAATGGATGGAACAATTACAAGACACCTGGCCAATAGTTAGAAAAGCACTAGATGAAGCTAGGCAGGCATACAAAGCACAAGCTGATAAAAAAAGGGTTGAGCCTACACCATTCATTATAGGAGAAATGGTGTACTTATCCACAAAATACCTAAAATCCCTACAGCCCTGTAAAAAACTTGGACCAAAATATATAGGGCCTTTTCCAATTAAAAGAATCATAAACCCAGTAACAGTAGAATTAGAATTACCCAAAAATCTCAGGCAAATACACACAAATTTTTCATTGCAGCTTGCTGAAAAGAGAACATCAGTCACCTTTACGGCCAAACCCCACCACCACCTCCTCCAATCATGGTGGAGGGCGAACAACATTTTGAAATAAAGGAAATCCTTGACTCTAGGAGATATCATGGAGCGACTCAGTACCTAGTTGCCTGGAAACACCTCCCTGCCTCACAAAACGAGTGGGTCCATAAACGTCATGTCAGAGCCCCAAAGCTATTAAAGAAGTTTCACACAGAATATCCTAACAAGCTTGACTAACTTTTATACCTGTTTTGTTTTATTTCAGATGGATCTGTCTTTTTTTAAGGGGGCAGGATGTCAGAATCCAATTATATTTCATCTCTAGTTATCAACTATAGAAAACCCCATTTCTACCTTCTCTGGATTCTGTCATACGATGAAGGGAAGGGGGTGAACAAAGGGGCTTTATGGTCCTCACTTCCTTCACATTCAAAGGGACTGAATGTGGATATCACCAAAAGGACTAACCATAAGAATGGGGCTATTACCTTTCATGTAGTTCTCTCTGAAGTCTCCATCCAGCCGGCAGTAAGGAAAAAGGGGTGGGAGTGTAATGCCTGAGACTATCGCTGGAAGAAGGGGGTGATTGGGTGGGGCTACTGGGGAACCCCTTAAAACCTTGAATGGGAGAGCTTGGACCCCAAGTCCTGTCTAGAACGCCTGCAACCATTTTCTCTTAATAAAGGATGCCTGTTGGAAGAATTATTCCAAGAGTTCTGTCTTCTTAAGATGCAAAGTGGGGTGGGTCATTACAACACCAACCAGGGCTGATGGGAGAGCACCGTGTTCCAAAGCCAGTGGGGAGCACAAGGCCACCCAGTAGGTCCCTGTAAAGATAGGAGAGAGGATAGCCCAGCTCAAAGGGCTGCCCCCTTTTCTCCAACACCAAATGGCCTTTCTCAGAGCAGGGATTCCTGAGCAACTGCTGGGCTGACTTTCTACAAGAGATGCTTTCTTCCAGGTCCTCTTGCCTCTGATGCCCAGTCCTAAGGTTGTGTATGTTGACAGATGCAACTAGGCAGCTGTTAAGTGGCAACTTGGTTATGTTGCTGTATATCCTTATTCCATGATTTGTCTGTTTTCATTAATGTCAGGTTCCTTGAGCAAATATTCCCAAGGACATCCTTGTCTTGAGTAAACCTATCATTTTCCTTGTTCAGTGGGCCAGAGGGGCATCCACAGCCCCTCAATTTGATACATTGTCTTCATCTGAGTTCAGAAAGACCTTGGCTGAACCAACAGGGAAGCCCCCAGCCCCAGTCCTCACCTGCAGCTCTCACAGGTTGCACAGAGAGTGGTATGTTGGCAAGATAACCCCCATTGTAGGTTCATAGGCCTAAATTAGGTCTCGATTCTTGCTTAAATTATAGTTTACTGTTCTGCACCCTGCTCAGAAGCGAATTACCTTAAGCAGCAGTATTAATAACATGGTTATAATTAAGCTTCATTACTGTAGGCAGTTTGCTGAAACAAATTGCTTCTTCATTATTATTATGGCACCTTTGGTAAAAAGACGATTTCCCCAGCATGCGACCCTGATGCTTTATATGGTAAAGCCAGGCTCAGACAGAGACACGTGGCTGAATTAGCATTGTTGCCTCTTCTATCAAAGCTCATTAGAAGGAAGGAGACTCAAGTCACAACCAGGAATCCAGGCAGAAATTTGAATCTGGGTGAAATGGGTAATGAATAGATTTGAACTTTCCCTGACATTTTTATACTGAGGCTTTATTTATATTATATGTATAATAAAAATATAAATATTTTTTTTAAAGAGCAAAAGTGGGGGAAGAGGGAAGAGGCCAGAGAGATAGGGGAATATTCATAAAATCAGAAATAGTTTACTTAATTCTAGCTTGCCTCGTTCACACATGGGGAGTTTGTGTGTGTGGCTCTGATTTAAAAAAAAAAGACCGCGATTCTAAGTTCATTTGTTTGGATATAATTGATGCAATGCTATTTAATTTTGATTGGATGCACATAGAATTATGCTTTAATCGTTGAGTCCCACCTCATCATTTGGACCTCATCATTTTGGAATGAACTAAACATTCAGAGGTCTGTGCTATAGAATGCCTTTCCGTGGGCCTCCTGTCTGTTGGCACTGACTTTCGGCTGGGGAGGAAAGACCAGCAGCTGAAGATGGAAACTCCTGGAGGGTCCTCTCTGCCAGCCCAGCAGCTTCGTGGCTTCTCCTCTCCCTGGAGAAAGGGCTTCATGGCCACACAGACCCGTTGGAGCCCCAGGCATGATCCCAGCCTCAAGACGCACAGCTCTGAGCCCAGAGCCTTGGGCTTTCCTTCCACCCATCCTAAGGGCAGTGCCTGCTCCATGGCTTTGCCAATGTAAATTTGTCAAGGAACACAGCATCCTGACCAAGAGCACAGCAAAGAACGGAAGCCAAGTCAGTTGAGGCCTTTCCATTAGAGCCTTGACCCGCCTTCAAAGACTCCCGAAGCTCTCCCTGGACTAAGACAGGCTGTGCTGGACCAAGTCCCACAGATGTCTGCTTTAAAAAAAAAAGGCATTGCTTTTCAATAAAAGCCTTTGGGCTCAGCCAGGGGGCTAGAAACCTACAGCTGACATCTGTTTATTTACAGTTGCCATAATCACAGCCACAATTGCACTTTGCCTGCCTGTAAAGAGCAGCCATAGAAATTGTCTTCAGGAAGTCTGTGCACATGAAGAAGGAGTTTAATTTTGGGAGGAGGAGGAGGAGGAGGAGGAGGAGGAGGAGGAGGAGGAGGAGGAGGAGATTGTCCAGAGTGCCATAATTCCCCTTGCATTATTAATAGAGAATTGGCAATTACAGTGTGTAAAAACTGTTTGTCTGCCTAAAGCACACTCAATTACCCAACCCGCTGTTATAAATCTAGGCAGAGCCAGTCGGGGGTGTGTGTGTGTGTGTGTGTGTGCAAATAAATTAGCTCAGGGCTACAGGTGCAGGGCCAGAGATGACACGGGACAGCTAAACAGGAAGCAAAGGAGAAGGAGGCTTGCTCTGGCACCCTGGGGACGGCAAAATCATTGCCGTGTGTCTGAGAACCATTCTTTGCTTTCCACAGCTCCCCCAGCCCTGCAGCCTGCCCAAGGGCCTTTCACCAACATCAGGTTCCATGAGACACATACACAAACCAGCTGTGTCGAAGAAACTCACCTGTGTGCAGCTCTCTGGCTTCCCAGCTGATGCAGGCAGCCGAGCCTGACTTTCCCCCTCGGCTTTGCCTCCCTCACAGAGGAATACCCGGCTGTGAAGCTGAGCGATCTTGGGGAGATCCAAGGAGGCAAGAATCAATACAAGGAAAATAAAGGCTAAAAGAAACATATTCAGTAGCAAAGTGAGTTTTGCAAAGAAGCGCTTCCTCCCCTTCCTGGGGGATTCTTCCAAAGGGGCCCACCGTTCAGGTGCTGCCAAGCCCCAAAGAGGCCCGGTTCTCCCCAGGTGCAGCTCTCTGCCTGGTATCTGACGCTCCCACCCTCTCTGGCACCGGGGGATGTTGGGCTGCTGGAAAACTCCAGGGAAGGACGCAGCAGGCCAAGCCTCCATCAGCTGACCCGCCAAGCTGCATCTTCCACGCCAGGCCCCAACTGGGCTGCTTCTGAATCTTTAATGGGAGAAAAACGAGTGTGGCATTTTTCCTTTAAAGATTTACCATGTAATAAATGTATGAGAATATTAAAGGCAACAATTAACTTTATTGGAAACCTTATATTCTCCAGCCTCATTAGAACTGTCAGCAAGATCTATTATTAGTGTTACTATGCAGATAATGTAATAAAAAGGGTATTTAAAGTGGATGGTTTTGTATGGAAATAAAATAAGTTCTTCCTTTCTCCCTTTTTTAAAGTTGCAACAAACGGGAGACCCAGAGCAAAGCTACGAACTCTCCTGCAGTCAAGGAGGAATGGAAGTGCCAACAGCAGCTTCCCCCCCCCCCCCGCTTCATCTGCCGAGCCCCAAGACTTGGGTCCAGTTGGGGGGAAACTTGCCGGCTCTCTCCAGCCCCAGAGGGACCCCCCCCAAAAAGTGGTGCCCTGATTACCGCCCCTCCCTGGCAACCAGGGGAGGGAGGAGCCCTTGCCCAGAGGGTGCCTTTCCCAGGCCTGAGAGGAGCTCAGGACTTGGAGGATGTACCCCAAATGCTGGACTGAGCTTAAAGGGCTGCGATTAGAATGGCCCAGAAAGTCCGTCAGCACCAGAAAGCAGCCGTGATCTTCAGAAAAGCCATGGGGGGGCTTTTGCAGAGAGGGGAGAAAGAGGAGGCTGAGAGGCTCCCTCCCCCATTCCTGGAAGAAGTCGTTCAGACAGAGTGCCTGGCCTCTTCCCCCTCTAAAGACTCCCCTCCAGAGAGGGTCAGCCTCTGTGGGTGGCTTCTTCACTGTCACAAGACCCTTGGGGGGGGGGATCCTGACTGCTGCAAATCACTTAAGTCAATACTCGAAGAAATGGACCGTGGCGGGGGGGGGGGATCCAAAGAAACTCCTCCTGTTCTGGGGGCATCAGAGCAGCCCCAGACTCCGCCTGCCCAGGAGCCTTTATGATTTACTTACGAAAAGGGCACTTATTCTACTTCCCTTATGGCCGCCACAGCCCACAAGGACTATAAGTTAATTGAAGCCTCCTTAAGAAAAAAAACCCTCCTTTCGGTCCAGCAGCAACTCCAAAGCCCACAGGAGCCACCACCACGAATGAGGTAGGCCAACAAAATCAGCAGGCCAGAAGGAGAGTGTGAGAGAGTCGCTTGGAGACAGCCACGAGAGTCTTCTGAACTTCAGAGGACTCAGGCAAGTGGGATGAGATAAATTACCTTCTAAAGATGAAGACGAAACAAAGAGGAATCCAGCATGGCTTATCAACAAGGGGGCTTGGTGGATGCGGACAGTCAGTCAATCAGCCAGTCAGCCAGTCTATCTGGGGCCACCATGGGCATCCAGTCCAACCCCTTGCTCAGTGCGAGGTTAAAATATCTGTGACTAATCGGCCTGGATTTGGAAGCTGGTTTTCTGTGCCATGGTCTCTGCAAAAGGGCCTGCCGAACATTTGGGGGCTCATTGTCTGGGCCAATCACACCTGGCTGCCATGACTGGGCCTTTGGGTCACCTCGTATCTTCGAGGCTGCATGGGCTTGTCAAGATGTGTGAGCATGTGCCGACACGGAGACACAGAAGCACCAGCACTATATTATCATCCCTAAGTGGGGAACCAATTTGCATAACTTAATTAAAATTTTACAGTAATCTTCAACTTGAGACAAACAAACAAACAAAACACCCTCCTCTTCCTTAAACCTCAAGGTTAATTGGCTCCTCTTGGGTGTCTGTCACCTTGAGGGAAGCTGAATACCGAAGAGAGCAGTCAAGTCATCTGGGGCAATCTCACTTGCCAGGAGGGTGGATGTGGGGAGCTGTTGGGGGGGTGAATCCCAGGAGGGTCATGCATGGTGCTCCTTTTCTTGCTCATGATCAGGGGAGCCTCTTCACCTCTCCTCAGAAAACAAGCAGCCTATCACAAGCTTCCAATTAGCTTCCAAAGTTCCTGTGCTGCTCCCTATGAATTGATGCCATGTTCCTGCCAAGTGCATCCAGTTCTGTCTTTGGGGTCCCAGAACTGATGTCCTGACTCCATCAAATCAATATCTGTGGCAAGGAAGGCAGAGATAGGAACCTTCAGCTTGATGCTGCCCCTCAGTTGGTTCTCTTCTCCCCAGTCCTTTTTTCCAGGTATGTATACAGTCTCCTAAAAGGCTCAAGCATCTTGGGAAGGGTTCAACAAGCCCCACTGAGTCTGTCCAACAGATTCGGAAGACCTCCTTTCTTGGTGGAGACCAAGTCACTGGACGCTGCCATCAACGTTGCCCAAAGAAGCTTCAACATCTTCCCAACGCTGCCTTCTCCTTCTTCTAGATCTGCTTGGATGGCCACTTGTGGCATTTGGGGGCCCCTCCCCTTTTCTTCTCATGCGCCGGCCGTTCAGCGCTACTTCCCAGCTTTCCACTGTAAGGCACCCTCAAAATGCCTTTGAAGGATGTGGAAAGGCACAGAATCCCTGCTGGTTACACAGACCGAACAAAATCACACAAGAAATAATGCAGTACAAAGGCAGGCAGGCATGGGGGACACTCTCTGAGCACGCATGAAAAGATGACTCACCCCCATTCTTTCTGGTAGGCTGTTAAAACGCAGATCTCTATTGTGGAATCTGGAATTATTTGATATGGAATATTAGAGGATCTCTTAAGTATCCAATTAGCATGTAAGAGCCCCGTCTGGTGGAGAGTGTTTGCTTGTGTATGTTTTAAGTATTTACTCTTCCTTTCTAATTAGTGCTTCATAAAAAAATAAATAAGAAAAAGTATCTTGTCTTTGGGCCATCTGGATTTAAAGATTAAAACACTTGTTTTCTGCCAGGAAGGGAATAGATTCAACGTGTCTCTAGATAAAGCAAGGTGTGAGTGTCCAGATATGCAGCACAGGAAATTGTGAGTTTTTTTTGTGTGTGTGTGTGTGTGTGTTTAGCTGGCGGTGCAGGAGCATTTTCAGCTTCCTGTGAACAGATGCAGAAAAGGTCCTCTCCCAATTGATCCTGCGGCAGCTCCTGAAAGGGAAGCAAAGGCTGGGCAGGGTGTCCTGTCCCAACTGCCTCACCTGAGACACTTCTGCGAGAAAGGAGGGTTGAAGCCAAGACCCAGAGCATCCCTCCCTTTCCTTCTCAGGAAAAGGATAGCCCTAATTCCACGTTTCTGCAAGTCTTTATCCATGGTCATCATCACCAGAAAACGTATGCATACTTGCATATATGTGGCATTTGGCAGAAATCTTGGCAATCTCAGCTTTCCTTTTTAAAAAATTACAATGCTTAATGATAATTTGCCTTATCTGGAAGAGTCTTTGCATTTGGGGTCTCTGGGACCAGCTCAGTGAGTTGCATAGATGCTTCTGCAGGTATCTCTGATGGCCTCTCCCTGGGCACCCGCACCAGGCGTCCCTTCCTGTCTCCCCTTCAGGAGCAACTGAGGCAGGGAGGCCTGTCCTTTGGGGTGGCTGCTCTGAGTGTCTGTCTTTCTCTGAGGAGGCTTCAGAAAAGCTTCAAGCCACCTGGCTCCCCTGATGACACATCCTCAGCCTTCCTAATGCACAGCCAAGAAAAGCTGCTCCCTGAGCCAAGAAAAGTGCCAGTCTCCAGGAGAAAGAGGGAGCGAGCCCCAAACAGGGTGGTCATGACCATTTGGTCATTTTGAAGACTGCAGGACAAGCCTTCTCCTAACTGGGCTGGGCTGCTCCCTGGGGGTGTCTCAACTGTTCCTCAATGTAAGCAGGCACAAATGCCAAAATCAGGCAAAAGAGAAAAAAATAGGAGAGGGGGAATTAGTTCAGCTCAACTGCAGAATCCCCTTCCAAAGAGCCTGTTGCAGAAGGCCACAAGAGGTCAGTCACTGGAGCCTCAGGAGGTCCCGCTGAATTACAGCAGGAGACCAGAAATGACTGTGGGTTAGAATCACACACACACATGCACGCTCACACCAGCACCCCCTAGATTCTGTCTGCAGGACAAAGGGGGGGGCTGCCCTCTGCCTAGGCTGCCCAAGACCTCTTTGGCCCAAGACCTTCCTGGAAACAATGGCAGTGCCCAGAGTGCCTGAGCTCTGACTGCACAAGGCCCAGCTATCCCCACCCCCAAACCCCACCCCCACACCCCAGCCAGAGCACTTGGGCCTTGAGGGTCCTTGGGGTGGGGGCTCTGCTGTGGCCCAAGGGAAGATCTGTCAGGGCAGGAAGACAGGGTTGTTCCAGCCTCCCAGCTGGTGGATTTCCTAAGAGGCTTTTTGGCTCTTTAGCTGCTGCTTTAATTACTTTGCATTGTGTTGCCCTCACAAGGTTCTTGAGGGGGTGGGTTTCCTCGTCACCATCACCATCCTCACTTCCTCCCTCCTTCCTTCCTTCCTTCCTTCCTTCCTTCCTTCCTTCCTTCCTTCCTTCCTTCCTTCCTTCCTTCCTTCCGGGGCCCTGCCCACCAGACTGCCCTGCCGGCCATTCTTTGCCCCACCAAGCAGAGAGGGGCCCAAGAGAAACCCCCCCACCCATTCTTGCCTCTCCCCAGAAGCCAAAGATTTCGGAGAAGCTCTGGGAAGCTCCTCTTTGAGCCTGACCCAGTCTGGAGTTGCATGTCTGAATACCAAACATGTTAATAGGTTAAAGTAAATCTAAAGTTACATTTGAAAGCCAAAAAGATGAAAGTAGATCACAGGCCAAAGATCAAACAATCTAGAACCACTTCTAAGCTTTTTACTGCTGGAGATTATTAGCATTTGAAAGTGAAGAGCATTAGATGGGGGGGGGGAGAGAGAATGAAGTTGGGAGGAATTTCAGCGGTGCAGATAAAACAGAAATCAAACAGGAGCCCAGCAAAGGTTGCTGGCGAGACGGATGGCAGCGGTTCCGAAAGGCGGGGCGGGACGGGGCTTATTTTTAGAAATCAAAGGCATGTTTTAGCCGCTTGGATTGGAAGTAAAGTGGGGAGGGGGAGGGCGGCGACGGGGCCCGCGGGGGGCTGGCAGGCCATCCGGGAGGGCCCTCCGCCCCATCTCGCCAGCCCCAGCGGCGTCCCCGAGCCGGCCTCTGGGGAAAGCTGGAAGCGGACGACGAGAGCTGCGGCCGCGGCCCCCCAGCCCAGGCCGACCCCCGGAGCGCGCCCGAAGTCGGAAAGAGGCGAAGGCGACTCGCCCTCGGCGGAGCTTCTGCCGGCCGGGCTCACGAAGGTCTGGGAGGGAGGGCAGGGCAGGGCGGAGCTCTCCAGGGTCCTGGAGCCCCGGCCGGACTCGGGCGGGGAGAGGAGGAGAGGAGCACGTGAAAGCCCTCCCCTGCCGGCAAGCCTACTCGGGGAAAGGCAAAGGGACCCCCAAATTTTGAGGGGGCATTTTATGCCCAGGGCAGCTTCCACCAAGGGGGCACTTTTGGGTGGATTTTCAGAGAGGATTTCCCGGTGGGCTCCCACCCCAACTTACCGTCCAAATTAGCTCTTGTAAAGTGCGCTCAACCGGCTAAGTCGCAAAACAGGAAATGCTCAATTGTGTGTGTGTGTTGTTTCGTTTTTTTCAAACTGGTTCTGCCAGTTGGTTGCTTGCAACTGTAGAGGGCTGGTTATAATCCCTTGATGTTATTTGATTTCCATTGTTTTCTTTGTCAGGCCGATCCAGATATTTTTATTATGTTGGCTCTTCTATCTGTAATTATAGCACATGAGTTCTTACAACATGACGTTTTGATCGTTATTCTATTATTTCCCTTTTAAATAATGATATGACACCTGGATAATTACTTTGATAAGCATCTGATCAATACTAAAAACAAATAATCTGCTATTTTAATTTAATCTACACTTCTTTCAATCACTCAGTGAATGGCAAAAAAGGTATTTGTATATGTCTCTGTGTGCACATGTGCGCACATAATAAATCCACCCAAGTATGACAATGATTCACAAAGGTGATTCATTCTTATTGAATTTTTTAAAAAAAAAAACACCAATCATTTAGTTCAAGGAGTTTGGGATTCATTTCCCAATACCTCTGGGCTCAGTGAAAAGGATACGGAGGTTTGGATTGCTTTTCAACAGATTTGAATGTTTGTGTCTATCCAGCCCATCTGTAGACAGAGAACAACCAAGGTGAATTAGCCAGCATATTACTCCCTGTTTAGCCATAGTTTGCTGACTGAAAGCACCACAATATTCACCAGATACCAAGTTGTAAGAGGGCTGCTGTGGTTAGCTTAGTGTGTTGTTTGTGCTGCACCGAGTGACCCTGAGATGCTGCTTGGAGCCACAGCAGGTTGGAAGAAGCTGCCATTGGATGGTCAAGAATATTGTGACACACACACTCCATGCTCCGAATCTAGAATTGTGGGCACCTGGGGACCAAGGACGACACCTGGACAACTGCATCATTCCACAAATGAAACAGGTGTGTGATGGTCATTGTTTGTGTGAGTCACTTTGAGCCCATGCATCTTGTGGCTGCCCTCCTGGCTCCTTGTTCCCAAGGAAGAGAGACCCCCTGCCTTGCCCCACCAACCACTCCCCAGGTCTCAGCTTTCCTGCAAGGGAGAGTGGATCCCCTATGCATGTGAGGCAATGTGTTGGGAAGGAATCTCAGTGGCTGTCCCTGCCCAGCCCCAGGAAACCACAGGCAGATAACCAGCCCGCCCCCCTCCCTCAGGTGAGGTTTGCCCCAGAGAGGCCAAGAACATGACAAGCTGCCCTCTCCAAATTGCTGCTCTTAGTAGAAGACACGAGAAGTGAGGAGAGGTGAGGACTGGGGAATGCTTGTCAGGGGGGCCTGTGGAAGCCCGAAATGTCTATGCTTGCTCAGCCATGTGGAAGGCAGCTGGAGCTGCTGGGGGCACACTGAGAAAGAGCCAGTCACGTTGCTTGGGGAAGGAGATGAGGCTCCAAAGGTACTCGTGGATGTTGCCCCCACATCTGCAACCTTCAGCTCAGGAAAAGCCTCCAGCACCCTCTTTGAGCAGAAGGCATAAAGCAAGAACAGGGAAACTGCCCCCCCCCCAGCAATGCCTGGGGCTATAGCTGGGCAGACCTTCAGGTCTGATGCTGGGTTCCAAACAAGATCCAGCCTCAGCCGTCCTCCTTGGGAGTAACCCTCGCAGCTCCCTCAGCATCTCTGAAGGTCCAGCAACAGCTTTTGAGTCAGGGGGTCTTCGGGGGTGTATGGAAGGGATCTCGAGAGGGCCCTAAGAAATGTCTGTCAGCTCCAGGATGGCCCAGAGTGCTGGGAGAAAAGGCTCTCCAAAGTCAAGAGCTCTGGACCATCCAGAAGACAAGGGAGGGCCCTTTGCTTTCTATGGTTTCCAACCTCAAGTCCTGTGAAAGCAAAGGGGGGGGGGAGAGGGAGAGTGTGCAGAAAGCAACAAACCCTGACTATTATATGCAGCCATTGTCGTAAAAAACATTGAAGTTGATGGTTCCCAGAGGGACTTGCTAACATATTGATTTACTCCAGTGTAACCCCCCACAGGCTCTGAATGTGGCTCCCACTCAGCTGCCTATAAAATCAATCCCAGCTTTTCAGCACTGTTGACAGGGCCGTCTAATATTAATCCACTCACCTTGTCAGTCAACCCTGCTTACAAAGGCTCTAATGATCTTTACACTGTATGAAGCCAGGCAGCACTCCGAGGGGGGGGGGGATATTTCATGCTTGCTGCATGAAAGGAAGAGGAAGGAAGGAAGGAAGGAAGAGGAAGGAAGGAAGGAAGGAAGGAAGGAAGGAAGGAAGGAAGGAAGGAAGGAAGGAAGGAAGGAAGGAAGGGAGGAAGGAAGGGAGGGAGGAAAGAAGGACCATCTGTTGAACACAGTTCCCTCTTTAGCCAGACATTAAGGATCAGGGTTCAGCGGTCCTGCAGCACAAAACAGAATACTTGAAATGAAACCATCTTGGGGGGGGGACTCTGGGCATGCAGCAGACACTTCCCCTGTGTTATTGAGTCATCACACAAAAGGGCAAGACTATTAGCAGCACACAAAGGGCCCTGTTTGCCACCGAGCCAATAGCCCACAAATTCCAGGCCAAGATGCAACCGATGCCAGCCAACAGGCTTGCCACAAATCTCTGAAGCATAGCTGAAGTCCAAGCGCTGGGCAAAACGGTGTGAAACATCATTGTGAAACATCATTATGGAACCTCGGCAGGCCTCAAGAGTTATGGAGAGTGGGCCATGGCAAAGCAGCAGAGCGGCTAATCAGAGATAGAATATGTGAAAAAGACACACCAAGAACATAAGAACATTGCTGATTGGTTCAGTTCTCACAATGGTTTCATACACACATACACACATGCACATTTATTCCCTGTAAAATACCTTCAGGGGCTTTGCTTTGCAACACTGCCTGCAGGCTACTTGGGTAGCGCGCAAAATCAAGAAAGACGATGAAATCAATTCCACTGCATCTCTGATCAGGAGGAAGTCTCGGATAGATTCCTCTTGCCTCGTGCGATGTGAGAAGCCTCTAACCCCCTCCTCTGGGCCACCTTCCTTCTGGCGGAGACAAGGCAGCATCCGAAGAGCCTGCCTGTGTGCTGAGGCAAAGGCTGCCCACCACTAGGGAGGCCGTGTGCAGCAGGAAATCCTGCCAATCCTGTAGTTCCAATCTGAGAGGAAGGGTCCTCCTGTCCTGGCAGGCTGGCTGTATGTTGTGCCACAGCCCCCAGCCCCCTTTCTCACAAGGAGCCACTTTTCGTGGACTCCTGGAAGACCATTTATGTTCGCTATTGATGTTGAGGATGCCCGGTTGCCGTGAGTAACTGCCTCGATCGGATGGGATGTTCATCTTTGGTCCTGCGGTGCTTGTCTTGGGGCTGACCTGCGATTGTTTAAAATGCTCCAACTTCATGCTTGATGTTTGCTCAGCTCAACTGAATGTATTTGTCTAAAAAAGACGAACTGAGCAAACAGCACCAGCCGAGATGCCTCCCAGCCTCAGGCTGAACAGATTGACTCGCAGGTAGGTTGAATGGCGCCTCCTGGGGACGTGACGGCTCTACAGCCAGAGAGAAGCTGTGGGCCACGGCAGCCCCTTCTGCATTTGGTTTATTAAAACTACTCATTTATGAAATTTATTTATTTTATTTATTTATTTATGAGACTTATATACCGCTTTAAGTGCAAGCACTCTCTAAGCGGTGTACACCAGTAAGCAATGTATATATATATATATATATATATATATATATATATATATATATATATACATTGCCCCCAACAATCTGGGTCCTCATTTTACCTACCTCGGAAGGATGGAAGGCTGAGTCAACCTTGAGCCGGTGAGATTTTTGAACTGCTGACCTGCTGAACACAGTCAGTTAAAGTGGCCTGCAGTACTGCACTCTAACTGCTGCATCTGCCCGACAGGGCAATTCAGAAAAGATTAAACAGCCCACCCAAATACTACAATGAAGGTGGGACAAAAGGCTGGAGAGCTCCAACTGGACCTCTGGTAATTCCACAGGACCTCTCAGCGCTTCCTGGGCTGGGCTCCTCCCTGCCTGCGCCTTCCCACCAACCCTGGACCCACTCTGCTTCTCTCTCTTCTCCCGGAGGAGGGCTTAGGTGCCCTGTGTGGCCCTCAGGCCTTGGCAGAGGAAGGGCTGAATGAGAGCTGGCTTGGGTTGGTATAGTGGTTAAAGCGCTGGATTAGAAACTAGGTGACTGTGAGTTCTAGTCCTGCTTTAGGCACAAACTCAGCTGAGTAACTTTAAGCCAGTTATTCCCTCTCAGCAGAGGGAGGTGGAGGGAGGAAGGAGGAAGAGGAGGTGACAGGAAGGTAAATTCCCTCTGTGAAAGCAGCAAGGATGTGGCCAGGCAGCCAGGAGTCAAGACTAACTCTAAGTCTTCCCCAAAAGGAGTTAATCGGTATGTGAAACACATTAGTGCCCCCTGTTGCTGTTGCTGCTGTTGTTGCAACCAAAAGGCATGTTCTGTCCCCCCCACCCCATTTCACACACACACACATATACAATTCTGCAAGGCTCCATCTTTCCCTTTTTTAAACCTCCTGCTACTAGCTAAGCTTTGCTGCAGGGGCCTCTCCCACCCTGCTGACTCAGCAGCTGCACTTTCTGGATGCACTCAAGGCTGAGGGCAGGAAGGGGGCCCCTGGGGTGGCACAGACCTTTCCACCCACCTCCTGGCAGGGAGAGTTTGGGAAATGCAGAGCTGCACCACAATAACCCCAGTCCAAGTAAGAATGTGTGTGCCCAGAGTGTGTGATCGTGATCCCGGAAGTTAGATCTAGCGAATTACACATACATACACACAAGCACACCAGCAGGTGACCCTTCCCTGGTCTGCTTCCCTTTGTCTGGTCAGAGGAAGATCTGACTGTTTAACTTCAAGCTTGGAGCTTTCTTGCTCCTGGTCTTCTTCCTTGCTTTGTGCCTTCTAGATGGCAAGTGAAAAGACAACGTTGTGTTCTTGATTACCAAAAACAGCCATCGCAGTCTCTCCTAACTAACGTAGCCATCTGTGTGAGGAAGGGACGCCAAAGAAGCACCTTTGTTTTGCTATAACAATGAAACGTCTAAATGTCCTGTGATCCATTATGGCCTCTTTGGAAAGGAAACCCGTGCAAAATCAGCATTGATTCATGTCCCCCCACCTTCAGTGAGGTGGGATCCAAAAGTGAAAATGCAAGAAAGGTCAAATCTGCTCTGTCAGTATTTCTGCACATTTGGCCAAACTGAAATGACAAACTTCATTGGCATGCAAATGGGCCTAATTGATAACAACTCCCTCTCTGGGTGACTCGCAAAGGGAAAAGGAGGACGCACAAAATGTTTCTGATTGTGACAATTCTCCAAAGGCCTTTCCTCTTTGCTCAGCAAAGAAAGGCCATCTCCACAAATTAAAGAGAGTGGAGCAAAATCAGATTAATTAATGCCAAAACCAATTTCTGTATGCAAAGAAAATGACAGAGGAAAGTGGGATTTATCAAGAGACAAGTTCATCAGTCTGAATGTCTCTATCACTGCAGCTGCAGAGACCCACAGAGTGGGGCTGGCTTCCCCCCCCCCCCAGCCAGCCAAAGAGCCTGGGGGGAGTCAGGAAGGAGCCACAAGCCTTGGCCCTCCCGGCTTCTAAGGCACAGCAGGGCTCCCTTCCCCTCCCCATTGGCCTCTGCAACGCCCCTCCCTTCCCTATTGGGGTGGGAAGCAGAACTGCACCCCAAGGCTGGATCCGGCCCAATGCACCAGAGTTTGACGTAGCCTGAACGGAAGGGAAGGAGGCCTCAGACGTTTAGTAAAGTCAACTCGTGGCCCAAAAGTCAGCTTGTTAAAATCCCTCCTTTCTAAAAACTGGGTATATTCTAACATAAAAGCCAATGTGGAACTTAAAAGCCAAATAAAGCAGTCTGGCCAAGTGGGAGACCATCAACATAGCCTAAGGAAGGGATTCTGAGGAGGTCTGCAGTGTGGCCTCCTCTCCCCAGTCTGGCCTCAACCCACTGTCCAGAGCAGGGCAAGTGCTCTTCAGCCAATGGGACAGACCCCAGACCCAATTGCCAGGGAGGGTGGAAGGCCAGCCATGGGGCTCTGAGGGCAGCAGCCACTCCTTAAGGAAGAGCCAGTGCTGGGCAGCTGTCCAGCCCTCCAAGTAGCCTGATCTTTGCCTGGATGATTTCACTCACTCTCTCCCCAGGAGGGAAAGAATTCCTGCTTGGGGGGGGGGGCACCTCTCAACTTTTTATCAGAAAAAAGGAAAGGAAAACTAGAGTTTAGGGAGAGCTGTCTGGACAGGCAGCCTCTCTGACTCCCGTCCAGTAGCCATACATTCCAGCCGCCCCCCCATCACTTATGGGGCAATCTGGGCAAGGGGGGGAACTCTGGGAAAGGAGGACTGCGAGAGAGCCAAGGTCCGTGCCAGCCTGCTTCTTGGGGTCCCGTTGTGAGGCCTCCCTCTGGGTGGGCCCCTTTGCAGTGACTTTTCCAAATGGCCTCATGAAGCCCCCCAGGACATGAGACCCCCAAGGCGTCACTCAGGCCTGGGAATAGCTGCAAAGTCCTCTTGTTGGAATAATTGTGTCTCTGCAGAGAGCCGGCAAGTAGGTCATCCTGGCGTGATGACGTGCACTTAAGAGAGGAATTTTTCGGAGGGCATTATCTGAGCTGTTAAGATATTTGAGCGATTGAATAACCGTTATTCTCAGCATTATGCTGCCATTCTGCTAAAGTTCACCCCTCTGATGCATTACCTACCCCTCCCCTTCCGCCAGGGGAGAGGATGAAGGACGTTTCAAAAGGCAGAGAGCGCATAATGCAAGGCGGGCCGGCATAACAAAAGGCTGCCGGGGTGTCCACTGCTAAGCTGCAGGAAAGGGAAAAGGTCATTTCTGCAGAGCTGAGACGAGTGACCTTCAGTCAGTGGGCGAACAGGTTCCCCAGCATCTTGCAGCAACTCTCCAGAATTGCCCCAAGGGTGGCTCTTGGGGATAACTAAGCTGGGGGGGAGTAATGGTGTCAGAGGGTTACAGAGCTACATGCCTGAACAGGGACTGTGGGGGGGGGATCTCCACAAGGAAGACCCGCAGCAGTAGCAGCACCCACAGGGCAGCTGGCCACTGGGAGGAAGAGAATGCAGCACTCGGCCACCCTCAGCTTTTCAAAGAACAAATGCATTGAACACAAGTGCGTTGCTTAAGGAAAGCACCTGCACAGAAGGTGAAAGGGAAGAGAAGGCAAAATGTTTGCAAAACCTGCAAATCCCTTGCACTGAAGATGCATTCAAAACCACACATTTGGGAAATGCACTCAGAAAATAGATGCAATTGTTTTGTGTGTTTGCAAAATAAAAATTGAAAGAAGGATGTGAATTGACACAGCAATGGGCAAGATAAACACAACAGACACACACAGGAAATAATACTGAAAAAATAAATTTAAACAGAATTGAGAATTTGGGCCAAATTCCATTTTTTGGCACAAGCAGTCCCAGCAATTACCAAACATTTCTTGGGAATTCTTTCAAAAGAGTCAAATCATGTCCTAAAAATGCCTTCCAGTCACTCTGTGTTTCGAAGGGTTTGCTGCTTTGGCATCCACGTCTTTCTCCTTCCTTCACATTTAAACCAGTCAGTTAAGGGGCAGGGAGCAGCCTCATGATCAAGAATGCAGACATCATCGTCAACACTGGGTGCCACACCAAAAAAATCTTGGATGGCACTTAGAAAATCTGCACACTGACAGCATTTCCATCGGTCAACTGTAAAAATGCCGCACCGCTTGGATCCACATACTGAATACATTACGCTGATACATTATAATTTCCTAGTTTCTTGAGAAGAACCTGATGCGAATGAAGGCCAACACAAGCTAACGATCAGCTGTGACTTCACATTATTGTGCAGATAATAATAATAATAATAATATTACAATAGTAATAGTAGTACCAATACTAATAGGCTCCTTGGGTGCAATCCCAAAACAACTGGAGCACCACTTGAACACCATTGGCATTGACAAATTCGCTATTAGTCAATTGCAAAAGGCAGCCTTATTAGGAACTGCTTCCATCCTGCGACGATATCTGTAATACCATCAAACATCCACATCTGCCTATCCCAGGTCCTGGGTAAGGACTCGATAGGTAGACAAAATGCCAAATCCAGTCTGAACATCTGGCTGACTGTGCGATGATCGACAATAATAATAATAATAATAATAATAATAATAATAATAATAATAATAATAATAATAATAATAATGCCCTACACTTTTTTCTTTGTGTTTTTATTTTTTGTTTTGGGGTGGTCTTTTTTTTTACTACAAATGGCACAAAGCCTATTGGGAGTGAGGGCAATGTTTTCTGATTTCTTCTGAATGATTTCTGATTTCTTCTGAATGCAAGCCACCCAGTCTTACACCCTATTAAACTAACAAACAAATATTAGCGTCCAGATTCAGGAGCCATCTGGCATGCAGAGTGTGGAGGGCCAAGAGGCCAGAGCCCTTCGGGGGAAGGAAATCTCAAAAGGCAGGTGGCTCTCATCCTGCTCTGCCTCTTGCCCGGCAGCTGCCTTGGTCCTGAACCTCTTTCCTCCCTTCTTCCTCTCCTCTTGATGAGACTGTTTGTAGAAGGCGAAGGAAGCGAAGAAGGTCTTCTCCCCCACCCCTGCCAGTTTTGCCCTTCTGATGCCTTCCCTAATTGAACTCATCAGCTAAAATTATTGGGGGAGGGGGCAAAAGGGAGATGAGCACCGGAGAGGAAGCATCGTCTGCAGAGAGAACAGAGATGGGAAAATGCTTCACTCTCTGAAATTGCTGTATTTATTCACACAAGTGTCCTGCTGTGCTTCAAAAACCCAGCTGATTTTAATGAGCTGCCGAAAAGGTGTTTGTATTATGGAATGCCAGCTCTCTCTTGCTCCCCTCCTCCCCAGCCCCCTCCCCATCTCCTCTGCAATCAGGCCTGAGTCTGGAGTTTCTTGGCCAAGAGGGCTAGGGGATGGGCCAGGAGTGCTCCTTCCTCCCTTCTCCCCTGGAACAGAATAACTGGGGTCCGTGGAACCCTCGGTAAGGAATAAAAGGCAGAAGGAGACTGGGGAGGGTCTCCCTGACGCCTCCTTCCTCACCCAGAATGCAGATAGACCAGTTGCTCTGACCAAGATCTCCTCATCTAGGCTCCCCATTTGCAGATGGAGGATCCCCCCCTCAATGCTCCTGTCCAGCTAGTGTTGGGGAGCTGCCCCTCCATTTGGGGCCTGCTATTTCAGCTGAGGCTAAGGACCCTAAGCAGGCAAAGCGTTCCAAGTTTCATTTCTTCTTTAATGGAAAATAAAAAGAGAGATTTCAGGCCCTGAACACCTCTATGAAAAAAGAAAGAAGGGCAAAAAACCAACAATATCTTTATTGGTGCTAGACAGGCTGTCAATCAGGCTGGGAAATTGCCAGCTTCTCTCCCCCCTTGCTCAAGAATGCCTCTGCATACCAAACAACTCAGAATCCTTTCTGGCTGGCTAGATAGGAGGGCCCTTTTTCCTCCAGCGAGCGTGGGGGGACTTGCAATGCATTGCTTCCGAGTAATTGCCCCCCTCCGTGGCTCACCAAGGATGTTCCTTTGCTATCGGAGGGATGATTATATCCTCCACCCAGCAACAGGCATTCATAATGCATCTTCCAACCTTCCTCCTGAGCTCTCCAGCCAAGACAGTGCCTGGCTGTGACACTGCTTGAGACCTGCCTGTTAGTGGGGGCAGATGAGAAAGGGAGGGAGGCAGGCTGGCAGAGGGTCTCCCCAATAGCAAGGAAAGGGGCTCAGTCTTGGCAGGTGAAGATGCAGGAGACGCCCTCAGTTCTTCCCTCCATGGACGGCCATCTCTCCCCTTGAGCTTATCCAGCAACAAAATAGGCTGGCAAGTCTCACACATGCTTCTCCAGGACTCCTTGGGTGGAAAAGCACAGCCAGGGCCATGCTCACCTCTTCTGCACCCAAGAAGGGCACCCGGAGCCCCCAACGGATTGGAGCAGCTTATCTGCTGCTGGGGGGTAACAACGAGAAGACCGGATAAGAAGACCCAGCTGAGACTGGCGGGTGTCATTCCTGCCCTGAGCCTCCTGTCCCTCAGCCTTGCCCCCTGGGATGCACAGGCCCATACAGGGAGCAGAGGAAGGGCCATTGTGGACCCCAAGCTAAGCTAACTTCTGTCACAGGGAGGAGAAGCCCGTGAGGCTCCTCCTGAGCATCATTCGACCTGGGAATAGAAAAAGCTCCCCCAAATTTCACTCTGCAGGATAATTAGAGCATGCCAGATAGGAGCCCTAAGAGCACATTCCTGAGATGTAATGTTCAGATTGGCCAGTGCAGAGAGAGGGATATAAAATATAAATTTGATTGTGCCCTTTGATTGTGTCCTATAACCCGTCCAGCAATACTTGGTGGCATTTGGGAGACCAGGATTTATAAGAAGGATACAGAAGCGTGAAGGGAAAGGGAGGCAGTTTGCATTTCGTGAAAAGGTTGCATCTGTAAGAACAGCTGTTGTGAAACCAAGAGGGCCATAAGCAGACTTCTGAATGTTTGAGGAGGGGAGTTGGGTTAATAACTAAGACAATATTGTAGCCTTTGGATCAGTTTAACAACGACCAAACAATGAGATGTTGGTAGTCAGAGACATTCTTTCTTTCTTCCTTCCTTCCTTCCTTCCTTCCTTCCTTCCTTCCTTCCTTCCTTCCTTCCTTCCTTCCTTTTCCTTTTTTTCCTTTCCTTCCCCTTCCCCTTCCCCTTCCCCTTCCTTCCTTCCTGAACTGAGTGATGGGTGTTTCCATAATTTCTTGTAACTGACAGTGGTCTTCATTGCTCATTTATGCACTTTGGTGTAGGAATTTGGGACAACTGGGAAGAAGTCAAATATAT
Organism: Crotalus tigris; assembly: GCF_016545835.1. Lineage (NCBI taxonomy): Eukaryota > Metazoa > Chordata > Lepidosauria > Squamata > Viperidae > Crotalus > Crotalus tigris. Next base: position 424,074 of record NW_024100582.1, on the reverse strand, counting down.
GTAGCAAGTCTGAAAAATCAAAAACATTTTGCTACAGCCAACTTTGCTCCTTTTGGTGCCAGAGAAATAGATTTTTCTGTTTTTTATTTTTCCTGGGCCCCTTCTGCTGGTGAAATCTGTTTTTGTGTTGTATATAATTTGTGTTAGTGGGATTCCTGGGGTGTCTTATCTTACCTTGGTAGCTTCTTTTTTTTTTTTTTTTTTTTTTTTTTTTATTGAAATTTTTCAAAAGTTTTACAAATAAAAATCCACCCCCCCCTCCCCAACCACCCCACCCCCCCCCCGACTTCCCAGAACTGAATATAGGATTATTTAACAAATATTTTAAAAATAACATTTGCAATTTATAAAATAATTAATAATAATAATAAAAATCACAATAATAATATATATAATAATAATATAGATAACATAAACTTTAAAATGAATAATATATACTAAAAAAGAAAAAAAAAAAATAAAAAGAGAAAAGAGAGAGAGAAAGAAGAAAGAAGAAAGTAGACGAAGAATAAAGCATATATATATATATATAAAAAAAATATATGAATAATAATACATAAAAAATGTATATATATAAAAAAGAAAAAGAAGAAAGAAAGAAAGAAAAAACAATCATTACAAATTATAAAAAGGCTAAATAATATTTTTCCATATCCAAATTATGTTGTATAAAATTTATCCATTTTTCCCATACCGCAAAAAATTTTTCTTGAGATTGCTCCTTTAAGAAAGCCGAAATCTTTGCCATTTCTGCCAAATACGAAACTTTATGAAACCATTCTTGTAAAGTAGGCAAAGATTCCTTCTTCCAATATTGTCCTATTAACAACCTAGCGGCTGTAATCAAATTTAACATCAATATAACCTCCTTAGCATCACAGTCAATAACAATACCTAGTAAAAATAATTGCGGAGTAAATTTTACCCTCCTTTTAAAAATTCTTTGAATATTCCACCATATCTTAATCCAAAAAGCTTTTATATGCTTACACGTCCACCAAATATGGTAATAGGTAGCATCCAAATATCCACATCTCCAGCATTTCGGCTGTAGATTAGGGTACATAATGGACATTTTCTTTGGGTCAAGGTGCCATCTATAAAACATCTTATAAAAATTCTCTCTTAAATTTTGCGCTTGTGTGAATTTAACATTTCTTATCCAAATAAGTTCCCAAGTATCCATTGAAATCGTTTCACCAATATTCTGTGCCCATTTAATCATACAATCTTTAACTAGTTCAAGTTCTGAATCTAATTCCACTAAAACCCCATAAACTCTCTTAATATGGGTTGGCCTTTGATCTCTTACTTGTTTTAAAAAAATTTCATCTTCTCTAAGCCAGCCCATTTTACAATCCATCTTCCATCTATCCACTATTTGTCTATATTGGAACCATGAATAAGTTAAGTTTTCATGTGTTAATTCTTCCAAAGATTTTAACTGCCAGTCTTGGCCATCCCATCTTAATAACTGTACGTAAGAGACCTTGTCCATATTTACCCCTTTCCTTATACCTTCTATGGCATGCCGAGGTATAGCCCATAATGGTATTTTGAAGTCACTTTTATAATACTTTCTCCACACTCTTAGCAAAGAGTTTCTTATAATATGAGACTTAAAAACCCAATCCACTTTTTTATTAAATATTAAATAGGCATGCCATCCAAAAAATAGGTCCCAGCCTTCCAAATGAAGTATTTCTGTATTTGTTAAATTCACCCAGTCGCTAATCAATGTCAATACTACAGCATCATAATACAATTTCATATTTGGTACCTTGAGTCCACCTCTCTCACGAAAATCTTGCATTATTTTAAGTTTCACCCTTGGTTTTTTCCCTGCCCAAACAAATTTATTAATACCTTTTTGCCATTCATCTAAATTACGTTCGTTCTTTAAGATAGGTAACATTTGAAACAAAAAAATAAACTTTGGCAGGACATTCATTTTAATAACTGCAATTCTGCCCATAAGGGATAACTGTAAATTATTCCAGTTTTTTAAATCCTTCTGTACCTCCATCCACAGCTTTTCATAATTATTTTTATACAATTTTACATTAGAAGCAGATAATGTAACCCCCAAATATTTTACCTTATCAACAATTTCAAAGTCTGTTAAGTTAACTAAAGCCTGTTTATCACCATTAGTCATGTTTTTAGCTAATATTTTGGTCTTATTATTATTAATTTTAAAGCCAGAAACACGTCCATATTGTTGAATCAATTGTAATAATTTCACCACCGAAGAAACAGGTTGAGACAAAGTAACAACCAAGTCATCTGCAAAGGCTCTTAATTTATATTCTTTTTTATTAATTTCTATTCCTTTTATTTCTTGAGACTCCCGAATTTTAATCAACAAAATTTCCAGTGTTAAAACAAACAATAACGGAGACAACGGGCATCCCTGTCTTGTTCCTTTTTCTATTACAAAAGCCTCTGACAAACCCCCATTTACAATAATTTGAGCAGTCTGTTTTTGATATATATTGGATAATACTTGTAATATATTTTGTCCAAAATTCATCTCCTTGATTAAACACAGCATAAACTGCCAATTCACTTGATCAAAGGCTTTTTCAGCATCCAAAAATATCAGGCCTGCAGAGACTTGGTTATTCTTTTCTAAATACTCTAATAAATTAATAATTTGTCTAACGTTATTCTTCATATACCTTCCAGTTATAAAACCCGATTGATCCCTATGTATAAACTGCTGCAAGATCCCCATAAGCCTGTTAGCTAAAATTTTTGCAAAAATTTTATAATCCACATTTAAAAGAGATATAGGCCTATAATTTTTAGGCAAAGTAAGATCTTGACTATCTTTTGGAATCAATGATATAAATGCATTACGCCAGGATGGAGGGATCTCTAACCCCTGTAATAAATTATTAAACAGTTCACACAACGGTTGAGTCATCTCTTCTACTAAAGCTTTATAATAAATAGATGTCAACCCATCCGTACCCGGCGCTTTGCCCAATTTCAATTGTTTAATAGCTGTAACAATTTCTTCCTTAGTAATTAAACCGTTAATCTTTTTTTCCTGATCTTCTGTTAATTTAGGAAAGTTAACTTTGCCTAAATAATTATTTATATCTGTAATTTGAATATTAGTACCCTTATATAATTTTTGATAGTATTCTAAAAAAGATTTCTTAATCAATTCTTTCTGATAAACCAATTTACCATTATAATTTATTTTATCTATATTCCTCTGTTTCTGTTTTTTTCTTAACTGATAAGCCAACCATCTCCCTGGTTTATTAGCATTACAAAATGTATTTTGTTTCATAAATAGCAAATTAGTTGCAGCTTGATCAGCCATCAGCATGTTAAATTGTGTTTTTAACAATTTTAAAGCTCCTTTAACCTTTTCATCTAAGGGATTTGAAATTAAAAGTTTCTCTTTTAATTTAATCTCCTCTTCCAAGTCTTTCCGTTTCTGAGTCTGTTTCTGTCTATGCAAATTATTCATTTTTATCAAAATACCACGCATAAAAGCTTTACTTGCATCCCAGACCATTGACATTGATGTTCCCTTGTTCATATTTAAAGTAAAATATTCCTTTAAACATTCCTTTAATTTATGAACATTTTTTTCTTGTTTAAATAAATTCTCATTCACCCTCCAGGATCTCCTATCTTCCTTCTCTACAAACAGTTCCATCCAAACTGGACTATGATCGGACAATGTCCTAGGAAAAATTTTTACATTCTTCACCCTGTTGTATAAATCTGTTGTGATCAAAAAGAAGTCAATTCTAGAGAAAGATTGGTGTCTATCTGAGAAAAACGTAAAATCCTTTTCTTCTTGATTACGTTCACGCCAATAGTCTCTCAATTCCCAATCTTCTTTCATATCAAAAAAGGCTTTAGGTAATTTAGCCTGTTTTAAAAAGGTAGAAGAGCCTTTTTTGTCCATTTGTGTATCTAAAACACCATTCCAGTCTCCCATTAAAATCACAGATCTATAATCCAACAAAGTTATTTTCTGATGTAGTAACCTATAAAATTGCTCCTGTTGCTGGTTTGGTGCATACAACCCCACAATAAGAATTTTCTTGCCATATAAACCAAGTTCAAGCATAACATATCTTCCGTAAGGGTCTGATTCTAACAAGGTAGCGGATAAATTCTGTTTAACATAGATTACCACACCCCCTTTCTTCCCAGGGGCGGGAGATACAAAATGAGATCCCAAGCGAGGATTATTTAAATATTTTTGATCTTTAGCTGTAATATGAGTTTCTTGCAAGCAAATAATATCATTGTTATGTTGTTTCAAATAGTGGTAAATTTTTTTTCTCTTTTGAGGAATGTTTAATCCCTTAACATTCCAGGACAGGAGCTTTGCCATCTCCCTTGGCCTTCAGCCTGGAGAAGATCCGCTCAAATTCTGCTGCTGATGAATATGTAGCAGAGCTTTTGGGTCTTGCTCCTCCCACCGGCACTGAAGCAATTTGCTGAGTAGATTCTTCAATTTCTTTTTCTTTTTCTTTTTTCTGTTGTTCTTTTTCTTTACGTTTATGTGCTGCACGGGTCATTCTCTGTTCTTTAACCTCTGGTTGAGACATCCATACCACCTGTCCAGCAGTCATCATCCCTGTACCTTCAGATTTCTGTTCCATCTCTTTATCACTCAAGACTTTATGCATCATGGGCAAAGGAGAGCCTGCTCCCAGGACCGTTTTATAAAATTCCTTAGCTTTAGCAACTGTATTAAGTCTATAACGTGTCCCCGCATGGCTCAAAACAATGCCCATCGGAATCTCCCATCTAAATGGCATTTGTCTTGCTTTAAGTTCATTTACTAAAAAAGCAAAATCTTTTCTGCTTCTTAAAATTTTAGGTGGAATTTCCTTTAAAATAATAATATCTTGGGCAGCAATCTGAAATCTTTTATTATAAAAAGTTTGTAGAATCTGATTTCGCAAAGACTTCTTAGCAAAATATATCACCACATCTCTAGGCAAATTCCTCTGTTTTGCAATCCAAGAATTAACTCTATAAATTCTTTCCACATCCCCACGTAACTCTTCTTTATCAATATTCAAAATAACAGCCAAGTCATTAATCACCATTTCCATCAAATCTTGAGTTTTATCTTCTTTCAGACCCCTTATTCTCAAAGCATATTCCATCTGTCTATACTGGAACATAAGAATATCATCTTGTGAAGTCTCCACTTTTTTCTCCATATCTTGAAATTTATAATCCAAAAGTTCAACTGTTTCTTCAATTTCCTCTACTCTGGAGTCCAGCTTCACAACCACTGAGGCCATTCCAGATAGAGCTAAAAGTATATCATCCCTCAAAATAGCATTATTCTGTTCTAAAAGCTCCTTCATTTCTTTCTTCATTTCCTCCTTAGTTTCAGATTTATTCTGGTCCAAAAGTTGTTTCATTTCCTCCCTAAACTGTGAGACAGCACTTACCATTATTTCTTTAATGTCTTGTGCTGATGTGCCAGATGGGGGAGGTGAAGGTGGAGTGGATTTAGGTTGCTGCACTGAGGGTATTATTTTAAGTTGTTGTTGCACAGTAGAAGTAGCAGGAGAAGAAGTTACTTTAGAAGCTGCAGTAGCTGGTTGTCGTTTTGAAGCCATTTTAATTTATCTTCCTTTCTTCTTAAAAATACCGATAAAAATAAGTAATCCAAAAAAAAAATTAAAAATAAGATAAAATAGAATAAAATAAGATCAATCTAAAAGTCCCCAAGAATAAAAAAGTAAAAAAAGTAAAAAAAAAGCAGTATTAAACAACAATTCAGCCGATCCGTCTTTTAAAGGAAAAAAAAACTTTCAAAACGCCATTTTACTTTCACTCTCACTTTTCCGCCCGAAAAAAAAGAGAAAGCTTAAAAAAATAAAAAAAAATCAGCATATACTAAATAAACTAAATAAACTAAAAAAAAAATAAAATGAAGCTAAACTATAAATAAAATCCTTTAAACAGTTCTGTCCGGTTTAAGATTACTCACGGTTTCTTTAAGTACGGAGATGGTAGCGGCGTCTCGCTTTGTTTCCGAAGAAACAAAGACAGCTGAGAGGCGGAGAAGGCAATGAACTCCGAGGGAACCCTCTTTCTACCCCCCTAAAAATAAAAATCCAGGGAGAGTTAAGAGGTTCTACCTCTATTCATGCGATCTCTGCCCCTTCCCTTCGCCCGGGAAGGGGATTGCGAGCCGCGGGCCAGCTAGTAAACGCTGTGCTCCGCGGATCTGACACCTTCTCAGGAGGACGGCTACAAAGTAGCCGCCATCTCCACCGCTTTAACCACCGGAAGTCACCTTGGTAGCTTCTTCTAATTGTCTGTCTAGGCCAGGGGTAGGCAACCTTGGCTCTTTTATGACTCGTGGACTTCAACTCCCAAAATTCCTGAGCCAGCCATGTTGAAGTCCACGAGTCATAAAAGAGCCAAGGTTGCCTACCCTGGTCTAGACAATCCCTTGTCACACCCATCTCATACAACACTAGATGAGAGGAGAGGAGAGAGTCCCGAAATACTCACCTGCTCTGATATGGAAAACAGAAGGCAAACCTACCATGGCAAAGGAATGACTGACACAGAGGAATTAATTTAAGCGCAGACCCAATTTCTTAGCAAATTAAGATAAATTGAAGAAAGCTACATTTAAATAAAATTACGAAAGGGGCTAGGCTAGGGCAAAATGGAGAGTGGTAGACAAATGGCATCTTTAAGCGGGGCTGAGGAAAAGATTTTACACCCCCTCCCCAATGCCTGCTGGTTAACATTTATTTAATACCACCAGGTTGCTAATAATGGCCACTCACTCCAGCGAAGCTGCCAGGAGGTTGATGGTTGTCATTGCAGGACCCTAAAAATTTTTTGGGGGGGTCTGATGGAACAGAACCAGTCTTTCAGTCCAAAACTGGGCTCCAAAATGGGCAAAACGAAAGCCCACTTGAGAAGCACTCAGGCCAGGCAAGAGGGTGGCAGCCCCCACAGGCAGATCCAGGAAGAGACTGACTTGTCCATCAGCTTCTCTTTTCCACACCGTGCTTAAAAAAAATATATCTCAGATTTTCTTTTTTCTTTTTTGCTTGTGGGAATGAGAGATGTTTAGCTATTTGGTCTTCAAATAAGCAAAAGAAGTGGAGCGTCCCTTGGCTTCAGTCAGCCCAACCTTTCTCCATGTGGAAACCGGCATCTGGTTTTCTGCTGGCTCTGCAGTTGTTTCTGGGATCAAGAGGAGAAATTTGGGAGTTTGGTAGCATCTTGTCTGCTTTTGTCTTTTAACACAATTTGTTGATCTGTAAAGGGGTCACCAGGCTCCTTCGGGAGTTTGGCTACCTGAGCCTAGTTGGGCCTCATCTACAGTGGCGCCCCCCCACACACACACACACACAACATCAGAATTGGAAGGAAGGTTTAATTCCCAGGAATTCCATACAGCCATGGAGTCGGAGTCAGTTCCATCTTCATCCAAATTTTTATGGAATGGGTTCTGAGAGGAATTCTTTCCAGAGGTGAAGTTCAGAATGTTTTCCATCAAATTGCAACTTAATATTTTAAGCCAAAATATTGGGAAAGCTGGCATCTGAATGCAGATGTTCCCATGCTCCAAGTCTAACTGGTGACTCCACAAACCCCGACACAAAGCCAAAGCAGCCACTTGAGGGCAGAAACCGCACTTGCCCCTTGGTTGCCCCTTCAAAGAGCCTCTCGCTCTCTTTCCTGCCTTAATTTTGCAACATAGTCTGAGGGAGATGTGAAAATTAGATCTAATAATGAATGATTACAACTTTCAAGTAAAGTCTAGTTGGTTGACTAATCAATTTGGTTAAGTGAAAATCCATAGCAAATGAGTCAGCCGTAGTACAACATTTTTCCATCTAATTTAAATTAGAATCACCAACCATAATAATTTCACAATTACTCTCCAAGCAGGCGCTGGGGACTTGACCCTGGAGAAGAGAAATTTCAAGGACCATCAAAGAGGGCAGAGAGCGCCAGAAATGTCACGGAAGTGGGCCTGGGCTTTGGAAGCTCATGCAAGGGACAAGAAGTGAAGAAAAAGTTTGGCGGGAGGCAAAATGGCTGGAAAGGGGGCCTCTCAGCTGGATTGAGTTGTGCACGTGTGAACACAACTGCAGCACTCAGTTTCTGCTGAGAAGCCCAGCCCCAAAGTCTCCCTGTTGCATCTCACATCTTTGCTTTGTACCTGCCTCTCTGGCCTTAAAAGGACCAGGTGGCTCCAGCGGCTTCAGCTGCAACAATTAACACAGATGCTGTGCCTGCCATTTCCTCCGCTTGTCAGCGTACAGTTCATTTGTTGGATTTCTTTATTGTTCCAGGCTTGTGTGCCGACCTACCCATGATTGAGAGAGGGGCTCCGCAATGCATTTGGGGTATCTGTGGCCCTCCACATTACCCACCAATGTCATGAGTTTGGGGAAAGGCAAGGATGTATGATCTCAACATGCAGGGAATGGTTGCTTTCCCCATCAAGAAAGAGAGAGGTAGATGTGTGAAGTCTAAATAACATGATGGGTGATGGAACCCTGTGCCTTGTTTGACCTGTAGAATCCTAGAATGTGGAGGCATGTCACCTACGCTCACTTTGTACCTTAAGAATATACAGTAAGAACATCCTGTCTCCTAGATCAACTAAGGCCCAGCATTCTGGATCCCAGAGTGGAAGCCCAATGCATGTGGGGAGCTCACACAACTGGTCTGGTATTTGCAGCCCCATATGCAAAACACGCTTCTCCATCACACTCTGCAAAAAAATGTGCTGGATGGGGGTGAAGGTTTTGCTTTGCAGCCCCAAGAGAGCCCCAACCCAACCTGGCACATCAGGAATGCTGTTTAGAAAAGCACAGCTTCCAACCCACCACTCCCCCCGCAATGACGTTGTCATGAAGCTTCATCAGATTAGTTGTACCGCACGGTGACTTTAATGTGCCCACTCTGTGGTCCCTGATTGGCTGGAATGATGCTTCTCTGAAGCAGCTGCAAGGAAGCCTGAAAGAAAAAAATCAGCAGAGCAACTGGGTGAGAAGAGCTGAGATTTTTCTGGACACTTGAAAATCAACTTTCTAAGTCAAGAGTATTATAGAAAAGCTGCCAGCAGCTTTTTCTGGCAGTTCCTGTTGCTGCCAGAGGCTGAAGCCAGACGGAGCCCTAAAGGTGCCCCCCCCCACTGCAGATGCTGCAATGATGAGAACAGGAAGTCAAATGGGATTCTGCCCAGAGAAAGAGGGCAGTCCCTCAAAGCACACAACCACCTCAGAACATCCACCCATCCGTCCGTCCATCCATCCATCTATCCATCCATTCATCTACCCACCCGTCCGTCCGTCCGTCCATCCATCCATCCATCCAACCACCCATCTATCTATCCATCCATCCATCTACCCATCCACCCACCCATCCATCCAGACACACACACACACACACACACACATCATTCTATCTATCCCAGTGAGACTTTTCTGGGCCCTGTGGACATATTATTTCCTTGGCAATAGCAAGGAAGAGATTTGCTGCTGCTTATTCTGGGATGTTGGGAGATTTTCCAGTCTGGTCTACTTTTCCTGGTGGATTCCCACTCAAGTGTGCTGTCCCCCCAGCCCTGTTTATCTTCTCCAGTCCAGCCATGGTTCACAAGGTATCTTGTGATAAGTCCCCAAGCTCCCCCTCTCTTTGTTAAATCTTCTTCAACATAGAACTGTTAGCTGGTTTTGACACATAATTAACCTACAGCAGTAAAATCCAGGCACCCAATTTGAGTATTTGTAGCGGTGGGAGAAGGCTGCACAGCCTACTGAACGCAAAAAGTGCCCATGAACTGAGCCAGAAGCTTTTAGCAGAAGCCCTCATCCCTGCCTGAAATCAATGCCTTTTCACTCCCCCTGAGCTGTTTTGTTTGGACTTACCTTTATGTTTCAAATATACACGACACATTTAACAAAACAGGAGCAGGCAACCCACTGCACACCTTCCCTGCCCTTGCCGAAATTACTGGAAGTTAATTTCCAAAGCAGGCACTTGCCTTGGAATCGATGCATATCAGCTCAGATCAATACCTGCTCTGGGCAGATGGGCGAAGACACCCAAGCGACGGCCTTCGCTCGATTACATTTGTATCCAAATCTTGACAGTTTCCAAGGAGTCAATGCATTTCAGCAGCTGCCACAGCTTTTTTTCATTTAAAAATATGTTTGCAGATCAGAAGTGTTCCCTCCTGTGGAGCCCACTGGTTTTCCTGGTGCTCTTATGTGCAGGAGGTGCATCCACATGACAAGGCGTTTGAGCTCTTGAATACTTGCAGGGCAGAGCTTGTGAAACACGGACACCCCCTGACAGACAGAGGGATGTGGAGCTAGAGATGCTTCAGAGAGCTGAGTAGGACTTCTCATGGGATGCCTGGAAGCCAGTCTCCCCACCCACCCCATGGGCCCCCCAGGGCTGGAGAGGAGGAGAGAGCCAGCCCCTCCCAGAAACCAGCTTGGGAAGAGCCCTCCTTGCAGCTGGGGGGGGGGGAATGGGCAGGCCCATTGAAACCTGGACTCTGCACGTGCTGCTAAAATTACAGCCCCGCTCCTCTTGCAGCCTGTTAAGCCAGGGGATGTCTGCATTTGAATGTTGTGTTGAATGCTATTAATTTGGAGGCTAGCCACCTGGGAACAATTGCTTTATGTTTTAGGATCATCCCCCTCCCAGGCAAGAGCCCAGTCCATTTCTGCTCAGGAGTGACGCCAATGATCCTATATGCTGTTTCCTAGGCCTGTCGGTAATTATACTTCCCCTACGGCTCCCAGACAAGCAAATCTCCACCTAGAAAATAGCCCTGTGTTATCCAGTAAGTGGCAGAGAACTGGAATTTGCATAGAGACCAAGGAAGGAGAGAACCTGCAGAAAGGCTGCCCCAGAGAAGCATTGATGGGGGAGCAAGACACACCTGGTTGGACTACATAGAACATAGAATAAGAGAGTTGGAAGGGATCTCAGAGGTCTTCTAGTCCAACCCTCTGCTCAAGCAGGAGATCCTATATCATTTCAGACAAATGGTTTTCCGGTCTCTTTTTGAAAATCTCCAATGATGGAGCACCAGAACTTCTGAAGGCAAGCTGTTCCACTGGTTAATTGTTCTCACTGTTAGGAAATTTCTTCTTCATTCTAGGTTGCTTCTCTCCTTGATTAGTTTCCATTCATTGCTCCTTGTTTTGCCTTCTGGTTCTTTGGAGAATAAGTTGACCCCCTTCTTCTTTATGGCAGCCCCTCCAATATTGAAAGACTGCTATCATGTCACCCTTAGTCCTTTTTTTCACTAAACTAGAGATACCCAATTCCTGCAACTGTTCTTCATATGTTTTAGTCTCCAGTCCCCTAATCATCTTTGTTGCTCTTCTCTGCACTCTTTCCAGAATCTCAACATGTTTTTTATATTGTAGTGACCAAAACTGGGTGTAGTGTGGTCTTAGTGAGGAGGAGATGAGGAGAGGCTCTTTCAACAAGCCATCCATTTCTGATGCTCCTGAATTTGGCAACGAAGAGGAGCTGATTGGTCTTCACGGATGCCCTCTGCCCTTTTTTTCACCAGTCCAGCTGCATAAAATCCCATTTGAGCTCTAAGGTTTATTTTCCATTTGATTATTCTGGACAGTTCCTCACTTTATCAGAATCAATAGGTCACGTGCAATTTGTAAATTAAATTAAGGAAGGTAGCAACACTCTGGAAACCAAAGAAAAGCTATGGCTGGTTCCAAGTGGCTGGGCTGCCATGCGGCTCCTTGACCTCCTGGCTGAGCAATGGCTATTGAGAGGCTGTTCTCAGAATGTCACAACTGAGCAGTTCCTTTATTTATTTATTTTATTTATGAGACTTATATACCGCTTTAAGTGCAAGCCCCCAACAATCTGGGTCCTCATTTTACCTACCTCGGAAGGATGAAAGGCTGAGTCAACCTTGAGCCGGTGAGATATGAACCGCTGACCTGCTGAACACAGTCAGCAGTCAACAGTTTTCAACACCTCCCCCCCAGGGCCAGCTTTCCAGTAGCTTTTCAGACTTTCAGTTGCCATTTTCAAATTGCTTCCCATCAGCGTAAGCAGACAAGACATCTCTGACTTCAGGATTATTCCAAAGTTTAGAGTTAAATAATTCAGGTCCATCATGGGGAGAATCCTGCTGTCTTGAAGTTGCTGGATCTCAAACTTAGACCACCCTCCAGAAGGACACCACATAAAGACCAACATGTTGGCCCCATTTGCTCCTGAGCCCAGAGGAGGCAACATTCTTTCCAGGTGACCCTTTATATTCTGGGCAACTGAAGGCAGGAGCTGTTCACTGGGTCAAAAGATTGAAAGGGGCCATTTTGGCCATGGACTTCAGTCCTTTCATCAATGCAAGGATCCAGGTAAAGCATCTGTGACAAGAGCCTGTCAAGTTTCCACCTGAGCACATTCAGTAAGGGAAAGTTAAAGCATAACTGAAAGCAATTGAAAAATAAAAATAAAAAGTGTTAAATCCTACTCACAGTTTTAAATCACCCTGGCATTCTCCAGTCATGGTGGGATGACTACGTCCAAGAATTTCAAACCTCCATGGACAATAGTTGGCTGGGAACACCATACACTGGATTCCTAACACCTCACTTGGCTGGAGAAGGCCGGTGCAGAGGATGTCAATGTTCACTGCCTGGCCAAAGTTTAGGGCTAATATAATCTGTCCTCAGCTATCATATTTAGATGAGAGCGACTGGCTGCGTTTTGTAAGGTAGGAGAGGAAAACAGCCCTGTATTCCCTGTCCTTCCTTTCGCTAGTGCTGCCAATGTGGTAGACATGTGTCGAGGATCTGACAGGAGGCAGACAGTTTTCCGATTTTTCTCTTACTTTATTTAGAAACAAAGACAGAAATATGCACTTTGGATATTAGCCAAGCTTTATCAGAGTAGACAAGTCGTTTCACTCTTCCCAAGCTTCAGCCTTGCTTCTTGTTTGCTCTCTGTTGTGGGCTTCTCCCATTTCCTGACGGAAATGTCTGAAATAAAATTACCAAAGGAATCTTTTCTCTTTCCCCCTCCTCCGTCTCTCAACATGTATTTCTTCTTAAAACATTCAAAGGAAGCAAATCTTAACACAGGAGGAGCATTCCAAATATATGTGGTCCTCAGTCCCTGAATCCTAGTCCTACCCCTTTTTTACTGGGCTAATTTTTGGCAGGCAACCTTGAATTTTTTCCTTTTCCTTTTTATCTTTCCTCCCCTTCCACCCTAGCCAACCCTTAGGGTCCTCTGGCCCTCTTCCTCCTCTGCGTTTGTCTTCAGACCCTTCCGCTGATTTTCTTCCAGGCTCAGCCAGCAGCCCTGAAGCCCTCGTGAGGCTCAGTTGCTTAGCAGTTTTAGCTTTAGCAGCCAACTGTGCTCTGGATGGAAACCAAGATGCCACAGTCCATTGTCCACAGCAATTACAGCTGCCTAGTCCTTTCTAGCTTTGGGGGCAGCTGGGTTGCCAAGCTGGCTCCTCCACCGCTCAACCTTTTCTCTCCAGGATCTCTTCTTGATCTGGGAAGTTTGAAGACTTTGCCTCTTGATGAGAAGCAAAATGATCTTCCATTCCTAGGAGAGCAGAGCTCAAAGTTAGCAAAGAGAATTTGCTTCCCTATTCTCTCTCCTTACAATCCCCTGGGCTAACACAGGTCTGTGGATCTGTGTCTGTCACCCCAAAAACATGGCTGGCTGCTGACTTGTGACAAACACAGTGCACACACATGCCACTTTGACGGCAATGCGCCAAACTGCAGGTGCAGCAAACTCCTCTGAGTCTCGTGTGTTAAGCAAAGGGCTGGCTAAGCCAGGCTTCAATTTCAAATTTAATGGGTGTCACATCATTCAAACCCCATGATTTAAGGAATCACGCATGTCAGTGTCTCTTTGGAAAAACCAGAAAGGAAGAAGCAAGACAATAATCATCATGGCTTTTAAAGACTTTCTTCTAAAAGAAACCCCTCTGTTGAGGTTTTAATACTTTGCATGATGACAAGCAACCTTTATTGTTACACACAGACACACACCGAGGGGGGAGGGGGAGAGAGGGGGTTCTGAGAACAGAGACAGAGCCTCCAGCAAAGCAATCAGATGCAATTTGGGAACAATGCCTCTGGAAATTATCAAAGATTTCAGCCACAATTTTTCCCATTAAATGAAGATGGGATGCCAAAATGAAAGGGCAGAGAGGGGAAGAAGAGCGGGGACATGCCCAGAGGAAAGGCAGTTCCACGCTGAGCAATCTGAAAAGGTGGAGCCCTATGGCTGCCGAAAGAGGCAGAGGTAAACATTGCATTTGAAGGAGATCCTGGGTAGAGCTTCTGGGTGGAACGTGGTCCAGATGCTAAGGGGAGACACAACAAAATGATGAGGACTCAAGCTGAAGGAATAACATTCTAGAAATGAAGAAAGCTTGAAATGCTCTGTTATTGTAATTGTTGGCAAAATGCAAAGTCTGTTGCTTGAAGGCCGTCCTGCTCTGGTGATTGAACATGAATGCTGGAGAATTGCTTTGTGCCTGGCTTCCCTGGGCCAAATGCTGAGCACAAACACACCTGTATGGACCCCTCTCCATTCAAGGGCAGCAATGCCGAGAGGTGCATCTTCCTTTCCAGCATGAGAGCATTGGCTGGCAAGTATGAACTGGCTTGAAACCTTGCATGGATTGCAAGCTGAAATATGAAGGGAGGGTGGTTGTGTCCAATAACAGAACAGTTGGAGGTGCTCTGGGGGCAACTGGGGAAGTGGAAGTGGGGAGCAAGAGAAGATAAACCTACTTGGCCCGTGTGTTTCTGTGGTCTCTCAGAAGACCCTTCCTATTGCAAGTAAAGAAGAATGGGACTTGGGAATGGCAAAGTGAGAGCAAGACCCAACTTCCTTGCAATTTTAGAGAAATTCAAGCTTCAGCGCCAGACAAATTGCATCGCCAGCTGTTAAAAAAGCAGGCAGAGGTGATTCTGGGGCTTCTCACTGTAACATTTGAAAACTCTTGGAGAACTGGTGTGGAGCTGGAAAACAGGAGAAGCGCAAACACAGCCTCGCTATCCGAAAGTAGCAAGAAGGAGGGACCGAGAATCTTCAGGGCAGCAAACTTAATATTCATGCCAGTCCTCGAACAAGGATGTCAAGCCTCTAGTCTGCAAGGCATTTAAAAATGTATAGATGACAAGGAGCCAGCGCGGCTCTGTCAGAAACGAGACGTCTCAGACTCATCCTGGATGCAGTGTGTATTTTGATCTCAATGTTTGATGAGAACTTTTAGGATTTCTCGTAGATGAGGCAGATTATATAGGCTGGACGGAATTGAAGCCTTGTAGTTCTGCAAGTGGTTGGGGGGAGGGGGGGGTCACACTCGACGCATGCGCAGAAAAGGTTCTCCATCGCCTCGGAGGAAACCCCGAGCGGGCGCAGTCTGGCTGCCTTTCAGCGACCGCTCCGGCTGGGCAGCTCCGCATTGCCTGGGGCGCCCTTCGGAGACGCCAACGCCGCCCTCGCTACCCCCGGCCGGGACAGTTGCCGGTTGCGCCCGAAGGGTTGCGAAGCCTCTCCGTGGGAACCCTGAGCTTCCCACTAGGTAACATTTGCAGATATTTCCTCGGTGGGCTGGGATCGCTGCCCAACGTGCGCTCACTGAGGAAAGGCCCCTGAGAACGAGAAGCTCCGGGTTCTGGAGCTGAGCATCCTGAGGCGGGACTCAGATTTTTGAAAGTGGCTTGCCGTTACCTGCTTTCGAGGGCTGAGACAGAGCGACTGGCCCAAGGTCACCCAGGTGCTTCATGCCTGTGGCAGCATTAGAACTCACCGTCTCTTGAGTTTTAGCCTGATGCTTCAACCACTATGCCACGCTAGCTCTCAGCCTGGTCTTAGGATAGGAAATTTCAGCTCCAGAACTCCGGAGTCCTTAGTATAAATCATGCACACGCACATGCACACGCACACATCACTGTTTACCAGTTCCAGGATCTCATTATAAAATTAGCTCCTGGGCTTTGAGCTGAAAGTGCTCCCCAGAACCATTCATTAGCTGTCAAATCAAACTGGGGAGAAAAAAGAAATTATTTTTATAATTAATTTAATTATTATTGCACCACCACTGTTTTGTGCTGCTTAAATGAATGTCTTGCCCCACTGCCCCTCTCCGCCCTGCCTGCTCATCTTCCCCGGGATGCCTCCTCAATTCATTTCCAGTTGGGTGCAAAACAAAACAGCAAGGAAATCATATCGGTGCTGACTAATTAAAGTTCCAATTGTTGTCATCCATTAGATGGTACATATTTTAATTATATGAGTTTGTGTGTTCTTCATGCTACCAGCCTCTCTCAAAACAGAAGGTGCTGGATGAAATTAGCCCCTTCCCAAGTAAGTGTTTTGGAGTTACCATGGCAACTGTGAGAGGTGGCAAGTTGAGGTTTTCCTGCCCTCCCGTCTTCTGTGCGGTGAAGTTTGCAAGGCGCAGAATCTGCAGAAACATCCTCCCAGTGAGCCCAAGTCCCAGCCCCACAGCTGGGCCCTGTGGAAAATGTTTTCCCACACCCCTGCCCCAAATCTGTGCCTCGCCATTCTTACCTCGTTCTTCCTGATGGGCAGGGAAGGCAAAAGAGAAAAGCTAATGTGCCCAAAGACCAGGCAGGGCTGTTGGGGTCCTTTTCTTTGGCTCATGGAGGTCTCACCTCCCCCTTGCTTCTCTTCTTCCCCAGAACACCTGTTGCTTCCTGCAGCAACATCATCCTGATCCAGATCTGGCTTTTGGGGGATAGAGGAGGACCGGAGGGCAGGGCAGGCCATCCCAGGGGCTCCCTGCAAGCTGGGTTTGCACTTCCGGTGCTCCACTTTATTCAGTAGAGATCGCAGCCACCACTAACTCCCAGCTTCCCCAGCCTGGAGCCCTTGCTGGCTCCGGGTCAAAAAGACAAGAAAAGCTAAAGTGTAAGGCCCAGCCACTTCGTGGCTTCAACAATGAGTGAGATGAAATAGCTCCAAACCCAGGCTGGGCCTGGTTTGGTGGGCCAATGCTGGGCTTTGTGAGTCAGGTGCAAAGGAGCACCTTTCCTGTGGCTTGCTTAGGTTAGCCCTGTGGTAAGCAGGAGTGAGGGGACAGTGGCCACTGGGAGCTGACCACAAAGAACTGGCCAAGAAGAGAAGGGAGGGGGAACCCACCAATGCTGCAGGCAAAGAAGAAAACATTGGCCCATTTGAAGAATGGGGAGGGGTATTTTATTATCCTACTTCAGCACCAGCAACCGAGATGTCCTGGGGCACTGGGGGGGGGGGACTGAGCAGGAGTCCTTTCCCAGTTATATGTTTCTGGATTCTGTGAGTAGGGGGAGAATGGGAGGGAGGGGAAAGCAAGAGAGGTTGAGTCTCTGACTAGGCAGACTTTCAATGTTAACTAATCCTGAGCATTCAGGTAATTTGTTATGGTTAAACTGGTGTGATCAAATATCTCAGTAACATACAGAAACAAATTAAAGACTGACCAGAGGTACTCTAATGTCTAATCCCTATGATTGCTACCTTGCTGACTTAGGGGTTTTCCATCTGATGCAAGCAGGAAATTAGGAATTAAGAAGAGGAAGACCAGCAGGATCCTCCCTTCCGTGAGGATCTGGAGAGCCAGGAAGGAGAGGAAGGAGGGGTGATGTTTAGAGATAAGCATCTACAGCAGCGGTTCTCAATCTGTGGGTCGGGACTCCATTTGGGGTCGAACGACCATTTCACAGGGGTCGCCAAACAAGGCAATCCACCATTTTTCCCCCCTTTTCCTTAGCTGTGCTACTCCCTTTTATTCTATTGGCTTTCGAAAGCCAATAGAATAGACTCTCTTGAATAGAGTCTAATTCTATTGGCTTTCAAAAGCCGATAGGAATTGTCCAGGCTGTCTCTGCCCTGCTGAGCCCGCCAAAAGTCCCATTCTGCAAATGGTGCTGCAAGTTGTCTGCAGCTAAGGCGAGGTTTCTGGACGTTTCCACCCCTCCCTGCTGAGCAACTACTAAATGTACAAGTAAAAGAGGGCCAGGGGTGGGAGGTGGGAGGCCGGCAGGCGCAGGGAGGGTTGCTGGCGCACATGGGGCCCAGCGGGTGGCTTACCTCCTTTGGGCTGGGCCAGTTGGTGGCCCAGCCTGTGGTTGGCCTGCGCCCTCGCTGCCGCGTGCCATGGCCGCCCAGGAGCACATGGGCCTGCCTGCCGCCGCACCGAATGTGCGGTGGCCAAGGTAAGGCTAGCGGGGCAGCGGCAGGCGCAGGGAGGTTTGTGTGGTGCCTTACCTCCCTTGGGCTGGGCCAGTTGGTGGCCCAGCCGGTGGTCGGCCTGCGCCGTCGCTGCCGCTTGCCAGCTACGCCTCGGCTGGCGCAGGGGGCGGCACCACGCATGCGCGGCGCTCCCAGGCCGAGGCGGTTGCTGGGCGACGGCCTGAGTGCAGCCGCAGGGGAGGAGGCAGAGCGTGTGCGCCTCCTGCCCCACCCGCAGGGAAATACAGGTAGTCCTCGACTTACGACCACATGGTTGGGGTCGCAGCATTAGGAAGGTTGAGAACCACTGATCTACAGAATAAAAATCTGGCTAAATGGAATCCTGTTTCCAGCTCAGCCCTCAGGAGCTTCCTAAGGGGTGTGCTGACTCCTTAGGAAGGCTGTTGACTTCCCTGCTCTTCCTAGGCAAAGAAGACACAGGAGCTGCACAAAGAATCAAGCTGACAACTGAAGTTTAGAGCTGAAATTTCCTCTAGCAGTACCTGAAATGTTCATCTCTGCAGCTTCCAGTGAGATTATTTTGCCAGTAAAAATGAATTTGCCATTTATTCTGAAAGAGAATTTAGCACCTCTTTAGACATTTAAACTCTGAGTCCTGAGAGTTTGCTCTGATTTCAGGGAGAGCTGAGCAGGCTGGCCTGTGTCTGGACTGGCCGCTTCTGAAGAGTGCGTATTTCAGGGCATTTATTGTGTTAATGCAACACTGCAGACTCCTCAGGCCCCAGCTTTTCATCTCGTTCTTCCAGATTAGCATACCTTGTCATACAAAAGCAAATATTTGGCAACTCTTGTTGCTCTGCACACTTTCATGAGTCTCAATTTGAGAGAACCAATCAAGCTTGGACTGTCTGTCTCACAGCGCCACACAAACGAAGTGTTTTGATCAACGGTTTTCACCGTTCTCTCCATTCTGGCAACTGAATTTATAATCTCCCCCATCCCATCCTTGGTGGATTCCTGAAAGTGATTTTGCAACACTGCCTCCCACCCACCAATATAAAAACCAAAGAATTTCAATCTAATTTCTGAAAAGCAGCAAACAGTTGTTACTCCCTTGTGTTCCTCTTTGCCTGCTTCAGTACAGAGCTGGTGGAGTTTATTTACCAACATCTAAGACTGATGTCCTTCCTTTCAGCAGCTTTGAAGATAATTGAAGGTGCCTGCATTGTCTGCCTGCACATGTTGCCATTAAAAAAAGCAGTGCTGGTATCAATGTCTCTTTGTTAGCGCTGCTCCTTTCTCAGCGTCAAACACCATATAACAAAGGGCGGAAATGGCTGGATCAGCAAATTGTCACAGGCTGACTGGTTAATCATGCGCCCATCCCTTGGATAATGCACGTCATGTGGAATGGTGGAGACCAAATTAAATATTTAATAGAAAATTTTGCAAAACTGGCATTTCCCACTCCACCTGCCCAATAAATAAGTAAGGCAAGAGAAAGGAAAGTCAAATGCGGTGGTGTGGCATCACCAGCAAACTAGGCCATCTCCTGCAACCTGAATCAGGAGGCAGCTTTGGGTAGGAGGGTGAGGGAGGTTTCCGTTGGAGGGTTACTGGACTCCAGCTCCAGCACAGGAATCTCAGTTGCTTTCACACAGGGCAGGCTGCGTATCCACCTCCTCCCTTGGCCCTTCTTTGTCCAGTGGCTGAGCCCTGCCCCATACAACTTCATCTTCTCATCACTTCTATAAACATTTTTGGAAAAGCACTTAAAACGGGTTATTTCACTCAAGCAGGGCTGGGCTGTAATGGTTGATCCCGGTCCTTTTACCAGAAAGCTCCCTCTTTAAGGAAGCTGCCAGCTGGAGGGGGTCCTGCCCTCCCATCCCCTCCTGAATCTGTACGGGAAGCTCTTGGAAACTTCAGGCCGCAAATCTGTCACTAGTGAGATTGAGTCTCTCAGTGTTGGCCAAGCTCTACATCTTTAGAATAAAGAACATGGACAATTTTTTGTGAACACTAATAACATAGAATAAGATGAGTTAAAACATTTGATGTTGCAAGCCAATGCTTGAGCATGTGCAGAGTACCTGGAAGTTTGGAGAACATGCAGCTGAAGGCCAGGCAGAAAGTGAGAGCATCTGTCCATGTTTTTGCTGGTTGTCCTCTTATCTTCTCTGCAATTCCTTTCATTCATCTTTGGCTTGCTTGCTTTCATTCTCTGACACACATGTTCACTGTTAAAACATTAATGACTCTTCTGAGTTTCTTTGGCACCAGTGGCTTTAATTGCATAATTTTTTTAAAAAGTATTGAATTTGTCTCTGATTCTTGGGGGCTTTTAGGAATATAATTAGCCTTCACACCACTTTGGTACTTGCTGAGTCTTTTAATCTAGGCATACAAGGACAACGGTGTACTTGTCAGGATCAGCTACGTACCCACCTGGAAGAGGCTGGGTCAGGAACCACTGAAATTAAATTTGCAGATGCCCAAAGGAGCTCCCTTGCATAACTTAAGTCTAGCACAGCCGGCTCTGCTTCCTTCCCACCTTCCTCCTTAAAGTCACTGATGCCCCTTGCAGTATCCTCTCCCCAGGAGAACCAGCCAAGCCTGTCAGAATGAAACGCCCTAGTGATGAATTGCCAGACAAGCCAAGCCACTCCATTCACAGCCAGTGCTTTTCAGGAGACTTTTAACCAGGGCTAAAATTTTCTGTGGCACTTTAAAGACTGTCCAATTTATTGCCATGAAAGCTTTGACAGACTGGGACATATTTCAACAGATGCATCTCTTGAGGCAAGTCCCACCAAAGGACTCATTGGGTTGATAAAGACGTCATAGGATTCTTTGTTGTTTTAAGCAAAGCTTGAGCTAAATCACAGTGGGAGAATCCTGAAGGAAGCCTTAGAGAGAACTCATCCAAGAGCTTCCACAGGGGGGAGGGGCTGATGTACCTGAGCAAAGAGTTGGAACTGAGAAGGAGCCCATTGGCTTTACACCTCAGGGACCTTGTCAGAAGACCATGTCTCAGCGTTTCTAGCTGCCCTGGAGTAGTTGAGTCTTCTCTGAGTACAGAATTGCATCAGAAACTTATTTTCTGCTGCTCCTGCTTCCTGTATAGAACAGGCAATGTTCAGCCAGGTCGATCATCTCTAAGGCCACTAGATGCTTCTGATGTTGCTCTTTGCCTCGGCTGCTGCATTTGCTTACCGTATTTAAAAAGGCTGCTTCTGTTGGAGTCTCCTTTGGACTCTGCTGTTATTTTAACTGGCAGTGAATAAACATTGCAGAGAAAGGTTGGCAACAATTTCTCCAAAATCTCGGATTTAAGCCTATCCTTTTCCTGGGTGCCTGTTATCTCCTGCATCTGGGTGCCTGGCCTGCACCTCATAGAGCAAGGCGAGGCTCAGAGCCCAGGACGCTCCGTCCATTCCGGTTGACTTTGGATTGGAGTTTATCTGCAAAGATGACTCCTGGGGAAGAGCTCTCATCTCTGCTATTTATAAAGCAAGGATGGGTATGTACGTACATTCCCATTCAATATGTATGAAGCCCTAGCTGGGCCTATCATAAGATGTGACGGGACGTGTTGGAAGATCGAGGACGCCCTGATGCAAAAAAAAGAGACTGTATCATGTATCATGAGCCGAGGTGGCGCAGCAGTTAGAGTGCAGTACTGCAGGCCACTTTAGCTGACTGTGTTCAGCAGGTCAGCGGTTCAAATCTCACCGGCTCAAGGTTGACTCAGCCTTCCATCCTTCCGGGTAGGTAAAATGAGGACCCAGATTGTTGGGGGCAATGTAAATATATATATACATTGCTTACTGGTGTACACCGCTTAGAGAGTGCTTGCACTTAAAAACGGTATATAAGTCTCATAAATAAATAAATAAATAAATGTTTGCCGGACCTCTTGGAAGGATCCTGGACTGAACTGAGCCTCCTCTTGCCAGCAGCTCCGGCTTTCCTGAGAGCAGCCCTTGGATTCAGCGCTTTTACCCACAGAGGGCCGGCCCTTCCCCTGTTTCTACTCCTCTTCAGATGATGGTGGTTGGGGATGTAATAGACATACATCTGCCTGTCCCACTGGACTGATTCCCACCCTTTCCTGGAGCAAAGTGGAAACAAAGCAAACATGACCAAAGCCCCGTAAGAGAAGAAAGAGGGTTATCAGGACCACCAGCACCCTGTTGTGACTGAGCACTTGCTTCACACATGGGATGCCTCACCGATTGATTCCTGAATGGCCGGTGAAGGGGACGTCCTCGGGGAATCACTGCTGCCAGTCAAGAGAGACAAAATAAAGCGACTGGACCAATAACAAAGAACTTGGGCTACGTCCATGTACTTGGGATTCTTTTATGCTTGGATGGATCCTGCCTGTTCAATGGGTGGAAAGCTAGGCCAGTTCCCACCCACCCAGCACTGTCCCATGCATTTATTTAAAGTGCAGCTGAGATCTTCCTAAGCTCAGGCAGAACAGCAAGTGTGGCCAAGGGGGGGAGCTTGCCAAGCCCGGTGGTTGCTCTGATTCTCTAGAATCAAGCTGGGAGCGTTTGGCTCGCATGGTCTGGCTCACTGTGGCTCTCCCCATTTCCCTCTTCTGCATTCAGGCCAGAGACCCTTGATGTTACCTCTTTCCAGGCTCTTCTCTACCTCTGAGGGGGCTGCGGAGGAGAAAACAATAGCAGCTCAGAAGAAATTATTTCCCAGGCACTACAGGACATGGGGAAAGCCCACATTTCTGTCAAGGTTCCCAGAATTAAACCCCACTCCATTTCAAGCTACCTCAAACAAGACTATCAATGATGCTTCTCCCGCCCACTGTTCTGCCGTGCTAAAAAACAAGATTGATTGTAAGTTTATGTTGCAAATGTACATCATTATTTCAGCACATTAATGCAGTGCCTTTTGGTGCAAATTGATGTTGTTTTTATGAGGTTGTTTTGGGACCTGAATAATTGAATTGATTCCTAATTTCAAAGACCCCTAGGAAGCAGGAGAGGAGCTGGTAAACTGCAAGACACAATTTCTATGGCTCTGTAAACGTTTCTGCAGATGCACCCTTGCACAAAGCCATAGGCCCAGCCCACTTCCAGAGCGCAATGGAATCTGAAAAGAGAGGACATATGTGTGGTTGACCCAGAAGTGCCCAAGCTGACCACAAAGGCGAGTCATAGGTCAACATGCCACCAGGCCCTGTAAAGCCAACGGTTGGGATCCGTCCTGCTTTTCCTACCAGCAATCAATCTCCAGCAGCCCCTCCCAGGAAGCTAAAGCCTCTTATAGTCAATATAATCTCCTGTTTTTTCTCCCATCTCCACCTCACTCGATCTGGCTTCTTAAGTGGCCTTGCTAAGCCTCCTAAGCCAGCAGCCCTCACTACAAGGGCCGCTTATTTGCTCAAAGCCTCACCTGGGTGCATAAAACGATCACAAAGGTGAGTGGCATGACGTGCTTTTTGGCACCACCCAATTCAGGAGAAGCCACCAGAAGACTCAGATCAAGAAGAAGAGCCCGGATTAAGACAGGACCCTCTTCTCAGATGCAGCAATGGAAATATTGGTGGAAGAGCATTAAATTTATTCCAATTATTAGAAAAATTGGTATAAAATATTTATCCTTGGTATATTGGTTCAGTTTCTATTGCTAAAATGGACAATTCATTTTCTAAAAATGACTGAAAATATAATGCTCAACAATTTTGGAAAAGACTTGTATTAGAATGAAAAAAAAATTGAAAGTTGAATTCCCAATTTGACCTGCAATATTTTTGTTACATTATTATTAAAACATAAATTCCCAAGTATGCTAAAATAGTTTCGTATTTGCTAACTGTGACAGGATACTACAATCTTCTTACTGGGAAATGGTGCTTGATTCCTTCCATGGGAGGGAGGCTACGTCAGCGTCTAGAATAGCTTCCAATCTTAAAAGTAAACCTGAAGTGTGACGCATCTCTAATTGGAAGCCATCCTTGAACCCTCATCCAAAATCTGGATTTTTCTACACACAGGGCCCCTTCAGTATTCTGACTTCATGGGATAATCCAAGATGAACACATCCTCACTGCTGATTCAATTTATTATAGCATATAATTTCAGTCAGTGATTTATATTTTGTTGACGTGAGTTCCTAATGTATATGTTTAAAACTTAATAGTATAATCAATCAATCAATTTTATTTACAGGCAAAAGGACTAAACCTTAATAGTGATTCCTAGCTTTTTAAATAACATATTTTATAATTCGTAGGTAAGTAATGATACATTGGAAAACTGTAGATTTAGAAAAATCTAGATCTCTCGTTTAACTATTTGTAATTTAGTACATGTTCCTTACTTTGTATTGTATTTAAAATTGTCTTTAAAAAGGAAAAGGAGGGAGGGAGGGAGGGAGGGAGGGAGGGAGGGAGGGAGGGAGGAAGGAAGGAAGGAAGGAAGGAAGGAAGGAAGGAAGGAAGGAAGGAAGGAAGGAAGGAAGGAAGGAAGGAAGGAAGGAAGGAAAGATTCTTCACAGCACCTCTTTCCCAGCCTCACCGACCCTCAGAGGGAGATGGGGCTGCAGGGTCCTGAATTCATACTGGATGGTGAGTTTCTTCCCAAATTCTCAGGCAAGAATGAAGCAGTCTTGATTTAGAGGCTCCTGGGACAGCTGAAGGAAATGAACAGGGCGGTTCCTGGGTCCCCAGGGAGAATCCTAAACAAGGCAAAAGGGTGCTCTTTTTCCTGGTGATTTTCAACGCAAACGCTTCCCTGAGATTTTTGCAGGGGGCCCAGTGAACCCCTGCAGGAACAGAATGTGCCAACGCCACCTGCCCTTCTGGGCTGTAGCCCTATTGCAGAGCCTGCAGAACGCTAGTGTAAAGCAGGCTGGACACTTCGGATATTTGAAAACCCTACACCTCACCCGCCGGCAATTCTGGTGGCCGGGGCTGAAAAAGGATGTGGAAAACTATGTAAAAAGTTGTACAGTATGTGCTACAACGAAAAGAATCCCAGGGAAAACTCCTGGGTTACTGCAACCCGTGGCAGACCCTTCTCAACCCTGGGAAGAAATAGCTATGGACTTTATAGTGGACCTACCTGAAAGTAAGGGAAATACTGTCATTTGGACTGTGATAGACCTGTTCTCGAAACAAGCTCATTTCATCGCCTGCAAAGGACTCCCATCCGCCCAACGCCTGGCCAAATTGTTCCTGAAACATATCTACCGGCTGCATGGTGCCCCTAAGCGAATAATCTCAGACAGGGGGGTGCAATTCACAGCGAAGTTTTGGAGAAATTTCCTTACATTGATTGGATCATCTCAAGGGTTATCATCTGCTTTTCATCCAGCCACCAATGGGGCCGCTGAAGCCGCTAACAAAATGGTGGAGCAATATCTTAGGTGCTACGTTTCCTACCAACAGACGAACTGGACTGATCTCCTCCCTTTTGCGGAGGTGGCATACAATAATTCCGTGCACAGCAGCACCGGCTACACGCCTTTCAAAGTAGCCACAGGGAAAGAATTCAACCCAATACCTGAATATCCTCAGTTGCCCTCCGCTTCACAGACACTTGATCAATGGGTGAGAGGATGGGAAGAAGTTTGGAAAAACACAAAAACTGCTTTAAAAAAGACTTTTGAAACCTATAAAAAGCAGGCTGATAAAAAGAGAGCTCCCCAAAGAACATTCCAAGTTGGGGAAAAGGTCTATCTCTCAACTAAATATCTACGCCTCAAATTGCCCAGCAAGAAATTGGGACCAAAATTCTTGGGGCCTTTCCCCATAGTAAAGGTCATCAACCCAGTCACAGTACAACTAAAACTCCCTAAACTGTTAGGGAAAATTCACCCAGTTTTCCATTGTAGTTTGTTGAAGCCTTATCGGGGCTCCACTTTGAGACCTCCTCCAAAGAAGGCACCTGGACCCCTCGTAGTGGCAGGGCAGACCCACTATGAAGTGAAACGTATTCTTGACTCCAGAATCTTTAGAGGGAAATTACAGTACTTGGTACAATGGAAGGGATACCCATTGTCTGAAGCCACCTGGGTGAAATCTAGTGAAGTGAACGCTGACAGATTGATCGAAAAGTTTCATGTGAAACACCCCAGCAAACCGAAAGATAACCCTTAACATATGCTTTTGTTTCCTTACAGGATCTGTCCTTCTTGTAAGGGGGGCCGGATGTCAATGCTGCAAATACTGTATATTCTTGCTTTGACAATATGCAAAACTGTCTGGCATTTATTGGGTTAATACTTAGCTTAGACTGAGCGGGGAAAAAGCCCGGGAAAGAAAGAGGAAGTAAACGTTTGACCTTTTCACTAATTGGATAATGTGACCTGTGAATGCATGAGAAGGGAGGGGTTGAGCAAGGAAAGCTTGATGCCAGCGACCGGAAGTTCAGATTCTGGCATTAATTAGTCCAATGGTGACCGGCATAATTTGTAGCTCTGCAAATAAAGACTTTAGGAAACATGCCTGAAAGTTCTTTGAAGTGCTTCATTAGTCGGAACATGTGACAGCTAGAGGATTGTCCGATACTCTCCTGGCTTAAGGCTGACGGGGAAACCCTCAAGGTCCGTCAGAGGGGATGTTGGTCACCATTACTTGCAAAGGCACGGGGTCTTCTTTGTCCCTGCAGTGGGGTGCTGTTATCCAAGAGCTGACTTGATCATCTGCCCCGCCTGTCACAACACTGAGCAGACCACAGGCAGCTGTTAGGACAGCAGAAGCAGTTGCCATAGCAAGCTCATTGCCCAGGGCCAAAACACAGACAGATGTTCTGGCTGTTGCTGCCGTGGCTGTGGACAGGAATTGCTAGCGCAGGCAAGCATGGCTTCATCTCCTGAAAAGGCCTGGGGTGTCCCCTCCCCCCAAGATCAGCCCAAGGACCCCCTTTGGCCTCCCGACTCCCAAGCAGTCTTCCTTCCCCGCTATGTTCCTGTCATCTAGTTTCAGGAGTCTTCTACAAACACACACACACACACACACACACAAAGAGAGAGAGGGGGAGGGGGAGGGAGGGAGGGAGGGAGAGGGAGAGAGATAGATAGATAGATAGAGAGAGAGAGAGAGCGCGCAATTGGCTACCAACCATCAAGGCCAGTTCTCAGAAATAGCCTCCCCTGTCTACCCAGACAGTTGCAAAGGAATCACTAATATTTTTAGCACTCCAGGAATATGTTAATAAGATCTGGTTTCCTTTTCCAGCAGTTTTTAATCCTTTTTAACATTTTAGGGTTTTTTACTGTGCATATTAATTGCATACAACTTCATTGATTTTTTCTGTGTTAGAAGCTTTGTGATCTCGTGACTGTACCTCTTCTGTATTTGCCTGCTCTAAAGGTCATTTTTAGGGGGGGGGTCACAGCCCTATCGTAACTTGTTCTAGAAAAGATAATATGTAATAAACTGCACTAATGTCATCTATCAAATATTGTCAGATCGTAACTGCTGTTTCTTGTTCAAAGTCCCATGCCATAAAATGCTAAACGCTATTGCATGCAACAGCCATAGGGAGCAGCTATGCATTTCAGCCTCTCTGTTACATTTTTCATTTCTATAGGAAGCCAAATGGGGCAACGGATGCCATGGTGGCTGCACAAGGATTTCAAGGCCATCTGGAGAGTTTTTATCATGGCAATTTGTAGAGGAGAATTGGAAGAGGCTGATTTATACCCACTTCTGCTGATCCTCTTCCAGAAAGCATCCAAGCTGGAGGTCGCTGATTACAGCCAAGGGTGGAGTTGGGAGCCCTTCTGCTCCTCTCCTCTCTTTCCGCAGCCTCCCAGTTACACAACCAGGAAGCCTTGCAAATACATCAGATGTGAAAGTTAATTTCCACTCGGCCTTTACCACAGGTTTCCTCACTGGGGGTGGGCTCCTCATGACGACTTGCTCTGCTTCTGCTTCTCTAAAGGATGACAGGCATTGAGACAAAGACACCAGCCCTCCCCCATCACAATCACTTTTTTAGCCGGCCACTTAAGTCGTTCTAATTATTCCAGAAACACCCCATTAATTTCTCCAATGAAGCCAGCAGAGGGGAAGATCCTGGGCTCAGTGGCACCTCCTGCCCTTAGCACCAGGTGAAGGGATCCCAGGCAGGGCTGGGGCAGGTGGGGAGCCAGGCAAGGCTCTGGGCCCAGGCTAGGCACTCCGATTTCATTACAAAGGCCTTGATTGCTCTGGACCAGGGGTGTCAAACTCAATTTCATTGAGGGCCGCATCAGCATCGTGGTTGCCATTGGGGGACCGGGTGGCTGTGGCTGGCATGGGCATGGCCTACTGGATGGGGTGTGGCTGGCATGGGCAGGACTGGGGTGCATCCAAGGGTGGGGAAGGGTGGGTGGGGCAGGGGGCGAGCACCAGGGCATGGTCCACTGGAGGAGCCTCACTGAGCCTCAGGCTGTGCACAGAGCCCCTGGACAGTGGCATGGACTGCCCAGAATCCTGGGCCATGGAGGTCAAGCACCCAGCCCGGCCCTTGAGCTCCCATGGCACCAGGACCCCACAGCCCTGCCTAGCCTAGCCACACTTCCCCGAGGGGGTGCCCAGCTGCACTTACCTCCTCCCCAATGCTGCTGCTGCTGTGCTCACTCTCCTTGGCTTGGTTGCTCATGGTGGGTGCAGGAGGACAAAGTGTGTGGGTCAGAGGGAGGCCCACTCCCTCTCCATGCGAGGAAACCTGGCTTTGTAACCAAAGCATCCTCAGCAATAGGATGGGAAACCACCAGGGGAAGGCAAAAGGGCAACAAGGCTGCTGATGGCCAAGTGCTATATCAAGACTTCCCTCAGACCCTCCCTCCCTCCCTCTTATTCCAATCTCCTTCCTTCCTTCCTTCCTTCCTTCCTTCCTTCCTTCCTTCCTTCCTTCCTTCCTTCCTTCCTTTCTCTCCCCTTCTTCCTTGCCTCCCTCCTTTTCATTCCCATCTCCTTCCTTTCTTCCCTTACACTCTTCGTGTTTCCCTCCCCTCCTTCCTCCCCTCCTTCTCTCTGTTCCTAGGAAGAGAAGAGGGGAGGGGGAGAGGTTAGCAGCACTTCTCTCAAAGAATAAGAGTTGGAAGAGACCTTTGAGGTCTTTAGTCCAAGCTCCTGCTCAAGCAGGGGACATATACCATTCCAGACAATGGAATATCCAATCTCTACTTAAAAGGCTCCATTGATGGAGCATCCACAACTTCTGAAGGCAAGGCTTTTCACTGGTTAGTTGTTTTCACAAGTCTTTAGTTCTAGGCTGGTTTTCTTGATTAGTTTCCATCTATTATTTGCCTTCTGGTGCTTTGGAAAATAGGTTGACCCCTTTTTCTCTGTGGCAATCCATCAAATACTGAAACACTGCTATCATGTCACCACCCTAGTCCTTTTCACTAAGCTAGACCCAATTCCCACAAACATTTGTCATATGTTTTAGCCTCCAGCCCCCTAATCATCTATGTTTACCATCCATTTAGACCAGATGATCCCCCTGGTTTGGTTTATAGAACAGTGGCCACAAGCAGAGCCTTCTCAGAGATAGCATCCCCATTATAGAACTTTCTCCCAAGGAAAATATGAACAGTGCAACCCTCACCCGTTTAGAGGCAACTCCAAACACACTGTCCAGCCAGGCATATGTAAAACAACAACACATTTTATGGTCAAACAGTACTAAGTAAATTACTACTACTATTTTTCTTTCTTAAAATACACACTTTTAATATTGTTTTAAGCAGTGCTAGTGATGCTTTACAATAGCTGTCTTTGAGAATTTTCTTGTAAACCACCCTGGATTTCTCAGAAACTTTTAATTTCAAATTAGATGTTGATTTAATAAATTAGGCAGAAGAAACAAATGTTTAAATACATCTAAATCCCACAGATCTACTGCCTCCTAGGCGCATACTGCAGAGAAAATAAGGCATTGCATTTCTAGCCAGCACAACCACAGGATGATGGGAACTGTGGTTCATGACACCCTAAATATATTAGTTTGGGTAAGGCTGGATTAAATTATAAAAGAGCAGATGAAGGGAAGTATTTTTGTCTCCGACAAAATAATTGGGGGGGGGAGTTGACTCGGCCTTTTAATTTCAACTCACATCAATTCCTAACTTCCCATTCAATCCAAAGAGTTTTATTATTGCCTGGATTTTAGGGAGGGGAAGAGGCAAGAATAGACCACAAAGCTAATCTGCAAATTTGCTCTCTCGCCTGCCTGCACATCACGTTTCCGTGTATGTGTGTATGTGTATGAGAGACAGAGACAGAGATCCCCTTTTTTGTAAGTGTGCTTACTCTGCAACTCCCTGCTGGCGCTCCCTCCCTCTCTCTTCCTCTCTCTCTCTCTCTCTCTCTCTCTCTCTCTCTCTCTCTCTCTCTCTCTCACACACACACACACACACACACACACACACACACAGGTTAATAAAAAAAGAAAAGGAGGGGGGAGAAAGGTGGAAGCTCTCCTTTTTTGTAAAACCTCGGCTTCCTCCTCTTCTTCCCCTCCTGGCTCTCTCTCTCTCTCTCTCTCTCTCTCTCTCTCTCTCTCTCTCTCTCTCTCTCTCTCACTCATACACACACACACACCCTTTCTGTTTTCTCCTCCTGGTCCTTTTCCTCAGCTGCACCTGAACGGAGTGGGAGGAAGTAAAAAAAAAAAAGAGAAGGGGTGGAAGAATGGGAGAAGCGCTCCTTTTTTGTAACACCTCAGCTTCCTCCTCCTCCTCCTCCTCCTCTTCCACTCCTGTCTCTCTGTCCCTGTCTCTCTCCCTCACATATACACACAGATACATGCACAGAAATCCTTCCTGCTTTCTCTTCCTTCTCACCCTTTCTGGCCTGGCAAAGCAGAGCCACACAAGGAGAAGCCCAGCAAAGTGGGGCATGATGGGGTTAAGCTGGGAGGGGAGGGGCGGGCTAATGCAAATGAGCTGTTGCTGCACACCACCAATCCCTGAGAGCTTGCTGTTTCCTGCAGGTGCTCCAAGGCGCATAGCTGGGTTGCGGTGGGCCAGGGCTGGGGCAGCAGGGGCCAGTCTCTTGCCATTTCTGGGACAGCCCAGGAGGGCCAAATCTGGACATGTGTTGGACATGTCTGCTCTGGACTGATTTAGCAAAAGTCTGATTGTTGGAGAGAATGCCAAAAGACACCAAGAATCAAAATTATGGAGAAAATAATGAGAAATGGAAATACCGCCAGTGAGTAGTGAAGATACCTGGCTGACTGGTGGAGTGGCATGCCATACACTCATGCGCCCAGGCCCAGGAGAGCTCTGCCGGACATGTAAAGTTGTGATTGTGATTATCAACAAAATGCCTGTCATCGTGACTGGTGGGCTATGTTTAGATTGAGGCATCTCTGGGGGTCTCACAGCGTTCTGAGCTTTGGAAGCAGAGGGGCCGCCATGCAGTTTATCAAGAGACACGGAAGGAGGAAAGCGAGAGGGGCACTTTGCCCCCAAAGACATAACACATACACACACACACACACACACACACACACACACAGAGCTCTCCCCCTTCACAGGACTGCTTGACAGCTACTTTCTCCTTGGTATCCTTCTGAGGATCCCCTTGAGACCCGGGCCATCCAGTCCCAGGTTGACAAACCCTTTGCCCTTCGCAAGCCTTGGATTGGCCGTACAGCCTGCCAAAAGTTGCAGACTGTGTTTAAGAGAGGACATTGTTGTTTCTTTCTCCCCATCCTCTGGGTAAGAGCTCAATTATATTTATCTGGACTTCAGGACTGCCAAGGTCGAAATAACAGCACCCTGGCAAGAAACCCCAACACCTGAGAGGTGGTCTTTGACCTCTCCACGGCACCAAGGTTAGCTAAGAAAAACAAGCCCCCCATTCTTCAAACGGACTGCGTGTCCCCCATGTACCTAGAAGGCAGCCAGTTTCTTCTAAAAGTTCATGGCATGCAGAATTATGCACAGCGGCCGAGGGCAACTCACGAGCAAAGCAGCATAGAATCCCTGCCAGTGCTTGACTAAAACACAGAGCAGAACAATAGAGTTGGAAGGAACCTTGGAGATCTTCTAGTCCAAACCCCTACTCACGCAGGAAACCCTAAACTATTTCAGATCAATGGCCGTCCAATCTCTTCTTGAAAACCTTCCAGAATCTCTAAAGATGGCTTCTTCTGGATTCAGACCTCTCTCTTCCAGCTAGAACAGTGGTTCTCAACCTTTTTAATGCCGCGACCCCCAACCGGTCGTAAGTCGAGGACTACTCAACTGGTGCAGCACCGTTTGCAGAATGGGACTTTTGGCGGGCTCAGCAGGGCAGAGACAGCCTGGACAATTCCTATTGGCTTTTGAAAGCCAATAGAATTAGACTCTATTCAAGAGAGTCTATTCTATTGGCTTTCAAAAGCCAATAGAATAAAAGGGAGTAGCACAGCTAAGGAAAAGGGGAAAAAAATTGCGGACTGCGTTGTTTGGCGACCTCCGTGAAATGGTCGTTCGACCCCAAATGGGGTCCCGACCCACAGGTTGAGAACCACTGAGCTAGAACATCTTTCTCAATCTCAGATACTGCCCCTTCCTCTTTCTGATGCTTCTTCTGAAACTGACATTGCAAATGAAACCTGTTGTGTACCAAATATGCCCTTTTCAAACCCATTATTTATAATTAAACTGCATAGTTATTAAGAAAATGAGTTCAGCTGATAGGTGATGTTTTGCTTTTCTTCCATCAGAAATTGGAAAAAATTAAACTTCCCGACCATGGGTGTCAAACTCACCATGCCACGTATTGCAACTTTTTTTGCATTGCTGGAGGTGGGGTGGGCGTGGTCTCCGTATGATGCAACCGGCCCCCAGACCGGCAGTTTGACACCCCCGTTCTAGACAAATCTAGGGTGATTTTTACTATTTGGGATTCATTCCCAAATATGAGATTTTGCCTTTCTTCCAAGTCAAAATGCTTCCAAATTACTTAGGGTTGTTTTCCTTTCTTCTTTTGTTTTGCCATTTTCCAAACACAGAGATTTTATCTAATAATCTCACTTATTGTTTCAAATAGTCCTGTACAGTTGCTGAAATATAATTTATGTTCTTAGGATTTTCACTAAGTTTTCTAGATTAGGTTTAGGCAGAGTTTAGTCAAGGAAGGCGTACAAGAATATCCTTTAAAAGAGCTGATGGGCTCAGAACACTCCAGGGATCTTAAGTTACCCACAGTTTACTCATCTCAATTTTCTCCGGTACAGGAACCCTTTGAGCTAGTTCATACCTCCTTCAGGGTTAAAATGTGGTGGTGTGAATTTGCCAGATTTGCCCCAGTTGCATCTTGGGGGCGTGGAGAAAAGCGATCCAGCTGACAGAAAGGCAGCCTTTGCCAAAGGTCATTCCAAGGCCAGAAGCCGATGGGAGGCCCCGAAGATCCCTGTAGGCCAGGCCAGCCCTGAAGGCCAAATCAAGAAACCACCCCAGAAAGAGCATGCAGTTCAGGTCTGATGGTCTGGGAGGTCTTAATCCTCCTCCAGGTTACCCCCAATGGCTAGGCTGAGGGGATGAATAGGATGCCCGCCTGAAAGAAAGGGGGGGGGAGGGAGAGGCCAGGCTCTGCAGTGTACAGGCTGGACAGCTCAGCTCTGGAGAAGTCAAAGATGGCTCCTGGAGAGGGCAACCACCAACCCTGCTCTAAGGGCTGCTGGTATTCAGTAGAACATCTGGGGCACCACAGCAGGATGAAAGTGGCCCAAAGGGGAGGCGGTGTTGAAGATCAAGGGGTTCCTGGGACAGCTCCAGCTTCTTTTCCAGTCTGCTTTCTCTTTCTCTCTAAACCTTCGGCAAAGTCACAGTTTCCCAGGGCTGCATCCCACTGGAGAAACACAGTAGGAGAGAAATTATATATCATTAGTAATAAATATGTCACTCCTCCAATTAATTAGCTCCCTATGATTGTGTCTTTTTCTTTAAAAAAATTAAGTAGGTACATTTTCCAGAATGGTGCAAAATACAATAAAAATAAGCTACATTTGAGAAGAGGTTGAACTCTGTGGCTTCTGGATTTCACCCAGGTGTGAATGTCACTTTCTTCCTTATCAGATGTGAACACTACCTAATAGTGTTTGGGCATTACTATGTGATTCCTGCCACTAAGTAGCTGCTACGAGTAGTAGATCTCATGGATTTAGGACAGGTTAGCCTCAGTCCTAAGGGAGACAGTAATGTACCAGGGCATAAGTTTTGGACCTCCATAGTTAAAGAGGCTGCAGTCCGTGCTCTGCCAATAGCTTCATTCTCTGCTTTAGCTTTGAACTGACAACCAGAAAAAGTCACCATAATATTAAGTTTGTCATTTGATATATAAGGCTACCATAAATCATTTATTTCATTTCCTTGCCAAGGTCTTCATTTGTTGTGCTTTAAAGGAAGAGAAGATGATTGCCTTCTGAAAGCAACAGTGATGGCAAAGAGCAAAGATCTACAGAGCAGAAACAACCT
Source organism: Crotalus tigris (assembly GCF_016545835.1). NCBI lineage: Eukaryota > Metazoa > Chordata > Lepidosauria > Squamata > Viperidae > Crotalus > Crotalus tigris. The sequence goes on along the minus strand of NW_024100582.1, from coordinate 389,424 downwards.
CTGTGGCGCACACACTGTGTGTACCTACCACACTATGGTATTGGAAATTAGCTTTGAAGTAACAGTCATGGGATGCCTCCACCTCCTTCCAAAATAAGCTGCTGCCTGTCAGTCCACTTGAGTGGTGGTGAAATAGATTGGTAAAACTGGACCCGCTCAGGATAGCAAGGAAACTGAACTCTCACTTTGTTGTTGTTAGTTGCGAAGTCGTGTCCAACCCATCGCGGCCCATGGACAACGTTCCTCCAGGCCTTCCTGTCCTCTACCATATTCTGGAGTCCCTTTAAGCTCACGTCTCCTGCTTCAGTGACTCCATCCAGCCACCTCATTCTCTGTCGTCCCCTTTTTCTATTGCCCTCAATCTTTCCCAGCGTTAGGCTCTTCTCCAGTGAGTCAGTCCTTCTCATTAGGTGGCCAAATTACTTAAGTTTCAACTTCAGGATCTGGCCTTCTAAAGAGCAGTCAAGGTTGATCTCCTCTAGGACTGACCGGTTTGATCGCCTTGCAGTCCAGGGACTCTCACTTAAACCTGGGCAAAATGCTGATTCATCTAATTAAGTTTTCTTGAAAAAGGTTTTCCACCTGAACATTCCTTGCAAATCTGAGAAAGAGAAGCCTCTGAATCACCCACAGTAATAAAGGGCAACTTCAGAGAGTGCGGTAGGTCTAAATCCCTGGAGAGGAATTGGCCACCTCCACAGCTGGGCAAGCCCTTATAGAAACAGACAGTGGCATGGAGTTCTGCAGGATCCAGAATGAAGATCGCTTGGCACACTCCTCTGCCCATCACCCAAAGGGTCCCCTCCCCACATGCCCCTAAACACCAGAACCTTGCTTGGAGTTGCGTGGAGTAAGATCCCAAGGCAAGAGGCCCAGCGTTATGCCAGGGGGGTCCATAGGGGCAGGGAGAGGGCTAAAACATCAGATCATCAGGTCACTTGATGGAATCCTGCCCTTTTTTGTGCAATGTTAATAAGGATTGGATCTCGGGCTGTTACAGGCGTGTCTTCCCTTTTTTACAACCCCATGGATGTCTCAGCTGTACCTAGATGTTGGCTTCTGTGTTGGGAGGCACATCTGAAGCGGCCATCAGGGAGAGTGAGAGGCTTCTAGCCAGATATAATGAAAACTAAGTGGGTGACTCATTCTTATTTACATACTTAATCATCCTGTCATCACTGTAATGCATCCATAAAGGGAAAGATTGACAACATTCAACTGAAAGAAGTTTCAAATCAGCCCACCCTCTTTCCTCTTGCCTGGCTCATTGCAAAAATGAGATTTAGATCTGTCACCCAATTGCCACATCCTGAGTTTGCCTTCTGGAGATTAAAGGACTTCAAATGTAATGGAGCAAGGAAGCATCAGGAAGCAGCAAAGCTCAAGAGATGGGCTCAGACACCGGCCACAGTCTACGCAACAAGTTCTTCCAGAAAGAGGTCTCATTTCCCTCACTCTGGACACCGCAGGTGCTACAGAAGTTGCGTAATTGCTTATCTGGTAACCTTTGGAGTAGCAAGAACATAAAAACTGGGACCAGCATGTACTGAAGTTGCTCACAACAAGGCAACTCACAAACCAACATTCTGGCCCAGGTGTAGCATCCAAGGAGAACTGGTACTACAATCTAACCAAAGCCCATTCCTTTAGAACAATCTCCATCTTGACTCACATAAGCCATGTTTAAGCAGAGAACATGCTATCATTTCTCTTTCTAACAATTCCTCACCTGCTTTGAGCCTCCAGAATGTTCTTCATTTGCTCAACCTCACTAAAGTCCCAGGCCTTGGTGTCTCAATATCTCCATTCCAGTACTTTAGTGTGATTTAGCACCCCTTCTTCACCCCTTTCCCTTATTAGAGATTTTTTTTACATTTACCATAATAAATCCAGCTCACCATGACAATCGTGATCTTAGGGTCTCCTTTAATTTGCACAAAGTGGGTGACCTTTACTATGCTGTGAACCCTTGCACAATGTTGGAGCTGTTCCTCAGTCCCTTTGGCACTGTAAATCCAGCCTCCCTGCCTGACAAGGTCACAGCCTTGATGCTTTAATTGCACTTTATACTCTGTGAGAATTGACAATCCTGGTCCTGCTGCTCATTCATGAGGCTATGACTGTCCCTGAACCAAAAGGCAGCCTAGAGGGAGGGAGGGAGGGAGGGAGGGAGGGAGGGAGGAAGGAAGGAAGGAAGGAAGGAAGGAAGGAAGGAAGGAAGGAAGGAAGGAAGGAAGGAAGTTCCAATTTCACCTTTGTATATTTATATATCTGGATGAGAGCTTTTTCAAGAAGCATCATGCTTGTTTACTCAGAAGCAAGGCCCACTTATTTACCAGGTAATCATGCACAAAATTAAAGTCTCTGATATCTACACAATAGGTCTGCACATGCTTAAGTGGTCAGGCACTTTTTTTAAAAAGTTGCATGAATACCCATTTGTTGGAAAGTATTGTATAGGCAATCTGTTTCTTTTTTCTGGTGTTCTGGGTTGCTGCAGTGCATTTGTGCTCATCTAAATAATGTTCTTACCCAGGTCCTCTTGTAGGAGGTTGGATTGTTACTTTGGTAATGGAGCATTTGCTTAGGGCGGGTTGTTTTTCGATAGACTCGTATTTCTAATTTGCTGATGAGGATATCCAGGAAGGACCATGTCCTGCTGTTTTCTTCTTCCTTTGTGAATGTTATACCTTTGAATATGTTGCTGATTATTTCATGTGCTTTCCCTAGTTGTTCTTTTTTATTATGATGAAGGTATAGCTATATATGTAGATATAGATATTCAAAGAACAGAACAGAGTAGAACAGAATAAAATAGAATCTAGAGGCTGTGTATTGTTTAACTATTCTGAAGCATTTTCTATCTGCTTGATATGTGGAATGCATAATTTCACTTGCTTTTAAGGCCGTACAAGCTTTTACTTTCAGAATGGAAAATTACAGAATATTACAAAATTCATTGTGTGCTACCAGTTCTAACATCCTATCTCCATAGGAACAGGAAGTATTTTGTCAGCCCTGTTGGTGCAGATGAGCTCCTGTATCAGGTATGCGCTTATTAATGGTTAGAGTCCCATTTCACCTTTTCCCAAGGGTGCAAGGAGTTACCTACGGGGCACTTGTGAGCTCATTGGCTGTGCTGAGAAAGAAGGACTGGTCCAGACCCAGCCATCAGTGCTCGTGGCAGAGGATGCTCTCCACCCTGAGTTGATCCCACTCCGACTCTTTCATCACCACAACACCCCGGAGTATCAACCAACCCACTAGCAGGTGGAAGCTGTGGTCGTGTACTTCCACAGCAGGTCCCTAGTTTTTTCATGCTAATGATTTGAAAGTGAGTAAACATGAAGAATTCGTGAAAGACCCTGTTCTGATATTAAAGTAAAGATGTGATTGCTGCATAGATTAGTTTATCACTTACAAGACCTCAGACAGAGGCAAAACAGTTCCTTTGGATCAGCTCCAGAAAGATTGCAGACATCTAGAGTCACCAAAGCCACCAAAGTAGCCCTTCGTCCTCCAAATGGTGAGAATGCAGCGAGCCTGCCTTGACCCCTGCAGCACCACACCCCACATCACAAATCAGGACTTGCTTCCTAGTGTGGCTGGATCAGAACCACAACCCTGCAACCTTCCCACAGATTTTGCTCAACCTCAGCTGGCGGATGCCAATCTGTCGTGGGGTGCCCCATTTTAAATTGTCCTCATTAAGCCCTTTGATCCTCCTGGACCAGGCCACCTTCAGGGTTGCCTGGTGCCCAGTCCAGGTGCTCCACTCTGCTCTCCCCTGCCTTCTTCTCCCTGCCCGCAGTTAGTCGGGCTTACCTGTCTGCATTACAAGATCTGATTAGCTCCTTGTCCTCCAGAGAAATAAACAGCATCTTTGGCTAAATGAAGAACGGAAGATCCTAGATGGAAAGAGACACTTATTTATCCCTTTCTTAGATGCCTAATGAATAATATCATGTTTGCAGAAACTCATTTTTGAGAAGCAAGGACAAGAGACGCGTAGGCAAGAAGCCCAGAGGAGGCACCTACATTAATTTTGCCCTCAAAAGATTTACTTTAAAATACGGATGTTGCCATGTTAATGCCTCCCTTCTTTACTTGACGTCACCTGTGAAAAGCACTTAGTGTGACTTTGCTCACCAAGGGGCTAATTCTGTGCAGATTTGTGGGTTGGGGGACTCTGTTTTAATGAGCCCGTCTCCAGTCTCGGGAACCCAGCCTCAGTCCTGTCCAGGTGAGCTTTCCAGCATCCTCAGCCCAGAAGAAAGCGGAGCACCCGACTGTGTGGACATGCCTCCACTCTCTGCCCATGGGGAGCTTCTACGGGGTGACTCTGGACACTCTGAGGAATCAAGACTTCTCCTTTCTTAATACTGCATTAATGGACTTACAAGGTCCGCTGTGGCTTGTGGGTCTTGGGCGACAGGCCCTGGTTGTTGGGATGTGACAAGGATTGCAAGCGAATTAAAGTCATACAATAAACAAGCCTCAAAGAAAGTCAGGGAAACTAGCTGGAACTCAAATCGTGTTGATGACCAAACAAGAAACCACCAGTACTTGTTGAAAGGAGCATGCTCACTGGATGAGAAACAAAACAGAACTTCAATCTAAGATGAGGCTCCAAACAGATCTTAACTAAATTCCTATGACTTCCAGACATTTGGACTCTGTCCAAAGAAGTTCCTTTCTTACAGTGTCCCACTCCCAGCCGGGGCAGTAATTTGGAAATCCCTCCTTCTTCCTCATCTCTTTTCTCTTATTACATTGGTAGGGGAAGCAGCCCCCTCCCTCTCTTAAAGCTCACAGGAGAAGTCATGGAGGGCTACCTCAAAGTTCTTGGGGAAGAAAAGGTCTTTGGGTTCTTCTGCAGTTAAACCAGAAACAGCTGCCATCCAAATGTGATTTCAGAGCTAGGCTCAATTTCTGTCAGCATGTGGGATGGAGCTTTTTTTCCAGAATATGGGGGGGGGGTAATTCTTTAATTTGGGATTTTGGAATAATTTTAGAATCCCAGCTTGCTTTTGCAACACTCATAACATCTCCATTCCTTGCAAGAAAATGATGGTGTCTTACATGTTAATGTTTGAATTTTTATTGTTGAACATGACATATCAAAATATGCTTTCAACCTTTGGTCTTGAAAACATTCCTTAAATGCATCCCTTATGGGTGAATAAACCGATTAAAAACTTCTCTTGCAAGCTAGGTGGCACACACCATTTAATAAGTGGTGAGGTAAAATTAATCACAGGCAATTGCTCTTTCACGCTTGCTCAGAGGTCACTTAATAAATTCCAAACTGACTTCTGGGGTGGCCTAATTTGCTTGACCCTAATTAAATGGAAAGTCCCACACATGTTCCTGGAAATATCTTTCCCAGCAGCCTATTAGTGCACAGAGGGTCCCAGGATCAATCCCAGCTATTCAACTGGATTTCTACATCACTGGTCATCAACCATTACCAACACATCAGCATCTTCCATGTGTAAAACTGTGGCTCCTGGCATCCTTCTCAGGTCTTCTCTGTGCCACCAGATAGTGACACTTTGGGATGTAGAACCAAACTGGATTGTCTTTTGGGGTACCCCTTCATGCATAGGATGATCCTGAAGACTGGATGTTGGGCAGACATTCACATGATTCCCAAGGATATGGACGTGTCAGTGCTGAGACCTTACCTTTTCATTAGTTGAATGGCCAAGACTTAGATTCATCTGCTTTTGAGTCTGGAGTTGCAAGCAGGGACATGTGCCCACCAAAGTAATAGCAAGTCTGGCTGGCCCTTTGATGGAAGGATGGAACAATCAAACCTTGCTCAGTGGAGCAGTCTGGTCTGGTTTGGAGAAGCAGGAACTGCGCTGGAGAACGTCTTGCTCATCTGCCCTTGCCCTCAGGGGGATGCCTCTGGCCAAGCACATCACCCGCTGCTCAGCCAATTGAAGTGGCTTCTCTTCTCTGCAGGATGGGGCACCAGCCCCCAGCCCTGTTTTGCAAAAGAGAGAGTGTATCATCTTCAGGACTCCCAGCCCCCAGCAGTTTCCCTGAGATGAAAGAGCAGAGAAAAGCATGTGGCATTTATTCATTTTCTTTCTTTTTTTCTCTTTGGTCCCTCAAAAAAAAAAAGGATTACCTAGAAATATACTGGAAGGATAAACCATGGGTATTTAGATTTGCAAAAGATCTGGGGTGGAGGCAGGCAGGGGTGAGGAGAAAGAAGTTAAATCCTTTTGATGTAACTTTGAATCAGTTATTTCGGAATTATATCTAAGGGACATAGAAAGACAGAATCATTTTAAGTAACAGAGAAAAAGGAAACATCAGAGAATTCTTTTTTCAAAAACTCCTACCTACTGCTAGACCCAAGTGTGCTCCTGTGGTTCCCCATGGATAAATTATTCCAACTTCCAGTTCTCCTTGTAGCCAGAGGCAAATTGGCAGTAGGTGCCTCCACAGAAAGACTGCAACTTCAGAATGAAACCAGATATGCTTGTCTCTGTTGTGGAACCTGGGATGCCTTGATCTTTGTAGGGTCCTAGGCAGCCTTTATCCCCCCCCCCTCCTCCTTCCCTTCTATTGTCTGGATTCCCTTCTATTGGCTTTTTTTGAGGGGAGGATAGGTAGAAGAGTGAAAGTAAGTCTTGAAAAAAAATATGCAGCAACTGTTACAAAACATCAGTTGAGCCCCAGAATATGAGAACGCATGAGAAAGAAACTCAAGATGGCCCTGCCTTGATTCTCCTGGGTATAAATGGGAGGGAAAGAAACACTTTCAAGATTTGCTTCTTGGAGCCAAAGCAATAAAGTAGAATTCCAGGATTGCTTGGGGTACCAGCCTTGAAGGGCTGACAAAGGGCCTCTGAATGGGGCTGCCAGCCCCCCTCCCTCATGCCACACCCTGTCTGCTCCTACCATGATGGGGCCAGCCCTCTTTTTATCCCACCTAATCAAGTCTAAGGGGATCTGAGCTGTGTCAGGGATGGGTTGGAGAGGCTCCCTAGGCCCCCACTTCTTCCCAAATGTCCATAATCATTTGCTGCACACCTTCCCAAGCCTTTGCCAAAGACAACAAAAGATCTGCTTTAATAAGCAAGATGCTCCATGCCTGAGCACTGTGTCAGCCTCCATTTGTAATGTTGGTGACAGACGGATCTCTGAATAATCACAGCCTCTTTGTACTCAATGGAGTCAGATTGAAGCAATTGAACGTCTGAGGGAGATTACAGGCAGTTATGCACATCACCTGTCATGTTAGCTGTGGCAAGCGCCTTTTTCAACTGACCATTCCAGCCCTGGAGTTTCTGGGACAGACACTGGAGGCATTTGGAGCCTCCAAATGAGGCTTTGGGAGGACACACACCCCCTCCAAAAAAGGTCTGCCAGCTATAACTCAACTCCTCCCATCCCCATCCCCAAGGCTTCCCAGTAAATTGGGGGAAGCCCTCCTGTTATGGACTAGGCACCTGCCCCCTCCACACATGTAAACACAGGCAATTGAGGGCCAATTCTCAGCCTCCCCTTGGAATCCAGTTTGCCCCCTTTCCCCCTGAGGCAGGGCTCATTGATGAAGATCTCCTGGGTTGGGGCTGGTGGAGCCACGAAGGCCACATGGCCTCCTCCCTTGGCACAGATTGGCTCTCGCTCGTTCTTCCTTGCCCATCTCTGATGGTCACCAGATCTTCCTCACCCAGATAGAAAGGCCAGCCACCCATCAGAAGCTGTTATCAGATCAAACAACCAGTGGAGCAGCATCGATGCTACGCTGAAGCGAAACATGGAAAGTTTGGAGAATCGCAGCACTCAAACTGTGTCACTCCATGACATCACTGTGTGTAAAACCTGCCTAGGTGGCTGCCTGGGACAGGCCCTGCTCTGACTTCCCCACGTGGCAAGGCCCAGAGGCTGCTGAAGCTGCTTGCTGGGAATGCTCCAGAGCTGCCCTTGCTTGCTCTTTGATCTAGTGGAGGAGAAGCCCCAAAGGGTGCTGAGCTGGGAATGAGCCATGCCAGGGAAAGAGAACGACCCCCATTGTCAGCCCCTCAGGCCTTGCTGAAGGAGAATCGGCCCTATTGCCCTTGCTGCTTTGGGGCAGTGTTTCTGCTGCCCCCCTCCCCCCCTCCGCTCCTCCAGGCTGTCTTCTTCATCTTTTACCTTAGTCTGCATGTCACTGGGAGTATATCTATTTATCCCACTAAATGCTTGGTTGCCAGAGGGGGCCACAGCCAATAACTGGTGCATGCTTAAGCATGATCGATGAGAGCTCTGTGGCAACATGGCCAGGCTGTGAATCTGGAGTGCCCTGGGAACCAGAGATACGCAATCAGGCCTGACTCCATCAGGATTCCCATTTGTCATCTGCAAACCAGGAGAGGGGAGGGTGACTCCTGGGCCCCTAAGGGAGCCAGTCAGCAGTTGCCATCCTGGAACTATTGGGGGAGGGAAGTTCTGCTCCCAACCTCTTCATTGGGTGGATGGCCTACCAAGAAGCCAAGGGCCCCCAGTCTTTCTGGGGCATTGATAGCAGAGAACTGCAAGAGCGAAGCTTGGTCTGGGCAGGAGCATGCACACACACACACACACACACACACACACACATCCCAGCTGCCAGAGTCCCATTCTTGGCAAGTGCTCACCCCCATTCCCTCCCTCCTTCTGGACCAAGAGGCAGTGCCTCAATGTGATAGAAACAGGAACCAAGGCTAAATATACTCAAGATCCCAAATCTTTTTCCAATGCCCAGCTTCAGGAAGCATCTGAGTGTCTCCCTGTAGCAGACCCAAATTGCAGTTTTTGCTCATAGAGGTGAGATTGAGAACCACCTTCCCCAGAGAAGGAGCTGAAGGCCTGCAGGAAACACACCTAGTGAAGCCCCCCATTCTTGTCATTCCACCCTGGCATTTCATGGGAAACCAATTGGCCAGCAGGATTGCTTTCTATATGTTATTCATCCGCACACCGATTTCTCTCTCCATCACTTTACTACTCCAGCAAAATGGAAACATACATGCCCATGTGCCCCTTTGCCCTTCAGCCTGGGCAGTGGGGCTCCCCCGAGGGCAGCACTTGGAAGACTCCCCCAGGGAGCAGCAAAGGCCAGGCCCTTCCATCACTCAGCCCTAGCAGTGCATCTGCCATGTTGGAGCAAGGCTTCCGATGGATGGACTCGGGCAGGCTGTTCCCCAGGGAAGGAGGGAGGCAGCCTCCAAAGGCTCTGGATGGCAGGAGGCCACCTGGACAACAGGAGCACAGCAACTTAAGAGGGAGGACCACCTCTTGCAACAACCCACAGACATTTTGCAATCATCCCCTGGCAAAACTGGAAGGTTGTAAGAAGCACCGTGTGCTTTTGTGGACAGAGGCAAACAGGGAGAGGAGAGTCTGAAAAACGAGAGCCAGCAAGCACCATCTCTTGGCTGCATTTCAGAGTAAACTGCAAAAATAAAGCAAACACCTCATGTATCTGAAGAATGTTTGTTGTGCCTATTGTCAGTTTTTTTGTGTTGTACAATAATAGCAGCTGTGTTATCAATGAGGAACAGTCCCTGTCCTTTCCACGTGAAAAGGATTGATGCCTGCAATGTGGCTGCTGAACACACAGCCCAGTCAGGGGCTGATGACAATTGTCTGACACAGTGAGACACAATGGGGCCCATCGCTGCCCTTCTGGGACTCCCCGAGATCTGATCCCTTCCCTGGCCAAAAATATTTTCCATATTGGAACCAAGCATTTCCACAGCTCAGCTTTGCACCGTGTCCCAGACAGACCACCTTTCCAGAAGGGGTGATCATTCGGGGCCATTGCCCTCGAAATCCCTGGCACTCCTATCCACCTCCCATGTGCCCTGCCTGCCTGTCATTCCTTCCTTTTGGGGTGATGCCTGGGGGATATGCATGCCAACCCAGGGTTTGCCTATCCAGTGCTCCTGAACACTGAACTTGGCTACAGGGCTTGGGGGGGGTCTCATCTTTCCTTTCAGGAAGCAAAATGGGCCTTTGATGGATGCAGGCATCAAAGGTAAGAAGGCATGTCTTCATCTCAAATCTTTTTTGCAGACAGCAGAAGATTGCCCTTTGTGCCCAACAACCTATACAAAAGAGGAGAGGCAGCCCCTTCATTTCAAATTTTTGGGGTTTGAACTTCTAGCCAGGGGACACAAACTCCATCTAAGATCTTTCTTTTGGTGACCTTCTGGGCTTCCTTTCAGTTGAAGGCACAGCAGAAAATACTGCAATGTGGGCAATCGCTCTCTTCTGTTTGGGTGACGGTTGCAGCCCTAGGCTGGCCGATGCCCTGCCTTGTACCTGGAATCCTTGCGGGTGCAGAACAACAGCCTCTGCTCCCTGCACTCTGGGTGCCAAGGGCCTCCTGCTCCCCTCTCCTCTCGAAAGCCATTCCAGCAAAGCCTCCTCACTTCTCCTGCTGCTCCTCTAAGGAGGGACATCAAGCTCAAAGGCCCATACCAGCCCTTTTGATAATGCCAGGGAAATGATTCACTCCATGAGCATTTAGAGAACTGCAGAATTGTGCCATGTTTCTCTTTAATGAGTCTGTGGATCAACCTCATCCTGTGGTCCTGGGACCCAAAATAAAAGGAATGGTTGGTGGTCAATGTTTTAATGAAAGTTGGGCCTCTGGAGAGTGGCCAAGAGAATGGAAGCCTCTCCTGCAAATCTTCCCGACAGCTCTAGAAAGAGGAACCGCTGGCATCATTTCAGCATCAATGACTTTGCAGATTTCTCAAAATATATATCGCCTCAATAGGTGTCTGAATTACCTGCCATTATGTCTGGAGACGACTGTTCTCAGGGAGTCTTTTAGATCAGGACTAAGGACAGCAAAATGAGCTGTCCAAGCGCTGATCTTGGTAAGCAGGAATTGGGACGTCAGCTGAGGCTGAGCCCAGATCTTGCCTCTCCTGGTGGCTCCAAAGCCCCTTTCTGGCTTCCCACCCCCACCCTCATCCCCTTAATGGTAGGGGAAATGAAATGTATTGCTCAATACAACACTAAAGGAGATCTACAGCTTTTCATTTCAGTGTTTAATTGAAGAAATTGCTGCTTCTCCATCAATTCTGAGTGAAGGAAAAAATGGCATTCCACACTAACCCATAAAATCTACTGTACACTATTAAAACAGTTGAAACAAAGGAGGATTTAAAAGGGAAAAAAGAAATTTGTTCAAGTGAGAGTTGTCTAAAATTTTGAGCAAGGGAGAATGAGAATAAATTATTGTTGTTCATCAATTTTGGCTGGGTTTCTGTTTCAATTTAACTCTGCTGTTACCACCTAAATGTGAGAAAGCCCACTCTGGGGCTGGGATTAAAAGAGTGTTTTTCAAAAAAGCTGTTTAGAAGTACTAAAAAAGCCCTTCTGGGGGAGATTGCTCCAGGAAGCTGTGGCACTAAGGGCAGTCCATAATTTCATGGACTGTGACCAGTTTATCTTTTGTTTTGTTTAGACTTTAGGTGCCTGAATCATGAGCAATAAAAGGATTCAGTCACATAATGTGGCCATCATTTTGGTTTTTCAACCCACATCCTGCAGATGCCCCAGGCTCTGGAAGCAAGCAAGTTCGCCTTGATTGGCAGGTTGGGTGACTTTGAGCCAGTCCCTCAGCCCAACCCACGTAAATGTAAACCTATAAAACCAACACAATATTTTTAAAAAATCAATTTGTTTCTTACTTTCCATGCTAACAGTATACTGAAAGCAATATGTACCTTGAAATAAATAGATACCTCAGAATAGAAACTTTAAATACAACGAAACGTCAGTGTGAAATCACAGACATTTCAAGGCCAGGCTAAAGGGGTGTGTCTTTTCTGGTCTTCTAAAAGCCAAGCATGGCCATGATGTCAACCTGATTGATTGGGACCACTTGAGAAACTGCACTCAGGCAACACCAGCAATGAGCCCCCAGTTCAGCTACTTCAAGGAAGGGCTTCTGGGAACATTCCAGTCCTCAAAAACATCCCTTTTGGCCAAGAGTAAAACTTCAGCCTAGGCCTAGTGGAGTAAACCTGCCAGAGGAAGCCCCTCCCACCAGAGCTGCCCCAACACATGAGTAGTGACTCTTTTGCAAGCACCATGTAATGAGGCAGAAGAACGGCTGAAGACAAACTACACCATCCACCATCACCTGTTCCAATTTAATGAGCCAGGTTCTGCTTTTCGATCAGTGTTTGACCTATCCAGTTCTAAGCGAGCCCTGAAGTTCTTCTCAGAATGGGATGAGGCATTTAATAAGAGCTGACGAAGAGCTTGCAGCCACCAAGAACTGTTGCTTTCCTTTGAGTAAGGTATAAAAAGGAGAAGGAGAAGAAAAGATTACTTTAAGAGATAAAGCTTGCTGTTCAACCCAGAGAGAGTCCAAATCTAAAGCTTGGCAAGCAAAGGTTGGCAGGTTCATCATTCACTCCATCTCTGTAATGGATCAAAGGGGTTTTGTTCCATCATTCCCGTCTTCAAAATGGAGGCCAATACATCCAATGCATGTGTAAACGAGGCTCAGAGTGTTCTCCAGCACTCAGACCCCCCTGGCCACAGTTGAATTCCCTCCAGGCTCCAGATTGATCATCATTAGGCCCCTTTCCAGGCAAAGGTGAGCATGAAAGGGTCGTCTTTGCTCCTCGCTGCATCTGACATCCTATTCCAGTTCCAGGAAGCTGGTTTATAACTGACCTCTTCATTGGACAAATATCCTTTGGGCAGGGATGGTAATAGAGATAATTAGAGATTATTGGAAAGTGATACACACCTGGAGACCTTTATATTCGCCATGGGTCAAGTGACGTTTCATGAGGAACCCCAAAGGGCACCAGTCTCTCAAACTCTTTTTTCTTGGAGGTACCCGGGGGCCCCTCCCAACCTTTTTTTTTAAAAAAAAAAAAGGTGAAAGCACTGGACCAGAAATGGAATGAATATCTACAAATATTTTAATTCACCCAAACCTCTAATATTAACAATTAATCTTTGAATATGCTTCTTTCTCATTTTCTTTCTGTGCTCCTCTAAGCTACTAAGAGAACCTTTGCTGTTGGGCTGACTATAAATATCAAAAACAAGCCAATAGACCAAATGGCTGCATGGAAAATGATTTTGTGGAAGGCGATGGAGAAAGAAAAGGGTTCTAAGCTTTACGGAAGACTTAGGGCATCTGCCGATGTCTGCTGTCCAGGAGATGAAGCTGCCAGTCCCTGACTCAGCCCCTGGCCAGCTACACCCTGGCTATGCCCTGGCCACTGCCTACTCCAGCTGGCAGCACCAAGGCTCTTTTCACAGGTCCTGCCAGCCCAGGCACTGGAACCACAAGAGCCTGGAAGACTGACCTGAACATGGAGCACTGGGAAACTACCAGAGGACTGGAAAAGAGCTGATGTAGTTCCCATCTTCAAAAAAGGAAAAAAAATGGATTCAGGAAATTACAGACCTATCAGCCTGACCTCAATACCTGGGACGATTCTGGAAAAGATAATCAAACAACGAATCAGTGAACACCTAGAGCAGGGGTAGGCAACCCAAAACACTTAAAGAGCCACTTGGACCCGTTTCCCACCAAAAACAAAACACTGGGAGCCACAAAACCATTTTGATATCTAAAATGAAGATAACACTGCATATATCCTTTTTTACCTTTATTATCAGTGTGTGTGTTTGTGTATGTGTGTGTGTTTGTGTGTGTATGTATGTGTGTGTGTATATATGTATACACAAACACACACAAACACACAAACACACACACACCCATAATAAAGGTAAAAAAGGATATATGCAGTGTTATCTTCATTTTAGATGTCAAAAGGGTCTCTCTCTGTCTCTCTCTCTCCCTCCCTCTCTATCTGCCCTTGGTCTGCCACTCCTCTTCCCCCACTCTCTTTCTCTCTCTCTTTCCTCTCTCTCTCTCTCTCTCTCCCTCCCTCTCTCTCTTTCTCTCTTTCTCCCCCCTCTCCTATCTGCTGCTCACCTGGCAAGCTTCAAGCTGTTGTCCAACAAGCAACCTCGTCTCTTTTATGACTCATGGACTTCAACTCCCAGAATTCCTGAGTCAGCCTAGCTAGGCTAGCTAGCTCTCTCCTGCCCTTCCTGCTTCCTGCTTCCTGCAGAGACGCAGCAAAGGGAGGAGCTCCACCCAGTAAGCTTTTCAGCTCCTCAGATAACACTGTGAGTGCACTCTCTTTTTTTTACACACACACACACACACACACACACACACACACAGAGAGAGAGAGAGAAAGAGAGAGAGAGAGAGAGAGAAGCGAAGCGAAATTGCCTATCTGTCTCTCTCTGCAAAGGCAGAAGAGGCTGGGAGCCACAGGGGAAGTCTCAAAGAGCCGCATGCGGCTCCGGAGCCGCAGGTTGCCGACCTGTGACCTAGAGGCAAACAAAGTCATTACTAAAAGCCAACATGGGTTTGTCAAAAATAGATCATGCCAGACAAATCTTATTGCATTCTTTGACCAAGTGACAAAATTAGTGGACCAGAGGAATATAATTTACTGGACTTCAATAAGGCATTGGATAAACCTACTACTTGATAAGATGAAAAATGTGGGTTAGACAGCATCACCACCAGATGGATTCGTAACTGGCTGACCGGCCGTACTCAGCATGTGGCCCTCAATGGAACTGCATCTACATGGAGGAAAGTATGCAGTGGGGTGCCCCAGGGCTCTGTTCTGAGCCCAGTGCTCTTCAACATCTTCATCAATGATTTGGACGAGGAGATAGATAGGGAACTCATCAAATCTGCAGACAACACCAAGCTGGCAGGAATAGCCAACACTCCAGAAGACAGGCTTAAGATACAGAAGGACCTGGACAGACTTGAACACTGGGTGCTATCTAACAAAATGAAATTCAATGGTGAAAAAAGTAAGGTTCTACATTTAGGCAAGAAAAACCAAATGTACAGGTATAGTATAGAAGGTACCTTGCTCAATAGTAGTAACTGTGAGAGGGATCTTGGAGTCCTAGTGGACAATCATTTAAATATGAGCCAGCAGTGTGCTGCGGCTGCCAAAAAAGCCAACACAGTGCTAGGCTGCATTAACAGAGGGATAGAATCAAGATCACGTGAAATATTAATACCACTTTACAATGCCTTGGTAAGGCCACACTTGGAATACTGCATCCAGTTTTGGTCACCATGATGTAAAAAAGATGTTGAGACTCTAGAAAGAGTACAGAGAAGAGCAACAAAGATGGTCAGGGGGCTGGAGGCTAAAACATATAAGGAACGGTTGCTGGAATTGGGTATGTCTAGTTTAACGAAGAGAAGGACGAGGGGGGACATGATAGCAGTGTTCCGATATCTCAGGGGCTGCCACAGAAAAGAGGGAGTCAAGCTATTCTCCAAAGTGCCTGAAGGCAGGACAAGAAGCAATGGATGGAAACTAATCAAGGAGAGAAGCAACCTAGAACTAAGGAGAAACTTCCTGACAGTTAGAAGAATTAATCAGTGGAACAACCTGCTTCCAGAAGTGGTGAATGCTCCAATACTGGAAGTTTTTAAGAAGAGACTGGACAGCCATTTGTCCGAAATGGTGTCGGGTTTCCTGCCTGAGCAGGGGGTTGGACTAGATGACCTCCAAGGTCCCTTCCAACATTATTATTATTATTATTATGGATCATCGCACAGTCAGCCAGATGTTCAGACTGGATTTGGCATTTTGTCTACCTATCGAGTCCTTACCCAGGACCTGGGATAGGCAGATGTGGATGTTTGATGGTATTACAGATATCGTCGCAGGATGGAAGCAGTTCCTAGTAAGGCCGCCTTTTGCAATTGACTAATAGCGAATTTGTCAATGCCAATGGTGTTCAAGTGGTGCTCCAGTTGTTTTGGGATTGCACCCAAGGAGCCTATTACTATTGGTACTACCCTTACTTGCTTTTGCCACAGTCTTTCTATTTCTATTTGTAGATCTTTGTATTTTGTTATCTTCTCCAGTTCTTTCTCGTCTATTCTGCTGTCTCCAGGCACTGCCACGTCCACTATCCAGACTTTTTTGTCTTTCTTATCGACAATTGTTAAGTCTGGGGTGTTATGTTGCAGGTGCTTGTCTGTTTGAATTCTGAAGTCCCAGAGCAGTTTAATTTTATCATTTTCTATGACTTTCTCTATTTTATGATCCCACCAGTTTTTGCTTACAGGCAAATGATATTTTTTGCAGATCTTCCAATGCACCATTGTTGCTACTTTGTCATGCCGCTGCTTGTAATCAGTCTGTGCAATCTTCTTGCAACAGCTTACCAAGTGGTCCACTGTTTCTTCAGCTTCTTTGCATAGGCGGCACTTACTGTCTGTTGCTGTCTTCTCAATTTTGACTTTGTATGCATTTGTCCTTAAGGCTTGGTCTTGTGCAGCCAGAATTAGTCCCTCGGTCTCTTTCTTCAATTTTCCTGCTCTTAGCCATTGCCAGGTCTTATTATTATCTGCTTTCCCAGCTATTTTTTTCATGTATTGGCCATGTAGTGCTTTGTCTTCCCATGCCTCTATTCTGTTCTTCATTTGGTCTTTCTTGTAGGCCAGTTTGTTCTCTCCAGTAGTCAGTAAGCCTTCCTGATATACTAATTTCAGTGCATCTTCATCATTGTTCTTCAGATATTCTTCCAAAGCCATTTTTTCTTCTTCAACCATCTGATGTACTTGTAACATTCCACGCCCACCTATTTGCGTGGATGAAGGACATGGTTCATTGTCATTATTTTTCTAGTCTGCCTATCCATTGCTTTTAGTTCTGCTTGAGTCCAATCCATTATTCCAGCTGTGTACCTAATGACTGGAATTGCCCAGGTGTTGATTGCCTTTATGGTATTTCCTCCATTGAGTTTGGACTTTAAGATCTTCTTCACTCTTTTGATGTATTCACCTCTAATCTTTTTCTTGACTTCAGTGTGCTTGATGTTGTCAGCTTCAAGGATACCCAAGTATTTGTAGTACTCTTCCTCATCCAGACTCTTAATGTTATTTTCGTGGGGCATCTTGATTCCTTCAGTTTTCACTATTTTTCCTTGTTTGATAGTAAGTGTGGCACATTTGTCCAAGCCAAACTCCATTACAATATCTTGGCTATATATACGGACAGTGTTGAGCAGCGATTCTATTTCAGATGATGTTTTTCCATACAGCTTCAGATCATCCATGTAAAGGAGGTGGGATAGTCTGGCAGATGTTTTTGATGTTTGATAGCCATGTCCTGAGTTCTAGCTTGCTTGCATGTGATCTTAACTTGCTGATCTTATTTTTTAGTCTAACCTTCCATTTTTCTGGTGCACTTTTTGTTTGTTTTTCTTCTTTGTTGATTTTGCATCCCAGGTATTCAGTTATAACTGCAGCTGTGCTGTACATTAGTTGGTTTGTTTCTTGCAGTGAATTGGTGCTTATTCTTGATATTGCAGTATTTGCATCTTTTAAGGCTTGTGCTAGCTGTTTCTTTGGAACAAGCTTCAATGCAGGCAGCCTTATTCTGTTGTTTTTGTGCTGTTTTTGTGCTCAGTTATTCTTTGTTTCAATTCTTTTATTTCTTTAGTTAGTGGGTTTTGTTCTTCCTGAGGAAGAGGTGCCTGGTTTCCAAATGAGAACAGTTGTATATCTCTGCTGGATTCTTTCACTGCCAACTCCCCCTGGTTTGCCTCTACATTCTGAATTACCTCTGGCAAGGCTTTGATTTCTTTGCCCTGGGTGAACCTTTGCAGTTCGTCCAATTCTGTTTCTGTGAATACTTTATTTCGTATTATAAATCGGCGTTGATCTACTAGTCTCTGTTCTGTTATTTCTGATTCTGGATGTTGTTCTTTCCAGAACTGGTGCATTCGTTTTAGATATCCTCTTCTTATTGGACTTGATCTGTAGTAACAGATCATTATTTCTTTGTTTTCAATCACTGTGTATCTGCGACAGGTAAACACCTTTTCTTCCAATAGTTCCGCAGCTGCTGGCCCTGGTTGCTCAGCCAACAGTCCTGAGTCCTGTAGCCCATTTTTCACCAGATATCCAGGAACTCCAATATCTAGTGCAGACCTTGTTAACCCGGGCGACATCCGAACCGGTATGGCATTCTGAAATTTACTTCTCACCATATTTTTTATGGGAGAGACACTCTTTGTCTGACTCCTCTAATGATACCTGTCCAGTATGGTTGAACCTCTGGCATAGCTCTCATCTTCCTCAGAGCACACAAGCCCCACAACCACGTCAAGGTAGTACCTCACTGGGGGATTATTATTATTGTTGTTGTTGTTGTTGTTATTATTATTATTATTATTATTATTATTATGGTCAGCTGGGAGACATAGAAATCCTTCAGGAAATGGCCCCAGCGCAACAAACAGAGCTGGGATAAATATGCTGTTGGGGTCCTGACAAGATGGCATCCATCAGGCTGCCTCTGCTCACCAGCACATTCCTTGTTCCATCTTTTTTTTAGGGAAGTTTTACAGACGGGGAAACTGGTTGGGCATGAAGAGTTAGAAGGGTGCCTTTTATTATTCTGGGTGCTCTGAAACAAAACTGGAGCATATTCTCTAGTAGTTCAGCCGGCAGGACAGTCCATCACCTATTCTGGGGAGAGCTATTTAACTTGCATGGTAAGCATTAACCAATTAATGATTTTGTTTACATGCAAGACAGTGACGGCTTCGTTAGAGTGATTTAATTCTCTTTAAAAAATACAAGGGGGAAAACAAGGTTTTGCCTTCTATATTATAAACTCAAAGAGTTAATTGAGAAGTATTCATTTTGTTGCTATGAAACATAATCACCCTCTAATTAGTGGGAGCCAGTTATTCTGATATAATTACAGGATATTATATAAATAAGCCCAAGGAGGGAAGAGGAGCCATGGCAGAGAAGGGGGAGGGAGGGGGTCTCTAACTGGGACTGTGGGCCCCAGAGAGGGAGCCACCAGCAGGAACTTCGATGACTTTGGCTGGCCGGGTTAGGGTTCAAAACCTCCCGTCTTGTGGTGATGACCCAAAAGACTCAGGATTGGGACTCCCACCATCTCTTGCTTTTCTAAAAGGAAACTTTCTTTTCCTCCTCTGCAGTTTCAAGCACTTTATGTGGGGCAGGAAAAGTAACATAGAAAAAGTGGTTTAGAAGAAAACGATTAAATCTCCTTCTGCCTATCTAAAAACAAAAGGAGGCCATCAAGAGAAGCTTTTAGCAGGGACAGGGAAACAGACCGGGAGATCCTGCCCCACCTCCTCCCTTCCAGAAGGCTTCAGGGAGCTTTGCTGCACAAGAAAGTGGAATGTCCATGTGGAGGTCCCTCTTCCCAGGGTTTCCTAAGCCCAGCTGGAATTCTGGCTGAAGGGAGTCCAGAGCCCCCAACCCATTCCTTGCCTCATTGGTCTGCCTGCTTTCCTGGGCTCAGGGCTCCCCGTCACAGGACCTTCGTCTAGTCCTCCTCCTCCTCAGTAGTTCAACTGGGAGGCTGGGGGAGAGTGGAGAAGCCTGCATGGACAGGGACGGGTGAGGGGCTTGGAGTTGCTGAGGGGCAGGATGAGGAGCCCCCCCTGAGCCAGCCTCTGACTGGGGGGGGAGCTTCTTCACAAGCCATCTCAATTGGCATGGAGAGAACCAGAGAGAACCATCCAGAAATCATCATCCAGCCAGAGAAGTTGGATGGAAGGAGAGAAGAACTTTGCTCTGCTCCTTCGGTCATCCAGAGGGGAGCAGGGCAGAAGGCAGGTGCTGCCCCACACTGGCCAAGATGGGGCCAGGATGCTGTCTGACGTGTTGGGCCTGGGCCACGGGGGCGAGGCAAGCAAGTGGGATGCCCTCCCTCAGTCTCAGTCCCGTATAACTGGAGACCTCAGACCACCAGGACCCCCAATTCCCAGCCACTCCACCTCCTATGGGGACAGAGGACTTTTTGCTGGCTCTCCTGTGAGTGGAGCCAAGTTTTTGCAGTAGCAGAAAGATCATCCCCCCCCCTCCCCTTTGCCTCCCTCATTCATCACTGTCACATCTGGAGAGGTTTTTTATTTAACAACCAATTTATTTCCAATTTAACTAATCTCAGGCTGCAGCATCTCACACAAACACACCGAAGGCGTCGTCTGCTGTAAATAGACTTACCGGCCACCCCAGTTAATGTAAGCTCCCATCAAAGTACACCAGGCAGGAGAGAGACACCAAGAGGAGATTGCGAGGCCTCTCCAATTGGGGGGGCACAGAGAGACTCTCCCCCCCTCTTTTCTCTGGGCTCCGAGAGCTGCTTAGATTTATATATTTGCCTTCCGGATCACCCGCCTCACCTTGAGAAGGCAGCGCTGGCTTTCATAAACAATTTATGGGGAGATAATGCGGAGAGACTTGGAGGGAGGCAGGGGCTGAGCTGGGGGGGGGAGGGCAATCAGAGAAGGACGGTCTCTATTTCCCCCCAACTCGCATTATAACTCCCAACTCTGCATTCACATCCCTCTGCCTGTAAGACCAGGTTGCAACTGTACAACGTGCTTTGGAAGCAACAATTGCATTTGATCAAGTCTGCCCAGATGGAGGGGGAAGCTAATCGCATGGCAACAAGACCCCTGAGCAGCTGAAGGGGTCCAGAGGGAGCCGGGCCCGAAGGTGCTCCGATAACAGGCCTGGCCTCCTTGCCCCCCTGCTTTCTGCTTTCTGCCACATCCCTGGAAAGATAAGCCTTCAGCTGCCCCTTCAAAGACAGAGGAAGTTTCTAAAGCCTGGCCCTATTAAAAGCCCCCCTCCTGATTTCAATCTTTCCATAAACCCTTGAATGGAACAAGATAAACAAGTCCTTGAAAAAAACTCTCTCCCAGCCGGGGCTCAGGCTGGCCTGGATTGCTGGTGGAAGACGCAAGAGGGGCTCAATCCACCCGTCAAACAACAGCCGCAGCCCAGAGCAACAGGAGGAGCTTTGCAACCACCTGCTGCTCACCACCCAGCAGCCTGCTGCAGCAAGTGCCTTTGATCTTGAGGGATAGAAGGACAGCCGGGCAGAGAGGCTGCCAAGACAGGCAGCCTGGCTGGCCCCAGACTGGTCCAGGCGGTCTTCAATGCCAAAATCCACCTATGGTCAAAGACTTATCCCTCCCTCCAGCCCAGCCCAGCCTCATTAATGATTAACTCTATAGACCAGTTAGCAATGCAGCCAACACCTGACCCAAGGAGGCCGTGGCTCATAAGCCCCTGAGAATGAGACCCAATTGCCAGTCCTGCAGGACACAGCCAGGCACGGCCCACGGAGCCCGCTGTTCCTCTGTCACAACAGTTTAACTGTTGGAGGCACCATTAGGTGCCAAAAAGATACCGGAAATGTTTCTTCACAAATTGGGAGGGAATCCAATAGAACAGGAGTTTCTGCATTTTTCCCTCCTGCTACCAACCACGTCCATGTGGGAAGCGTAACCCATCAGCTGCCTGTTTGTAAATAGCAACCATGTGGAAGTCCATGGTCAAAGTGAAAGTCATAAGCATGACTGCATCAAGTGGAAATCAAGTACATCATCCTGATGCAGGATGAGGCCCAGGTTGCCAAACAAGTGAGTTTCCTCTGGTCAAACAGAACCCTCCTGGACTCCAGGCCTCTTTCCAGGGGCCTGGCATGAGAGGAACAGGCTTCCATTTGTCTCTAAATCCATTGCCTTCTCCACCACAATCTAACAGATACTGGCAGATCTGCGAAAGCAGTAATCAGATTTCATTCTTTGGAGCAAAACAACCAGAGCAGCAGCAGGAGGAGGAGAATGGCTCAGACACAGTGCCTTGAACCAGCTCATCATCAGAGCCCCATAAGGCAGCCTTTGCAGAAGGGCGAAGGCTCAAATCCCACGGAAGGGTCAGCCAAGGCCGTCCTCAGAGAGCCAGGCCAGGCTGGCCAGTGAAGCAAATGGCACAAGGAGCTTCTGCTAATTAGAAAGCAGCAGATGGGAGGACGGCAGCCTGAGCCCCCAGCCCCCAGCCCGGCCTTGGCTCCTGGTCTCCATGCTGCCCCTCCAAGATGGCGAATCTAGGGTCTGAACTGGTCAATTTGGGACCATCTCTTGCCCAGTTCTGTTTTCCAAACAAGCCATCCTGTCACACCACAGCATGCCTCTGGGAGACGCTGCTTTAATCCTAGTGCTTCTCTATAGGAGGAGCAGGACCATCAGGTCCACCTTCAGAAGATGCCGAGAAGATGCACGAGAGGACCTGATGGAATCGGATGCTTTGAAAAACCCACCAGCAGGAAGTGAATGTGCAGCAGCAACATCCTCACGCACACACATTCCCATCAGTTTGCTTTGAGAATTCTATTGACTCTATAACTGGAAGATAAAATACAACCACTGTGACTACTGATTATTGATAGCCTTATTCTCCATCTCTTTTCATCATTATCACTGGAGCTGTATTATCTGTTCTTCCCAGGGCATTTGCTAAGATAAAGGAACGCTAGTTTCAAAAGAAGGACAGGTACAATATTCTACCCCAGACAAGCAGAGACATAATATTTTGCAGCTGGCCTTACGCGAGATGTTCAGCAGGTACCCATTCATACGCATTTTCTCTGCTGTTCAAAACACTCGCTATTGCAAATAGCATGAATCAGGAGCTTTTCTTCCCTTTTTTTGTAACACCCTTGAAAAAGATAAGAAACCTGCCAGCGAATCTCCTATGGACTGAAATCCTGAAATCTCTTGGAAAGAGGCCCAGTTTGAAACGATGACGTTGGGACTTCTGAGCCAAGGTGGCTTGGTGGGCTGGTTCCTTATCTTCCTGCCTCTGGGCTGAACATTCCTGCCCACTCACTAAGCCTCTTAGCTCTCCTCAGAAGCGCTTCCCATTCATCCGCTGCCCTCTTGAACTGGCGAAAACACAAAGCCTAATGAATACCGGAGGACCTCTGAGGAGGCCTTCAAAGAACCTGGCAAATCACAGGGCTGGAGCCTTCCTTGTCTTTGCCCTCTGCGTTGCCGCTGTGGGTTGTTGGTGGCACGGAGCTTCTCTTAGGCAAGCCTCAGCACCGAATCTGGGGGGGGGGCTGCTTTGTTGCTCTGCTGTGGATCTGGCAGGCAGGACAAGACCAAACCAGCTGGGAGACAGGAACGAGTGGAGCAAGGAGAGAAAGGAGTGGTGCTCGAGGAAACCAGGAATCACCTGGCTTCCCCATTCATTGGCAGCATAAGGAACACTTTATCTTTTGCTTTTGTTCTCTTTTTAAATCCCCACTCTTGGAAACAAAGTGGCGTTTCTATGGTGATTACCAAGTCACAGTTCTGGCTGAGTGTCGCCCTGAGCATTAGGCGAAGATTGAAGATGGCTTGGCCAGCACTGCTCTGCTTCTGAGACGGCTTCATTTCTGTGCAAGGGCTTCCTAGGTCATCTTCGATTTAGGCCTTCCAGCCCAGGAAGGGGCATGATTCCTGCATGGCTATGAGCTCAATGAGTTGGTAAATCCTCATCATCAAATTCCAAAAAGAGGAAGGTTTTTGTACAAGGCTCAAGCCTGTTGTGGAAACCTAGTCCTTTTCTGGCCACCGATCTCCAGGCTTGGGGGGGAGGTAGAAGGTCTGTGTTATTCCAACCCCTCCAGGCCTAAACTAATTCTTCCAAAGAAGGAAGAGCAATGAAGGCATTCAGATGCCCTTTGGAGACTTCATGGCTTTGGCTGAGGGAGAATTAGGCATTTCCACAGGGCCTCAACATGGAACTCAGGAGACAATCGCTGAATGGCAGGAAAAGTGATTTGCTCCCCATCTGACAGCATGGAAAGATCTTCTGCTCTTCAAGGCACTTTAAGTTCTTTTAAATACAAATAGTTTCGTTCTTGTAATACTAATGTTTTCTGAAGTTTTCTTTTAGCTTTATAATTACTTGTAACATTTGATTGAGTCCATATTGTACATTCAGGTGGGTTGCTGATTGGACTTTTTCTATTGTTGACTATTTGAATCAGCTGCAGTGCATGCCATAAAAATAGAGGCAGCCCAGGGTTAGCAAGGATGTGCACTTTTGCACCTCCATGGAAATTTGGGCAGGGGAAGAAAAAGAGAATGTAGGTTTATTCTTCCTGCTGCATTAAACGCCTGAGTGCCTTTGGTTTAGAGGCACTGGGAGACCACAGAGTCCAGTCTTGCCCTTTGAAGTTCAAGCCTCCCTCTGCCCCAAAGAAAGATTGTTCTAAATAAACATTCCTCCCCATCCCGGAGAAAGGGCAGACATCAAAATCTTGCCTGCTTCATTCCTTTTTGCTCTCTCACCCGAAGCCAAGTCTTCCATATTCAATTATTACTGTTCCTTTCAATGGTAAAAATTCACCTGCTTCTAATCTCAAGGCAATGCTTTGTGTGTGTGTTGTTGTTGTGTGAAGGAAGGTCAGGGAAGGAGATGGCAGAATGTGGAACACAGCATCCTATGGGGTGACAGGGCTGAGGAAAGGCTGACTTTTGGGCTTTTAGGGGGTCTCCCTCTTTCAACCGCCACAATAGACACACAGCTCTGAGGAAGAGATCAAGCTGATCACGGAAGCCTGCCTGAATGCCAGCCTCAAAAGGGGATCGTCAGAACTCTGTAGGAAGCACCCAGAATCCAGCTATGAGGCTGATTACCCCTCTTCCACCCACCTCCCTCATCGACTGCACAGTCTTTGTTGGTCTAAGCTCCCTATAGGAACGAGGACTAGCAGGGCAAGAAGGCTTCGCTCATGGGACATTCTTCTTTTAGGGGGTCTCCCTCTTTCAACCGCCACAATAGACACACAGCTCTGACAAGCTGATCACGGAAGCCTGCCTGAATGCCAGCCTCAAAAGGGGATCGTCAGAACTCTGTAGGAAGCACCCAGAATCCAGCTATGAGGCTGATTACCCCTCTTCCACCCACCTCCCTCATCGACTGCACAGTCTTTGTTGGTCTAAGCTCCCTATAGGAACGAGGACTAGCAGGGCAAGAAGGCTTCGCTCATGGGACATTCTTCAAGTGGACACTCAAGAGAAAGAAGAGCATCATTATAGTCATGTTCCTGGAGACCACTGGTCCCAAGAGAGGAACACTGCCGAAACTCAAAGAGGTTCCTGAGCAGCTTCACATTTTGGAGAAATGCATCTGCATGGAACCATCTAAGTCAGGGGACTTCTCTCCAAGGCCATTCCACTAGAATATGGAAAGTCTCAGAAAGCAACCTGAGAGCCACACACATTTTATCTCCTAAAATGAAGCTGTTCCCTATCCATCCTTGACTGCTGGCTTGGCTGCTTCACCCTTCCTCAAAATTTCCAGTCAAGTTGCTCTTGCCACGGTGATCTTAAGCTGCCAAGAATGAATCCTGCCTTGATCAATTCCCAGCTGCTCTCTTGGTTCCTTAGAGTCCATTCAGAGTTATCAAAGCCCACCTCCTCAATTGAAATAGCCCAGATGCTGCTTCCCATGGTCCTTCTGAGCTGACGTTCTGTTTATTGTGCATATTTTTCGCATCCACATGAGATTTTGTTGATGCCACCTCTGAATATTTATTTGAAAAACTCACATTAAGAACATCATATACTGTGTCTCTCAGGAAGCAATTTGTGAGTGGCAAGCTTCTTCTCACCCCCGTTTTTTGGGGTTCCTTCTCTCATCAATTAACCTTCTGCTGCAGCTCATCCTCCCATGCTTATGGAATTCTTTTCCTTGGCTGTGTGTGTTCCAGGATCCATGGAGCCAACACCCCTGGATCTCTCTGAGTGAGAAATGCCACACCACTAGCCGGCCTGTAATTGTTTTCCTCCCTCTCTGGGGCATGAGATGCCAGAGGTGTCGTCCAATTGCCACTACTCTCTTTCTCCAACTCGGGGGGGGGGCAAGAGAGGGGCTACAGCAGCCCCAAAAACAAAGCGAGGGAGGGCACAAACTGGGGGTGGGAAGAGAGAGTCCATTGCTCCTTTCTTCTCAGGATGGTTTTGTTTGTATACAAATAAACTGTTATTTTTATGGCAGTCCATGATACATGCTGAAGCTGAGAAACCATGACCCATCTAGGACTGTGTGGGGATCTGGATCCCACACCCAGACCTTCCCCAACCATAGAAGGGAGTTAAGGGACTGGAAAGGACCTTGAAGGTCTTCTAGAGGGGCTTTCAGGTTGCCACAAAGGTCAGAATTTGCTGTCCAGAGATGTGACCACCTCAAACATGAAGGTCTCTAGCTCTTCTTCTCACTCTGGACAGACCAGAGGGGGGCCCCATAAAGTGGTGGTCTGGGGGTGCCAGCCTTCCCCCTGGTCCACCTCTTGTGAGAAGGGAGATGGGAGGTGCTGCAGGGAAACGGCCCTTCCTGGTTAGTCCCTTTGCCCAAGGCACCTTGGCACTCCTTGAGCCCACCAGCCTGTATTGCAGTATTTACAGAAATTTCACCAACCCGGTATTTTACAGGAACATTTTGTTTCCAGTTTTTCCCCAAGGTGGAATGATCCCTTCCTTTCTTCCCTTTGTTAGATAGCACCACTATAATTAAAGTTTCATACCAACCTTCAAAAGGGGAGGCTGGTGGCGGAGGGAGGTTCTCCTCTTTGAAAACTGACTTACAAAGAGATGTCACCAAAGGAGAATGGGAAGTACAGACATGTGCAGCGTAGCAATCACTGAGCAGCAGACAAGGGGAAAGGTATGTTTTCTTAAAAGCCTCCAATTCAGGCAGAAAAGAGACTGCAAAAATACATATAATTTTTTAAGCAACACCTACAAGGCAAATCTTGATAAAATCAGTGGATTAAACTTGCCCTGCCTGGAGAAAGCAACACTCTGATGAGTGATGATCCAACAACATTAATGCCAGTTTTGCACTACTTTTTTCAATGGAAAACTGAGATAAAGCTCAAGAAAGAAGAAATTACTCCGATGTTTGTGCCTCAGTTCTCTCTCTCTCCCTCTCTCTCTCTCTCTCTCTCTCTCTCTCTCTCTCTCTCTCTCTCTCTCTCTCTCTCTCTCTCTCTCTCAAAAAAGCAAAGGGAGACTCATCAACAGTGCCAGCTTTTCTGGGCTTGGAAACACCCAACATTCTAGTGGCAAGAAAGAATCTGTGGTCAATTCAAGTCATTTTTTGAACACACACACACACAAACACACAGTATATAGTATCTGCTCTACCTATCTATCATCTCCATCAGAGTCCCCATGTGTTGCCAAAGGTGGCCACAAGGAATTAGAGGATTAGAGGATAGGGTGCAATTCTTTTAAAAGGGCTCCAATAGTTGCTATGCTTCTCTCTCTCTCTCTCTCTCTCTCTCTCACACACACACACACACACACACACACACAAACACACACACACACACACACATGCCACAAATCTACAAGTACCTTTTTCTGCTTTCCTTGTCTCCTATTTTTGAGCACACTTTCAGTATTTACTTTCTCCTTTGACAGGCTGACACTCTGCGGTATCTCTGGCGGCTGGTTTTAGCCCCTGGTGACGTGCTCCTTCTCCTGCTCTGTCCAGAGGCAGGGGAGTCCCTGGCCCTCCCTCCTCTGTGGTCCACCTGGACTTTGGGAGAAGCAGCTACCAAGGAAGGTTCTCCCTAAAGACGGTGGCAGAGAGGCCAAACGCCATGATGTTTGCTCCAAATGGCCCCTTTGAAAGGCAAAGAAGAGGAACTTGTGCCTTTCTCAGACCTTCGCTAATTGATGAGAAGCCAGGAAATCTCCATGTTGCATGAAGAAATGCAATTTCCAGCATTGGACAGCATTTATAGATGCGTGACACAACGGTCTTCCTGGCTCATTTTATATTTAAGAAATAAGAGGAGCAATATTAATGGTTTGGCTCCCTCTGTAGTCAGGTGGAAGAGCCAAGAAAGAGTTGGAGCAGCCAAGACAGCATCCAGACTCAGACTGGGACCAAACTCACCCCAAGGATGAGTTCCTTAGATTAGAAAATCTCTTCAGCCTCTGATTGTTCCTGGATTGCCAGTGACAGTGCCACAATCCAGAGGATTCAGGACAGTTGGTCAGGGGAGGGAATCAGGGTCACTTGTGTTGTGCAAACAAAGACTAATAGAGGAATCTCTGGGGGTGGTGGGAGAGATCCCTGCACCCTTAGAGGGAATTCAGTCATTTCTCCATGAAGTTCATCTCTCTTCTGCAGAGGGTTCTGCCACGAAAGTGAATAGATGATTCCACCAGAAATTTAGCAAATGTGGTGTTGTGTTGACACCAGGCCATTCTTGAGCGTCCTGCCAGTCTTTTCCCTGGAGACGCCATCTATGACCAGCAGATGGACAGCAATATCCTGCCCGTGTGTGCAAAGCTCCAGCTGAAGCCAACATTACAGGCTCGGAAGGTGAGGGAGGGGTTGGGGAGGAAATGTAGAGCTCCACATCTCACAGGCTTCACACCAACCTGCCATGCAGGCAGTTACATGGGAGAGATTGCAGGGAGCTGGAGGCATTGGATGTGCTTCCTAATGGCCTCGCACAAACACGGCCCACGGGTGCAGAATGACAGTATGAGCACAGGAGGCCTGATACAGAGCTCAGGGCAACCCCAAATGAAACCTGAATCAGTCATTAGAAAGTGAGTGTGCCAGTGGAGACGCCACTCAAGCATGGAAGATGCTGGTTTCTCCACTATCTCTGGCCACTCCCAGGTCAGAGGCTCTCTTGGGGAATCAGGTTGGACACCTTAGCTGCTAAGGAACCCCAGCCTTGAAATATGTGGGATATGAGAGGCTCCTGGCAGCAGCAGGAGAGCCGGTGGTCAAAGCCTCAGCAATGATCCTTGCTGCTTAATGTTAGAACCGCCCTTCTCTCCTTAGGCCTTTTGCTCCTCCTGTCCATGGATTTTGTGTTGCTGATCCTACTTCAGGGCCCACTACAGCTCTCCTGGAAGAGTAGTCTGCACATGCCCAAAGGGCAACTCTTCAGCACAGCATCATGGGCAGAGCCCAAAAGGTCCCTTGGAAGGTTGAAACCTTAATGAGAAATCCTAATGAGCAAAACCCTAATGAGCAAATCCTGCTGAATGTCTGGGGTTGTTTATGAAGCAAGTCTTGTATTTCTTCATGGAAATTTCATTGGGGGCGTTAAGTATAGATAGTCACTGGACCAAAGCCTACCAGTAATTATGGGCAATTACTGTGCTTCAGTGTTTGGAATAACAATGGCAAGCAAACACCTGCCGGGAAAGCTGAGAAGTCAGAACCATCCTGAGATGAAGGCGGCATCAGAATATCGGAATTTCAGAATCACTGCAGATTGGAAAAGGAGGGGCAACACTTCCTCCAAGACACCAATTCAAAGAATGTTAGCACTTAGCTCTTACACTTATATACTGCTTCATAGTGCCTTACAGCCTTCTCTAGGTGATTTATAGAGTCAGCATATTTGCCTCCAACAATCTGGGTCCTTATTTTACCAGGAAAGACAGCAAGCCTGTCAGGATTGAACTCCAGGCTGTGGGCAGAGTTAGCCTGCAATGCTACAATCTAACCACTGTGCCACCACGGCTCTCACATGGAAAAGCCAGGGCTCGGGGAGGTCCCAGCTAAAGAGTCCAGAGATAGCTACCAAGCTGCCCTGCACTTGGTCACCAGAAGCAAAGCCACAAAGCTGGCAGATGCCAAGAAGCCACCTGCTCATGGACTGCCTGGATCCCAAGATGGCAGCTTGTCATAAGCCCAAGTTGCCATGGCCTCTCTCGTGTAGCCACCCATTGTCAATGACTTTCCATAACATGACTGTATTCTTGATTTAGGGTGATCTTGGCTCAACATATGCAGCTTTTCTGAGTCCTAACTGGGCACCCTATGCTTTATGGAAGTTCAATTTCAAATTTCTGGTAAATCCTCCATGATTTACCAGCAAGAACAGCAAGAACCTCCTGTTTCTCAGTATATATGCAGAGGAAAGAGGCACCTCCTGAGACCAGGGGGCCCATGATGCACAGCCTGGCAGGGGCTCAAAACAGTCTTGGAGCCAGCAGTGGTAAAGTGCCAAGTGCATCCAGCTTCACCTCAGCTGTTTCCTACAGCATGTATCCAAGCCACACCAGCCAGATGCCTGGAGGAATTACAGTGTTTGGGAAAGAAAACAGAACCACACAGAGACATTGTTGAATGTAAATAGCAGTTAAATATGCGTTGCCGTCTGCCATCATTTCAGCAGCTTGCAAAGAAGCAGGAGGAGCCAGAGGAAGAAGTAGCAGGAAAGTGCTGGAGGGACTGAGCCCTCTTCAAAACCTGCCCCACTTGGATGCCTTCCGTCAATCCTCACCCAGGGACCTGCAAGCAGTGTTCCCTAATGGCCTTAGTTCCCCACACATACCCTGGTTGCACCCTATTAAGAGCCCACTCAGGAAGGCAGAGGTGTCTCCTTTGGGAATCTCTCCTGGGGTGAGGGGGGATCCTCTTACCCTCCCACCAAGGGGCTCCTGGGGTTGCCGGAGCAGCCGCAAGTCATGGCAGTCTTTTTATTTAGCACCTCAGTTTAGTACACACAAGCAAACAACAATAAAATTATAGTGTAATATCAATTTACCAAATGTTATCTAACCTAACAGCACCATATGGTAACCCAGATGCGCCCTCTTCCCTTAGACAGCAGCTCATGCTGGGAAGGGCTGCTCCTGGGTTCCTACCAGCTGCAGGAGATGTCCCTGCAGCCCTTAGAAGGGTCCCTTCCCATCCAAGCCCCCGCCCCGAGCAGATCCTCCCTGCAAGAGATCCCAGAAAGCCTGGATCAGGTAACCTGATGGCCTGATCATTTCAAGCAGGACATGCTGCCCCTTTTTACCAGTGATCTCTCTATGTTCCATTCACATAAACTATTGATGAGCCCTTCTGATAGGTGGAGGAAGTGGCTTGCCCCTCCCAGGGCTGGCAGAGAGGGGCAAAAGGGCTCTGGAGATCTGCCCTTCTCTCCTCTGGCTCTGCCTCCACCTGTCCTGCCATTTATCACCACCCCAGCCCTCTGATAGGGGCGGCCTCCTCTGTTGGACCCCCTGCATCCACCTGGTAGGTCTCCTTGGTGAAGGCCAAGCAGGCTGAGTCTAAGCTGCTTTACTGGGAGAGAAAGAGAAACAAGGAGGAGGAGAAGGAAGCTGACAAAGCCGAAGCGCTGCCCAACCAACCTGTGCCCGGCGAGCCAGGCAGAAGAGGGAAGGGAAACCAGAGGCAGGTTGGCTTCCCCTCCCAACCTAGCAGGCCATTTGTCCACCAATGCTTTTGTTCTATAACCATTTCATTAAAGGTTATGATTACAATAGAGAAACTAATTCAAGTGAGAGAAAAAAGCAGAAGATTAAAAAGAAAGAGTAGAAGGTGCAGAAAAGGAAGAAAGGAAAGGAAGGAGAAAGAGAAAAGAAAGAATTTGGTAATGAAAAAGGGAAGAAATATATAAAGAAGCGATTTGTGCAGTTCCTCCTGTATCATCCCCAGAAAAGCATCTCTCGTTTGGCACAAAGTCTGCAGACAGCTTTATTGGTTGTGCGTAATTTGGATACCAGCAACCCCAGAGATAAAGCTCACTTGGCAAATCTGCTCACATCACACTTAATGGAGTTATCTGCTTTTGTGCAAATAGGTAACAAAGGATGGTGGAGGGAGTGCCATATATATTGCAAGCCATAATTCAGCCCAGGGAGAAGATAGGATCAGCTTTTTGGAAAAGGAACAAGAAAAAACTTGACAACCCTAACCCTTGCCCCCTCCTCCAAGGGCTCTTTCTCTGCCCTGGAAAGGAGCTGGCATTCCTTGTGGAGGACCCTTGGGCATGCTGCCACCCTTGGCTGCAGCGCACAGAATACCCTGATGCAATTGGAATGAGGGCTGGTCTTCCCCTGTGGAAAGGCCCAACAGCAGGGAGGGGGGAAAGGCCCACTGGGCAGCTTTGCAGGGTTTCTGGGCTGCCTGCTGAGCAAGAACCAACTGGGCAGCCCCAGAGCAAAGGGGCATCAACTCTACCTATGGTTTCAAGAGTGAAGTCCGGAGGCAGCCTTTGCATCATCCGTTGCTGCCTGGTCATGGGAAGCCAGCAAGCTGCAACAAGAGATTTGGAGTTTGGACAGAGGGAGGCCAGTGATCAAATTCCTGGACAGCTAAAGTGCTCCTTTCTATTCTCAGATAAGTTGCCCAGTTGCTGCTGCCTCGCTTCAGAGGATTGCTGGAAGACTCAAATGGGATCAACACTTGCTTGTCCTTGGAAGAGCTCAGCAACATGAATAGGTCTCAAACCATGACACAGGATTGGGGTTGGTGTCCTGTATCTTCACTTCCCACTTGCTCAACCTCTACTAGTCAGAGGAACACATGTGTGCATGCACACACACATACATATACACACACAGCCATGTGACTCTGGTGAAGGAGAGCCTCTCTGGCCACTGTGAGGAGAAGAACAGAACAGAACAGAATAGAATAGAATAGAATTGGAAGGGACCTTGGAGGTCTTCTATTCCAGCCCCCTACTCAAGCAGGAGAATCTATATCATCTCAGACAAGTGACTGTCTAGCCTCTTCTTAAAAATGTCCAGTGATGGAGCGCCCACGATTTCTGGAGGCAAGCTGTTCCACTGGTTAATTGTCCTCACTGTCAGGAAGTTTCTCTTTAATTCCAGGTTGCTTCTCTCTTTGATCAGTTTCCAATCACTGTTTCTTGTCCTGCCCTCTGTGCTTTGGTGAATAACGTGACCCCACATCTTTGTGGCAGCCCCTCAGATACTGGAACACTGTTATCATGTCTCCCCTATTTCTTCTTTTCTTTAGACTAGTCAGACCCAAGTCCTGCAGCCGTTCTTCGTATGTTTCAGTCTCCAGGCCTTTGATCATCTTAGTTGCTCTTCTCTGAATTTTTTCCAAACTCTCCACATCTTTTTTGTGATATGATGACCAAAATTGGCTGCAGTATTCCAGGTGTGGTCTTAGTACTATGGTTTTATAAAGTAGTACTAATACTTCACGTGATCTTGATTCTATGCCTCTGTTTATACAATCCAGGATTGTATTAGCTTTTTTGGTTGCTGCTGCACACTGCTGGCTCATAGTCAAATGATCGTCCACTAGGACTCTAAGGTCCCTCTCACAGTTACTGTTTTTGAGCCAGGTCTCACCCAACTGTACTTGTACCTTTGATTTTTCCTGCCTAAAAGGAAACTTTGCTTTTCTCCACATTGAAACTCATTTTATTGGATAGGGTCCATTGCTCAAGTTTGTCAAGATCTTTTTGGATCCTGAGTTTGTTTTCAGGGGTGTTGGCTACTCCTGTCAGTTTGGTGTCATCTGCAAATTTGATGAGTTCCCCTTCAATTCCCTCATCTAAGTCATTTATGAGATATTGAAAAGTACTGGGCCTAAGACAGAACCTTGTGGTACCCCGCTGCTTACTTCTCTCCATGTGGATGTGGTGCCATTGAGGACTACTCATTGAGTACAGTTTGCCAGCCAACTACAGATCCATCTGGTGGTGATGTTGTCTATTCCATCTTTTTCTAGCTTACCAAGGAGTAAGTTGTGGTCTGCTTTATCAAATGCCTTACTGAAATCTCCACAACATTTTGCTTGTCTACTAGTTTAGTCACTTTATCGAAGAATGAAATAAGATTGGTTTGGCATTATCTGTTTTTAACAAACCCGTACTGGCTACTAGTTATAAATTTGTTTGCTTCTAGTTGTTCGCAGATCTGTTTTTTTATTATCTTTTCTAGGATCTGCCTCAGACTTGAAGGTGCGATGGGACCTTTGCTCCCCACTACATCCCCACCAGCCTCCAGAAAGCTTCAGGACAGAGACCTAACTTACACTTTAGCCCTGCAGAGGATATCAAAAGATGCTGTCAACATTTAAATATTGAGATTTTTTGCATGCCTTCCTTTGGGAAGTTTTCCTGTGAGTTTGGCTCTCTTTAACAGAAAGTGATCAAGCTTGAACCATACTGAGATCAAATTAGAAACAGAGCTGGATATTTGTAAACTGAAGAACAGAAGCTGGGTCCTGCTAGTACAGATCCCTGGCCCATCTAGTCCAGCAACCTGTTCTCATGTGGCCAACCAATTGCCCACGAGGTTCTGTCTTAGACCCAGGAAACCAAAGGCTCTCCCAGCAGATGACCTCCCATCAAGGCTAAGACCCTTGGTCACCAGGATTTTCATAAATCCGTCCAACCCTGTTTGAAGTAAGGATTGCTCCATTTTGGCTTTCGTATCCACTGGTTGTGCCAGACAAATGCATGTAAAACTCCTCTGCCTCTCTGTCTGTTGGCCCTCTTGACCCCTCTTCCAACAGGCACTGCCAAGTCGAGCAGCTCAAGAGTCCCCCCAGGCTTTCATCAGGGCTGGGGCAGTCACTGCAGTCTCGGCAGGCAAGAATCAGCTGTCAATCACCAGCCTCTGCCCAGCACAGTTGGGGAGCATCTCCTTCTAGCCGATCTGCTCCCTGAAAGGGCCCAGAAGTCTTTCATTCCGAGGGCTCCTCGGACGTGCTCCCAGCCTGCAGCAAGGCCAGTCTGGGGCAGAGAGAGCCTAACTAGCTCTACTGGGAAGGCAAGCAAAGCATGTGCAGAGCAGTGGGGCAGGGGGGAACCCTTCTCAAATTTGGAACCAAGCAGGGGGTGCATAATTAAGAGCTTAAGAGCACGTTTATTACTTGATTTTGCCTGAGAAGAGCTGTTCAGTGGGCAGCAGGGCCTTGAACTGCCTGCCGAACATGCATTATTCAAACTCTTTTTCCCCAGCCCAGAACAGCTCAGCAGCCTCGCCCCCTCCCTTGGTGCTGATCTTGCCTTTGGCTCTGGGGGGGCTATCCTGGGTCACTCAGGGCCCCCCCACAGAGCCCCAACAGCTGAAGGGGAACCGCAGCCATGGTGGTGCTTGCGGTCTGCATCAAGGCCCAGCCCAAGCAGGTATGAAGCTCTGTAAAGCAGAGGAGAAGCTGTTCTCACCAGGGACAAATAAAGCCATTCTTTTTATTAAGAGAGGAAGCTAAAGGAGAATAGACTCCTGCTGATTTAATTCTTTTCCGAAAATGCCGAGTGGGGACCTGTTCAAACAAGAGTGCTCACACGGGGATAACAGCCCCTCCCCGGCTGGACTGGGCAAAATTTCACTACCCAAAATACAATGGTTCAATTGCAATGGGGGGGGGGAGACATCTGCCCCAGTAAAGTGGGGGGAGTAGGCAGAAAGTGCAGCCATGACAGGTGAGAGTGAAAGGAATGAAAATAGGCAGCAGGGCCTCCTTTGAGAAGCCCTATAGAGGTTTGGGGAGTTTCACACTTTCAACACCAGCAGCAAGGAAAGAAGGTTCCTCTTCTAAAACTCTTGCAGGGTGGCTAGGAGGTCAAAGAATTCCAGATTATTATGGGTATTTCCTTTCTCCCTTCCTGCTCCTCCCTCCCAGCACATCCCTTGAAGTGAGAGCATTGGGATGGCTCCCCCATGGGAAACCTTCCTCTCAGGCCCATCAGTGGGGAGAGAACAGGCCACCGTTGCCTCCACAGACCGCCTGGAAACGCGGCTTCCTTGGACCCCCCCCCACTAGCTGATGAAGAGCAGCCGTCCCTCAACTGGGGCCTGGCACAGACCCCAATCCTCACAGCTGGCTCCTTCCCTGATGAACCAAACCCTAACCCTTTCCAAGATCCTGCACAATTCCTCAGGGGAGGAGGGACCCCCAGGTTCAAGGCCTCCTGAGCTGGTTCCCCCCAAGCCCTAGGAGAATCCACATGTCCTGATCCCATCAGCCACTGCCTGCTTCTCAGCAGCAGAGAGAAGACACCAGTGAAATGCCAAAATGCCAGGCTTCCAACCATATCAGTAGCCAAGGACACAAATTTTGATCCCATGGCCGTGGGAAATGCTGTGGTAGTCTTAAGTGCAAGGAACGGCTATGTCAATTTTTCACTGCCGTTGTGGCTTTGAATGATCACTAAATGAGTCGTTGTAAGTCAAGGGCTACTTGTAATCCAAATAACTAACCTACCCAGCATTTGCATAAAAGGAACACAAATGGGGAGAACCGTTTAACTAAAACAAATAATTTACTGGATTCAGAGACTAAACATTGTGACTGGATCCCACAGTAAGAATCTGGAAAATACTGCAATCCTTTGAGTCCAATCCTACTCAGAAGTTCTCAGGCTTAGTTGGGTTCAAAGATCTGGAAGGGATCTTGGACTCAGAGGAAGCTACCTAGGAAAAACCTGACAATCTTTGCTATTTTGCTTTGGGGGGCTAGGAGAAGAGATCAAAACCCACTGGCAATTCACCTCCTTTCTGCTAATCATGCTGTTGACTTTTGCTTCCAGATTGTCTTTTCCGTTATAAACACAATAAGATCCAGCAAGCATCTGGAGAGCTTTGGAAATGGTCTCTTCTCAAGCAGCTGCTGTGGACTCTCCCACCATGGTTTCATTCAAATGCAAGCCAGACAACGGAGCTTAGTTTGCTTGGAGATTACAGAATGTGGAGATTATGCTTTAATGAACAGTTAATGTACATTTCAATATACAGGATAGGAAAAATAACAGAAATTTCAGTAAGTAAACAGAAAGCATAATTCTTGACTGATGTTAACTAATCCTCGGCATAACACAAGTCCCCAAACAATTGGATTGGTTGGCTATGAGAGGGAATCAGCTTTGAAAGTCCTGCTTGCCCGAACCATTCTGGTGGAGAGAAATCCATGTGTGGTCCCTTCTCCTGGTTCCTTATTCATGGGAACACCAGCAGATACAAAGGGAAGGCTGGCCAAAGAAGCACGTGACAGTGGAACAAGCTTTTCTTTGCATTCAAAGGAATCTCACAAGCACACACAAACACATCCACAGAGGATCTGGCCTCCTACCTATTGTTAAGAGGGGTTTGCAAACCAAGATTTGCTGACTAAGCCTCCATCCTCTTGTTCATATATCACCATAAGCTATTAGCCTTGCTTTATGGAGAGTATGGCTGCCTTCAACCAACCTGCTAAAAGCCAAAACTGAGATCATCACCATCATCATCATCATTATCATCATCATCATAAAGTTGGAAGGGACCTTGGAGATCATCTAGTCCAACCCCCTGCTCAGGCAGGAAACCCTATACCATTTCAGACAAATGTCTGTCCAGTCCCTTCTTTAAAACTTCCAGTGTTGGAGCATTCACTGCTTCTGGTTGTTCCACTGGTTAATTCTTCTAACTGTCAGTGTTGTGTCCTGAGCCTGCAAAAGCAGACTCGGGACGTTGCTATGGTTCCGGGCTGTTGCAAGCTGCCCGGGACCAGACTAAGCGGCGCTAGACTGCGCGCATGCGCAAGGCGCAAAAGCGCACCATTTCCATTGTAACCTTTTTGCCCGGGGATTCTATTTAATGTGAGAGAGGCCTGCGAGCCTCAGAATTGTGTTGGAGTGAGCAGAAGACGAATAAACAGTTGTTGGCTTCAGAATGTGTGCCTTTCTTTCGCCATTAACTCGAGGACTTAACACTGGCGACGAAGGTGGGATGGCTTGCAACCTGAAAAAAGAAAACTTGTAAGACTTACCCAAGGAGTCCTTGAGGAAAGGAAGATGGCTTTAAATTCAGCATCTGGCCTGCCAGTACAGCGTCGCTGGAGGTAAGCTGGCTGATAGACCCCTTCCTAAATGTAGAAGTAAGGATGGCGAAGATAGGGCGGTTGTCCGAATTCGACGTTGCTCACCCAGAAAAATGGGAGTCCTATGTCGCTAGAGTAGAAAATTACTTTAGAGTGAATCAAGTTAGAGAAGATGGCTTGAAGGCTGCAACTTTGCTGTGTGTCTATGGTCAGGACGCATTTGAAATTGCGGAAAATTTGGCAGCCCCTGCTCCTCTAGAGTCTGTAACGTATACAGACTTAAAGAAGTTATTAAAGGAACATTTCCAGCCCAAGATATCTGTCATTGCGTGGAGACACACGTTTGAACAGAGGGATCAGAGACAAGGTGAATCAGCCAAAGAATTCATTGCAGCCTTGAGAAGAGCAGCCAAGCCCTGCGAATTTAAAGATCTAGAAGAAAGGCTGAGAGACCGTTTTGTATGCGGTTTAAGGAACAGAAACTTGCAACAGAGACTCTTTGCAAAGGAAGATATCTTGTTCCAAGATGCTTTGAGAGAGGTTACAGCTGAGGAGGCAGCAGGTGGGGTGGTCAAGAATATGCGGCCCATCAGGAACAACCCAGAAGCAGTTTCCGTGTACCATGAGGGAGTCCAAGAAGGCTCGGAGGAAGATCCTGAAGAAGAGGTGGATCATCTTTACCCGTCCAAGGAAAGAAAACAGAAGGAAAGCAAAGAAAAAGCTCCAGCTGCGTCCAAATGCTTCGGGTGTGGAGGTCGCCATAAGAGAGCTGACTGCAGGTTCCGTTCTGCAATCTGCAGAGCATGTGGCAGGCAAGGCCACATAGCATCCATCTGTCTGTGTCGCCAGAAGGCACAACCTCAAGAAGAATTGCGTCTGAAAGGTACCAGGGTCCCCAGCCAAAACAGAGTGGGTTTCTGCAAATCACGCAAAAGTATTTGCAGAACAGGCACACATAAACCACTTAAAAAGAAGCTGTCACTTAAGGTGAGGTTGCAAGGAGTCCCTTTAGTTATGGAGCTGGACACTTGGTCTGCTCTTTCAATCATTTCCATTCATACATTTAGGAAGATTTGCAAAAGCAGTGGGTTCCAGGCCAAACTTAGGCCATCCAACACCCATTAGGGTTAAAGCTAGGAGAGTACCTTTGCACTTAAAGGAAAAACTGATGCTGAACTGGATAAATTGATCCAGCAAGGTATTTTAGAACCTGTAGATTCAACTCCATGGGAAACCCCCATAGTTATGCCTCTCAAGGCTAATGGGGACATACGCATATGTGCAGACTACAAATGCACACTAAACAAGGCACTGCAACAGCATGCGTACCCCGTACCAGTAGTCAGCCATATTTTGGCCTCCCTCAAAGAGGGGCGAGTTTTTGCAAAGCTTGATCTGGCACAGGCATATCAACAGTTACCTGTTGATGAAGCAGCTGCTGAAGCACAGACTATTGTAACTCATAGGGGTGCATTCAAGGTCAAGAGACTGCAATTTGGAATAAATGTAGCCCCTGGAATATTCCAAAGTGTCATGGAGAGTACACTTAGAGGTATTCCTGGGGTTTGCCCCTATTTCGATGATGTCCTTATTGGTGGAGAATCTACTCAGAATTTAGCAGAGAGATTGAGGGCTGTTTTGCTTCGTTTCCGAAGAACAGGCTTAAAATTTAAAAAAGATAAGCGTAAGATAGGAGTCACTTCTACAGATTTCTTGGGATTCAGAATAGATGCCTGGGGTATTCACCCTACTGAATCTAAATTAAAAGCTATACAGCAGATTCCTAGCCCTAAGTCTAAAAGTGAACTGCAGGCTTTCCTAGGTCTCTTGAATTTTTACAACGCTTTTCTACCTAACAAAGCTGCTGTAGCAGAACCACTACATAGGCTTTTAGACAAGCAGACAGTCTGGCAGTGGTCCCAAGTCCACGAAAAGAGCTTCAATGAGGTCAAGGCCTTGCTTACATCCAATGATGTGCTTGCACATTTCAGTGAAAAACTACCTGTCTGCATCACTTGTGATGCATCTCCTTATGGGGTGGGAGCTGTACTTAGCCATTTGAGGGCTGATGGAACTCAGGTTCCTGTAGCATGTTACTCCAGAACTCTATCTTCTGCTGAGCGTAATTACGCTCAAATAGACAGGGAAGCATTAGCCATAGTAGCAGGAATTAAGAAATTCCATGATTTTTTATATGGCTGACATTTCACAGTCTACACTGACCATAAGCCGCTGCTGGGGTTTTTTACAACTAATAAACAAACTCCCCATATTATCTCTCCTAGAATGCTGAGGTGGTCTATTTTTTTGTCAGCCTATGATTATTCTCTGATTCACAAACCTGGTAAGGAAATGGCCCATGCTGATGGTCTAAGCAGACTACCTCTGAAGCTGGTAGAAGCAGACCCTGCTCCTGCCATCAATATTCTTTCTATTCAGGAGTTGTCTGAATCTCCCCTAAATGCCAGGGATGTGGCTGCAGAGACAGCCACAGATCTATCACTTACACGTGTGCTTTCCTGGGTTTTGTTTGGATGCCCTGAGAGAAGTCCAGGTACTGAGTTCCAAAGCTTCTGGCTCAAGAAGCATGAGTTATCCACCTTTAAGAGTTGCCTGTTGTGGGGCAGAGAGTAGTTATTCCTACCTCATTGAGACCTAGGATCTTGGTCTCTCTCCATGAGGGTCATCCTGGAATTGTCAGGATGAAAGCGCTTGCATGCAGCCATCTATGGTGGCCTGGGTTAGACAATGATATAAAGGCCCAGGTGCACAGGTGCCACTTGTGCCAGCGCTCACGGCCAGAAATGCCCCAGGCCCCTGTGCATAGGTGGGAGGAAACACAATCACCTTGGTCCAGAGTGCATATAGATTACGCTGGGCCTTTTCAGGGGCAATTCTTCTTGGTACTTGTTGATAGCCATTCAAAGTGGCTGGAAGCTGAATGGTATTAAGAGGATTTTTTGCTGCACACAGCCTTCCAGATGTTCTGGTTTCAGATAACGGTCCTCAATTCACTTCTTCTGAGTTCCAGGCTTTCCTGCAGGCCAACATGATCCGTCATGCGACTTCGGCCCCTTTCCACCCTTCCACCAACGGTATGGCTGAACGAATGGTGCGCATCACCAAGGACGCCCTCAAGAAACTGACTTACGGTGACTGGCATCACAGGTTGGCAGATTTTCTTCTTGCACACCGCACCACACCTTGTACTTCCACTGGGAAGAGCCTGGCAGAACCCCGCTGGGGTCACAGACTGATCACCAAACTTGACAGGTTGCATCCGGACAGGGTGGTGCCTCAGGTTTCTCAACCAAGGGCACCAAGGTGTTTGCAAGTGGGTGCCCTGGTTTGGACGTGGAACTACGGGCCCAGTCATCTGTGGGTTCCAGCTGTGGTCTGCAAGGTCACTGGTCCCTTGTCCTACAATATGTCCTTGGACGACGGCCGTGTTCTCTGGCAGCATATCGATCAGCTGGACTCTTCCTCTTCCACTCCTGGATCTTCTCTGGGGGGGAGGGGGACTATCATGTGCAAAGGGAAGGGTACTGTCAGCAGTCAGGGGCAAATGGAGAGGCAGGGGAAGGCCCCTCCCAAGGTTCCGCAAGTGTGCCGAACAGGAATCCATGGGAATGAGGAATAATGCATTCACCATTACTTACTCCAGCCAGGGAGTCACTCAGGGGGTACTCACACTATTCACAAACCCAATACAGCACTCCAGACAGGGAGAATAACCAGAAGTATCCAAACAACCCAAATCATACCAGAGAATTGGCATCATCTCAAACAAACTGGCCAAATGCTGCAATTGCTCCCAAAAAGAAGTCAGTAAACAAGGGGGTAGTCAGAGAGGCAAATCCTGATTCTGGTACCTCCGGCACTGAATGGGGGGTAATAGAGTACTGGGGCACTGCAGAGACCCCAGACAACCCATCTACTGGGTTTGGGAGTGAGGGACTGTGTTCCCATGATGGGTCCATTGTGGACTCGGAGAATACCACAAACACACAAAATACTGGGTGGGATGTAGAGGGTCCCGACAGCCTACACTCAGTCAGATCAACCAGGTACGGAATGGAGCAAAGTCCTGGTCTGCCAAGCCCGGTGGGCAAGCAAGCAGACCAGGCAACAGAACCCAGGTCACGGGGACCACCAGGGCAACAAAGAGGGGGCAACCCAACTACAATAACTACACAGGAAAGCCAAGGGTGTTCCCAAAATCCGAGGAGGTCGCAGGGGGTTAGAAGACCTCCCAAACACCTTGAAGAATATGTGAAGTTTCTGTCAAGCTAAGGGAAATAAGGGAGATACTCAACTGCATGGTGAAGTTAGAATTGTGAGTAGTGGACACTCAATTCCAAAATGATAGCACGGTACCATACACGAGTGTGGTCATGTAATAACTTCCACAGTACATGCAGTTCAATACTGAATAAGTACACCACGTCTTTCATGAGGTCGCGTATATCTATCTGTATAGTTTTATCTGGGGGGAAGGGGTGTTGTGTCCTGAGCCTGCAAAAGCATGCTCGGGATGTTGCTATGGTTCCGGGCTGTTGCAAGCTGCCCGGGACCAGACTAAGCAGCGCCAGCCTGCGCGCATGTGCAAGGCGCAAAAGCACGCCATTTCCATTGTAACCTTTTTGCCCGGGGATTCTATTTAATGTGAGAGAGGCCTGCGAGCCTCAGAGTTGTGTTGGAGTGAGCAGAAGATGAATAAACAGTTGTTGGCTTCAGAATGTGTGCCTTTCTTTCGCCATTAACTCGAGGACTTAACAGTCAGGAAGTTTCTCCTTAGTTCTAGGTTGCTTCTCTCCTTGCTTAGTTTCCACCCATTGCTTCTTGTCCTGCCTTCAGGCGCCTTGGAAAATAGCTTGACTCCCTCTTCTTTGTGGCAGCCCCTGAGATATTGGAACACTGCTATCAAGCCCCCCCTCGTCCTTCTCTTTATTAAACTAGACATACCTAATTCCAGCAGCCGTTCCTTATATGTTTTAGCCTCCAGTCCCCTAATCATCTTTGTTGCTCTTCTCCGTACTCTTTCTAGAGTCTCAACATCTTTTTTTACATCGTGGTGACCAAAACTGGATGCAGTATTCCAAGTGTGGCCTTACCAAGTGTGGCATTGTAAAGTGGTATTAATACTTCACGTGATCTTGATTCTATCCCTCTGTTAATGCAGCCTAGCACTGTGTTGGCTTTTTTGGCAGCCGCAGCACACTGCTGGCTCATATTTAAATGATTGTCCACTAGGACTCCAAGATCCCTCTCACAGTTACTACTATTGAGCAAGGTACCTTCTATACTATACCTGTACATTTGGTTTTTCTTGCCTAAATGTAGAACCTTACTTTTTTCACCATTGAATTTCATTTTGTTAGATAGCACCCAGTGTTCAAGTCTGTCCAGATCCTCCTGTATCCTAAGCCTGTCTTCTGGAGTGCTGGCTATTCCTGCCAGCTTGGTGTCGTCTGCAAATTTGATGAGTTCCCCATCTATCCCCTCGTCCAGATCGTTGATGAAGATGTTGAAGAGCACTGGGCCCAGAACAGAGCCCTGGGGCATCCCACTACACACTTCCCTCCATGTAGATGCAGTTCCATTGAGGACCACAAGCTGAATACGGCCAGTCAGCCAGCTACGGATCCATCTGGTGGTGATGCTGTCTAACCTGCATTTTTCTATCTTATCAAGTAGTAGGTTGTGGTCTACTTTGTCAAATGCCTTACTGAAGGCATTATATCCACAGCATTCCTCTTGTCCACTAATTTTGTCACTTGGTCAAAGAATGCAATAAGATTTGTCTGGCATGATCTGTTTTTGACAAACCCGTGTTGGCTTTAATTAATGACTTTGTTTGCCTCTAGGTGTTCCGTGATTTGTTGTTTGATTATCTTTTCCAGAATCTTCCCAGGTATTGAGATTATGCTGATAGGTCTGTAATTTCCTGGGTCCTATTTTTTTCCTTTTTTGAAGATGGGAACTACATCAGCTCTTTTCCAGTCCTCTGGTAGTTCCCCTGTGCTCCAGGATCTTTGAAAAACATAGTTCTGAGATCACATCTGCCAGTTCCTTAAGAACCTTGGGTTATAATCCATTTGGTCCTGGTGATTTGAACTCGTCTCGGATGGACAGGTGTTCACTTACCATTTTCTTGCCTATCTTAACTTGTATTTCTATTTTGTTTTTTATGGCACTATTTTTGATAAGTTGGTCTGTTTTTTCCCTTTTGTGTAAAGACAGATGCGAAAAACAAGTTAAATAGTCTGCCTTCTCCCTGTTGCTTGTCACCTTCTTGCCACTTTCAACCCACTCACTAATGGACCAATTGTTTCCTTCACTTTTTTCTTGTTCTTTACATGTTGAAAGAAGCTTTTTTTTGTTATTTTTGACTTTGGTTGCAAGCCTTAGTTCATTTTGAGCCTTAGCTTTCCTCACTTCATCTTTGCAGGCTCAGGCTATTTGCTGATATTCTGACTTAGGTATGGGTCCCTCTTTCCACTTTCTATAGTTGTCCTTTTTATCTTTCAATTGATCAGAGAGTTCTTTATACAGCCATGCTGGTTTCTTTTGAGAGCTGTTATTTTTCCTGTTTGTTGGTATTGTGCTAGACTGGGCCTTTATTATCTTACTTTTCAAAATTTCCCAA
Organism: Crotalus tigris; assembly: GCF_016545835.1. Classification (NCBI taxonomy): domain Eukaryota; kingdom Metazoa; phylum Chordata; class Lepidosauria; order Squamata; family Viperidae; genus Crotalus; species Crotalus tigris. The sequence continues at coordinate 345,286 of NW_024100582.1, read as the reverse complement.
GCCTCTTGAGTTGTTTTCCCCTGGAGGATTCTCATCCATGGAATCCTTCCCAAACCCTCTCTAAGTTTATTGAAATTAGCTCTCTTGAAGTCCAAGACTCTAGTTTGACTGTGTTCTATTGTTTGTGCTTCCATAATGTTGAATGATATTGCATGATCACTTCCTCCCAACACCTTCTATCATTTCATCTCTGTTAGTGTGAATTAGGTCCAAAATGGCTAATCCCCTAGTTCCCTTCTCTAATTTTTGGGAGACAAAGTTGTCTGCTAGGTTTTTGTGATTGTCCACTAGGACTCCGAGGTCCCTCTCACAGTTACTACTATTGAGCAAGGTACCCCCTATACCACGGGTCAGCAACCCGCAGCTCCAGAGCCGCATGCAGCTCTTTGAGCCATCTCCTGTGGCTCCGGAGCCTCCTCCGCCATTTGCAGAGAGATAAAGAGACAGAGAGAGGCACTTGCACTTCCCCTCTCTGTCTCTCTCTGTCATACGGACTTGCCCTCTTACAGGGCTCCTGATTGGCCCTGCACCTGGGTGCCCCGCCCCCTGGGAGAAGGGCGGCCAGGAAGTCCCTTTCCTGGGCTGGCCCCGTCCAAGGCTCATGTGGCTGGGGAGCCGCACGGGGAAGCTCTGGATCCCCACTGGGAGCGGCCTGCCGGAGCCTCCGCTGAGCGGGCCAGCCCTCCTGCAAACCGCAGCCCCAAGGAAGAGCAGCCCCTGTGATGCCCAGCCAGTGCGACCGTTGGCCAAGAAGCAGCAGAGCTGGATATGGACGGTCAGTGGGGGGGGGAGGGAGGGAGCTCCGAGTCCACAGAGCGCTGCTGCCAAGCAGCCGCAGGACAGGTGGCACGCCTCCCTGTCCATTTGGCGCCTTCTGCCTTTCACGCCCTCTCTCTCTCTCTCTTCACCTGGAGGGAGAGGGAGAGAGAGAGAAAGAGAGAGAGAGGAAAGAGAGAAAGAGGAAAGGAAGAGAAGAGAAAGAGAGAGAGAGAAAGAGAGAGGAAAGAGAAATAGAAGAGAGAGAGGAAAGAGAGAAAGAGGAAAGAGAAAGAGGGAGAAAAGAGAAAGAGAGAAAGAAGGAGAGAGGAAAGAGGAAAGAAGAAAGAGAGAGAGAGAGGAAAGAGAAAGAGAAGAAAGAGAGGAAAGAGAAAGGGAGAGGAAAGAGAAAAAGAAAGAGGGGGAGAGGAAAGAGAAAAAGAAGAAAGAGAAAAAAGACTGAGAAAAGAGAGAGGAAAGAAAGAGAGGAAAGAGAAAATTAGAGGAAAGAGAGAAAGAGGAAAGAGAAATAAGAGAAAGAGGAAAGAGAAAGAGAAAAGGAAGAGAGAGAAAGGAAAAAGAGAGAAAGAGGGAAGAGAGAGAAAGAGAGAGGAAAGAGAAAGGAAAGAGAGAAACAGGAAAGAGGGAGAGAGAAAGAGGGAGAGGGAAGAGAGAGAAAAAAGAAAGAGAAAGGGTGAGAGGAAAGAGAAAAAGAGGAAAGAGAAAAAAGATTGAGAAAAGAGAGAAAGAGAAGATGAAAGAGGAAAGAAAGAAGAGAAAGAGAGAAAAGAGAAAGAGAGATGAAAGAGGAAAGAAAGAGAGACAGAGAAAGAGAGAAAGTTAGAGGAAAGAGAGAAAGAGGAAAGAGAGAGAGAGAAAGAGAGGAAAATGACAGAGAGAGACCCTTTTCACATCTAAAATGAAGATAACACTGCATATATCCTTTTTTACCTTTATTTTATATATACACGCACAAACACACACACACACACACTTACACACACACACACACACACACACACATACATTAAAGGTAAAAAAAGAATATATGCAGTGTTATCTTCATTTTAGATATCAAAAGGGTTTTGCGGCTCCCAGTGTTTTCTTTTCGGTGGGAAACATGTCCAAGTGGCTCTTTGAGTGTTTTGGGTTGCCTACCCCTGCTCTACACTATACCTGTGCATTTGATTTTTCTTGCCTAAATGTAGAACCTTGCTTTTTTCACCATTGAATTTCATTTTGTTAAATAGTGCTCAGTGTTCAAGTCTGTCCAGATCCTTCTATATCTTAAGCCTGTCTTCTGAAGTGTTGGCTATTCCTGCCAGCTTGGTGTCGTCTGCAAATTTGATGAGTTCCCCATCTATCCCCTCGTCCAAATCGTTGATGAAGATGTTGAAGAGCACTTGGCCCAGAACAGAGCCCTGGGGCACCCCACTACACACTTCCCTCCGTGAAGATGCAGTTCCGTTGAGGACCACCCACTGAATACAGCTGGTCAGCCAGCTATGGATCCATGTGGTGGTGATGCTGTCTACCCCAATTTTTTCTATCTTGTCAAGTAGTAGATTGTGATCTACTTCATCAAATGCCTTAGTGAAATCCAAGTAAATTATGTCCACAGCATTCCTCTGATCCACTAATTTTGTCACTTGGTCAAAGAATGCAATAAGATTTGTCTGGCATGATCTATTTTTGACAAACCCATGCTGGCTTTTAGTAATGACTTCGTTTACCTGTAGGTGTTCGCTGATTCGTTGTTTGATTATCTTTTCCAGGATCTTCCCAGGTATTGAGGTCAGACTGATAGGTCTGTAATTTCCTAGGTCCATTTTTTTTTTTTTAAGATGGGAACTACATCAGCTCTTTTCCAGTCCTCTGGTAGTTCCCCTGTGCTCCAGGATTTTTGAAAAATATAGTTCAGAGGTTCTGAGATCACATCTGCTAATTGTTGAGAACCTTGGGGTGTAATCCATCTGGTCCTGGCGATTTGAACTCATCTAGGCTGGACAGGTGCTCACTTAACATTTTCTTGCCTATCTTAACTTGTGTTTCTATTCTGTTTTTATGGCACTATTTTTGCTAGGTTGGTTTGTTTTTTCCCTTTGTGTAAAGACACAGGAAAAAAATGAGTTAAATAGTTCTGCTTTCTCTCTGTTGCTTGTTACCTTCTTGCCACTTTCACCCACTAATGGACCAATCATTTCCTTCACTTTTTTCTTGTTTTTTACATGTTGAAAGAAGCTTTTTTTGTTATTTTTGACTTTGGTCGCAAGCCTTAGTTCATTTTGAGCCTTGGCTTTCCTCACTTCGTCTTTGCAGGCTCAGGCTATTTGCTGCTATTCTGACTTAGTTATGTGCCCCTCTTTCCATTTTCTATACTTGTCCTTTTTATCTTTCAATTTGTCAGAGAGTCCTTTATGCAGCCATGCTGGTTTCTTTTGAGAGCTGTTATTTTTCCTCTTTGTTGGTATTGTGCTAGACTGTGCTTTTATTATCTCATTTTTCAAAATTTCCCAAGCCTTTTGAGTTATTTCCCCTTTAGGGGAAAACTGTCCCTCCTGAAACACTGTCCCTCCTGAAACACTCTGGCAGTTCTCTAGGTGGTTTTCAAAACCTGCTCACTGACCAGCCAAGACCACCCCAATTGCCTCCTCAGCCACTCAGTTTTCAGCATCCTGGCACAAAAGGATGTCCCAAGATAAATGCATAAATCTGATCTGATCACCCTTCCCGGGGTGGGGGTGGGGAGCCAGGGAGAGAATGAATGCCAGCCAATGCAGGGAGAGGATATTCAAAAGTGAGGAATAATTAATTTATGACAAGCAGCAAAGGAGGAATCAGTCAACCTCTCAGTGCAATAACAGTGTAGAGAGTTGGAAGAGATCTTGGAGGTCTTCTAGTCCAACGCCTGCTCAAGCAAACTAGTATTTTAGACTTTAAGAGAGCTGATTTCAGCAAGCAAATGGCTGAGTATGAATTAGACACAGTAAAAGCTAAAAGGAAAGGTTGCAACTACAGGAAGAGAAGTCAGCCAGAAGCTGCTCAGCATGTTTGCAGGACTTGACCTCCGCAAGCCTGGCACTGTCTCAGATGCTCATCCACGGCTGCTGCAGCTATGGCGGCTTTTCACTGAGAGCCAAGACCAAGTTCTAGAGACGCCCCTGAGCATGTTGCCTTTTGCCTCCTCCAGAGAAAAGGAAACCACTTGGTGGGTCTTCTCTGACTGTTTTATCTTCCTTGTGCAATGAGCTAATAAAACTCTGAAAGGGCAAGAAGAGGTGATGCCATCCTGAGAGATGGTAGCACCCAGAGCTGTGCCCCTTATTGGCAGGACCCGACATCGACTCCAGCCTCAGGTATCCCCAGTTCCAGTCCAGTGGACTTTCTCTTTCCTTTGAAGCATCTTCAGGAAAATGGCATCCACGGTTTCACTGCCTGCAGAGAAGATGGAGAACTCCATTCTTGTTGGGGAAGGACCTGAAGTTGAATCAACGGCCAGAGGCTCCTTTTGCCCTCTCCAAAGGATGGAAAGCTTTTCTTCTCTCTTGCCCAGGGTCTTTGGACTTGGACCCCCAGTTGGAGCATCTTGGCCCATGCTGGTCCAACCTCAAGCAGCAACCAAATGGGCAAGCCATATTCAGACCACAGCCAGTAGGGTGCAGGTAAGCTGAGCGGACATGGATCTTCTCTCTCCCAATCAGGCCACTTGATTCTTGATTGGTTTTCTTCCTCCTTCCTCTCTGCCCCTCCTCCTTCCTCCGCCCAGACCAAACAGCCTGTCAACTGATCCATCCCTAGGAAAGAGGGCCCAGCCTCCTCCTTCTGCAGGGCCTCCAGGCAGGGAACAAATTGCATTGGCAGAGACCTCAAGCTGCAAGCAAGATGGCCAACTGTTTCTTTTATTGCAGAAATCAGGTTGGCATCTCATACACAAAAATGGGCATTCTTCAGCAAAAACTGCTGTTGCCAGCCAACCCCCCAACCCCCCTTCTGTGAGAAGACACAAGGGGGCAAACAGGGGGGGTCTCATACTGGGCACTGGCAGAGGCTTTGAAGCAATACATGTACTGCTCTGCCCCACACTTTCTGCACACCGATCAGTGGTCTTATTGGACAAGGCTTAAGTCAGTGGTTACCATGATTCATGACCAATCCATGGAAACAGATTGCAGTGTCAATGCTGCTAATATTGAATATTCTTGCTTTGACAATATATGCAGAACTGTCTGGTATTTTTAGAGTTAAATCAGGTGACAGTGAAAGGGGAAGAGTATATAAGGAAAGGGGGGGGGAATCTTTGCCCTCCCAGTTAATTGGAAGATGTGAATCATGACCCCAAAATAGGGGAGGGAAAATCCCTGGAATGTTATGTGCAAAGGAAGGGAAATTCAGATCTTAGCATTTCCACCATGCTGTGCTGACATCTCTGTAACACTAATAAAGGCTTTTTAGGTTAAAAAAATGCCTGAAAGTTCTTTGAAGTGTTTCGTTAATCAGACACATGACATGCAGCTTGATCTGCTCCAAGAAGGAGCTCCTCGGAGCCCAGAAGTGGGAGGTATTGCAATCTGATATGTGCCCCCCCCCCCAAACACACAATGCCTTTGAAAGTCAAGTGTTTCCTTTTAACCAGGTGCTTAAAATGAAAAGAAAGAGCAGGAAGTTTGTCCAAAATAAACTTATTTAAACCTTTCCTCCCAGCCAGGGCCGATCAGCCTGTCAATCATCCCTCTGCATAAACCCAGTCATCTCATCACACATGTGTCTTTGTTAATTAACTAATAAATCAAGCCTGTCTTGCTAATTAGGAAAATGCACTGAGTGTTACATATCCATTCCAAGGTGTGCTTGTTTTCTGCTCCACCCAGCCCATCTTCTGTGCTCTGTGCAGAGTTGGTCCCTCCAGCAACTGATTCTTCATTCCACCACCCCCCAAACACCAAGCAGGTCTTGGCAATTTCTTCCTAGGAGTTGCGGCCCCTGCCAGGATAAGAGGGGGAGGGGGCAGCAGAGCCTACTGGTCTGGGTCTGCAAAAAGTGGACCCAGCTTCTTGCCTTCACCCACTGGCAGCTGCAATTGGGTATGTGTAAGGGGGTGACTGGCAGAGGGCGTCTTCCTTGCTGGCCTCTACTTTTTAGCTTCTTTGCATCTGGATCTCAGTGCACAATGTCGATGTGTGACTTGCATGTATCAGGGATCTTCCCGTGGAGAGAAAGAGAGTTACATCCTCAGTTCTCACAGGCACCTGCTATTTGTGGAACGGCTCCTATTTCTTCCAAGATTCCTTTAAAAGGAGTGCTAATGCTAGGCTCACCATGCAGGTGGAGAGGAACTGCTGGGTGGGGCAGCTCACCTGCCATTTGGGTTGTCAAGGTGACCAGGTGCAGCCAGCTGCTCCCTCCCCACCGTTCCGTTAGATCTCCCAGCTCCTGCTCCCTGCCCCTGTCTGCTCCTCATGCAGCCCCTTCAGGGAGGCCCTCGAGAAAGTCCCCTCCACTGAGCCTCCCTCTCAGCGCCCCATGAAGGGGGAGAGTTTCCGCCCTGCCTACTGGCCACCCTCCTCCACCAGAAGGACAGGCAGCTCCTGGAGTGCAGGGCCAGACCTTCACTGAGAAGGGGGGAGAGAAGGCCAGAAAATTCCACCAGACTAAAAGCAGCCAAGACACCTCAGGGTATAGTCAGAAAGCAAGATGCCCGCCATGATAACACAAAGGAAGCTCTGCCCACTTTTACGCAATGCTCTGATGTTGCAGCCATGAATCTACCATTACAGTTGTCTCCCGGACTTTCTGCCATGCCCCGTGGACATCCTAAAGAGGTCATCAAGAATCTAGTCATGAGTAGAACCCAGCTCTGGATGGCCACACAGAGGGTTGTGTGATTACCTGCCTAGTTGCACCTCCATTCTCTGTTGTTGGTTTATTAAGATGTAGTTCTCATCTTCAGTTAATGTATCTGGACAGCTTACATCACACTGTGCTTTGAAGTGGAGTCAGCTAATTAATATATTGTAATTTTTATGTTAAAATTCACAAACAATCTACTGCCTTCTCTTAAAAGAGATGCCCAGGAAGGTTGCCCAGGTTAAACAAAGGAGAAAGCCCAGAAGAAATGAGCTTATTTCAAAAACTGTAAGAACGAGGAAACCAATAACACAACTGAGAGCTGCAACTATCCTGCAGCTAATACGGTTCATTCAAATTGCCTGGGCAAATACAGGAGCCTCACCATGGCATCCAAGAGATTGCAGAGCCATCATTTAATGCTAAATGTGTGACTCTTGCACTGGGAAGACTTTGGGGGGAGGTTTTATTTCAGGAGCGTGGGAGACAAGAGATGGTCTGTCTTTGATTTACTCAGGGTCCTGCCAATCCCTGCAAGATTAATCCTGCCACCTCCACAACTAAGTCGGGAGGCTGGAGGGGCCATCCTCTCTACTGACTGACCTCTGGCCATGAGCAAAAGAGGTCGGGGCAAGATGTGCGTTGTGCTGGTGGCGTTTCATTGGAGCTCTCCCTCCTCTCCTGCGATGATGTGTCACCTTGAAATAAAATAAAATAAAAATCAGTAGTAAAAATGTAATGATTTAGGCAAAAACCTTGTAACCAGCTACCCTCCAGGTAGTGCTAGCACTGACTGTTTAAGCCTTCCAGCTTAGGCCAGGCCACCAGAGTGGCCCCCCTGCCCTGACCCTCCTGTTGCTGGGGGCAGTGGAAGGGGACTGTGGGAGGTGCCAGCCCCACTGCCAGGGGCAGAACAGGATCTTCTCCTGCCTGGTTCTCGAGGGGTTGCATTGCCCACCCCACCCCAGCGTTCAGAAGGCAGGAATAATGGCTCTCTCACACCAAACACTTCATGGTTAATTATTTTTAAAATTCACATTAACTTTGCTTTTGATGTCCTCATGTAATTTGGGGTTATGTTTGATACTCTGCACTTTTTATTAAGCCATAAATATCTCTCTGTCTCTCTCTCTCTGTGTCTCTCTCTTCACACACACAAACACACACATACACCACACACATACCAAATTTTGCCCTTATCCCACATTTGCCAAAATGCCACTCTCACCCTCCCCTCCTTCAGTAAAAAAAATTGTTGGATGAGCATTGCAGAGAAGTTTATGCTGGAAACCATTCCTCGCCTCAGTTGGCATCTGGGCATCTGCCAACAACTGTCCAATGGGTGGCAAGTGCCCCCCCCCCATGCTCCTGCCTGCCAGGAGGCCATCCATTGCCCGCCCTGGAACTAGGATCCCGGCCGTCTCCACCGGGCACAAGGAGCTCTTTGAAAAGGTCAAGCAATTAGGAAAGATGATTGTCATTCCCATAACATGGTGGCCATTAGGAGGCTGTCATCCCTTTTGCAAGACGGCGTAATGAGAAAGAGGAACGGGGAGGGGGGAGGCCAAGCAGGAGGAGGGAGGGAGACATAACATGGCATTACATTAATTCTGATGACAGAGATAATCAGAAGTTCAGGAAGCAGTTGCCAAATGAATCCATTATCATTACCATGTCAGGCACACAGTCTCAGGCCTCCTCCTGGGGGCTTTTAGCAAGAAGGGGCTCCAGACCTGGAGAAGCAGCCGGCTGGCAGCAAGCTGGGTTGCCTGGAAGCCTACAGGCATCGGCTGAAGCCAGGCCTGGGGGAGTGGGGAGGCTCCTTTGATTAAGTCAACCCAATGTGGCACAGATTTTGGCAGGGGGCTCTTAACGTGGGGTCCGCAGGTGCCTTGGTCCCCCGGTAGATTTGGGGGGGGGGGGCAGGGGGTATAAACTTGGCCTGGAACAGTATTGACTATTTGGTTATTACTAACCTCCAACTGAAACATAGCTTTTCGTTCAATTACAAAGGTAGACAGCCAAGTAATTTATGGCCTCTGGACTCCAAAAATGTTGGCTAACTTCAATAAATTGCATTGTCTAAAATGATTATATCTTTAAAAAAGGATATTGTCTCGTTATTCATTTAATGGATGAATAAAGGACTTACACTACTGTGTTACATATGTGTTATTTTTAATATTTGTAAAACTATATTTGAACATAATTGGTTTCCTTTGTAATACAATCTAGATCTATGAATTTTATGTGAGATATTTAAATATGTATTTCTGAGAAGGGGTTCATAGCTTTCCTAGACTCTCAAAGGGGTCTGTGGCAGAGAAAGGTGATCCCGTCCCAAGCTGGGGGCCTTCCAGGGACTGGGGGCTTCATGCATTTTGTTTGGGGCTCTTCCCGCAAAGGCCACAGAATCCCCCACCAGCCATTTATGCTGTCAGTACTACTTAAGCCAGGAAGACATGTCAAGGCTAGAGGTCAGGACTCGTTCTTTACTGGAGAGATGGGGGACATTAAGCAGGGACCCAGAAAGAGACCAAGTCACCACAATGTGAAAAACATGGAGAGATAGGAATTTTTCTGACTTCCCACATGTTGCTAGAACTCAGGATCATCACTAAAATTAATGGGCAAAAATTCAGGGCATTTTCAGAGTTAATCTTTGGCCTTCGGTGCCACTGAGTCTAGCACAGAGGGCCAACAATTCTAGTGATTTTAAACGGGGATTCAGCCATTCCCAGAACAACTAAGTGGCAACACTCTGAGATCTGTATAAATCTCTCACTCCTGGTTACCATAATTCAATACCAGTTGCGGGGAGAAGGGTTCAGTGGGGGAGGACTAGGAGCTGAAGGTGCTATGGAATACAGAAACCACGATTAACAAAGCCCTGGTCTTATCCTGCCCTGAGATTCCTCTCATGTCATGTGGATGAAGAACATAAGAAAATCACAGCTCATGCTTTGCCTTCCCTCTGGCCAACTCAGGACCTTCAGAAAGCACACAAGGGCAGCAGCTGTGATTGCTTCAGGCCCTGGAAGTTTCACATGGTCACTGCAACTCTTGGCAGCTATTCAAGGCACAACTGCATCCTTGTGAAGCTTCCTAATCTACAGACTGGGACAAAAGCTACAGCTTCCTGGTGCCTTCTCCATCTTTGATGCCACACAAGAGGAGCAGGCAGAGATCTCTGAGTGCCCATTCCCTCTTGCCACTCTGGCACTCTGGCACTTGTCATATTAGAGAAGGACTTAAAGACCATCCAAGGCAGGGGAAGATGAATTATGTTTCATTTATATCAAAGAAGCAATCTCAGAGCCCATTTGTGATCAAATTTGCTGTCAGAGAAACTTTGCTTTATCTCATTACATCTTCTATCTGCTGGCTTCTTGTCCTTGAGACTATTAAAGTTTAATGTCAAGTTGGGGATGAAATGGAGTCCTTGCAGCATTGACTCATCAGGACCTCTCGCCACCAACACTAATTTTGACAACTAATTACAGTTGGTGTGGGGTCCAGATGGAGGGAGAGGAAGAGGGGGGATTCTCCCTTTGCCCACGGCTTGTCAAGGTAGTCACAGGGCCAGGCTTCAAATAAAAATTAGCATTGCTTTCTGGGAAAGGGACTCATCCGGTGCGTTCCTTCTTCTGCCAAGTGGAGGAAATCTGGAAACAATGTCCTGCATGGGCTATTGGGACCGAGCACAACCTCTGCAAGGGGGTTCAGTTGACCCAGGAGTCCCAGATGGAGGTCTTTGCTATTATGATAAAGGAGGCAGGATGAATCACATTTGGGAGCTTTGCAAAATTCTACCTTGAGACAACTTTCCCAGATCAGAGGTTTGGTTCTCAACATGCTGAGCTGGGCCACTGAAAGAGCCAGCAGCTCAATTCAAACCCTTTGCTAAGCTTGGTTACAGTTAACTCTGCTTCGTTGTGATGAGATGTGCTTTGCAAATCCAGCCTTAGCTTAGGATTCAGTATATTTTATATCAGGCTCAAAGAACCAAGAAGAACACCTGGAGTTAGTTCTGAAGAGTTCCTTCATTGTTGCTCCCCTACAAAAGGAATCTCACCAGTCTAAAGCAATTATCTGCAATAATTACAGATATACTCTGGGAATTGCTAAGGAGGGTCCAACCTCGTTCTCTTCCTGCCCACCAGACATTCCAGACTGTACTGAGCCCCTCCCTCCTGCAACTCCAGACTACCTTCCACCATGTAGGTACGCTGGAGGGAGCTGCCTCGGGATGCAGAGGCCAAGCCCCTTCCCCTGCGGTGGCCCTAAGCAATAGCTCAGATCCCTTTGGCACCCAGGTCAGCTGAGCTTTGACTGGAGCTCTGGGGAAGAATCTTTCCTTCCTATATGGGTTGGTGATGGCCCCTGAGAAGGAATGAACTGGAAGCCAAGCCTCACTGGCTTTCCCCCCCCCCACCCCACTTCAGTTGGCTGTTATTGCTGGCAGTTTATCAACAGTAGCTGATTAGGCTCAGGATGATGGATTTGCCCTGCCCCAGACACCTGCTAAATGAACAAGGAAGAAAGGATCTTGGTTTTCAGACGTCCTTGCACCCGTCTGTAATTGCCACCTCTGGCTCAGCTACCGCCTTGCCTCCGACCAAGAGACCGCTCCTTCCTGACTAACGCAAAGCCCCAGCAGGAGGAACAGCCAAAAGCGGTCGAGGTGGTGATGGGGATTTTTGGCAGGAGCCCCCAGTGACCCTCCACTGTCAGCCCGCCTGTCCGGGAAGTAGGCTGGCGAGTGGGACTGGGCCTACGAAGAAGCACCCACCACCTGCTGGCTCAAGCCCAGCTTGGCTAGATGGTCCCTGTTACTAAGAGGCTTTCGGCAGAAGCACCTGGCCAAAACTGGCAGCAAAGCCAGAAGGGGCACCTGGGTCCCCAAACTGGAGAAGCCAATCCAAACCCCAAGATGCCCGGGGGGGGGGCAGAACCTCTGAGCCTTTCCTGCCATTGTTCCCAGGAATGAGATCTATAAAGCCTGCCAAAAAGTTGTTGCAGAGGCCTAACACAGCCCCAAATGTCTGGCACCCTCTTGTCTGAGCCTCAGATGCTCTCCCGAAATGTTAAGTGTGCGTCCTGCTCACCGCCAGAGGGATGGAGCCAGCCTGGGCCCCAGCCTTTTGCCTCCCTTCGTCAAAGGACTTTCTGAGGATTGAGCAAGGAGGAGGCTGGGAAGGGAGACTTTCTGTTCATTTTGCAAAATGCCATTCCTGGAAAAGGAAGAACTGTAGCAGCACGCAAAGCCAAACATTTCACAAAAAAGACATTTCTCTGCCTCACAAAGACAGCTGGGTACGGCTTATCAACCAGGATCTCCCCAGATAGCGGTTTCCAAGGCGGGGAATGAAATCAAGGAGACCCCGAGACCTCCCCAGGCTTCTGGTTAAGGTGGGGCAGGTGGAGCCCCCCCTCTCCAGAAAAGCCATGTGAGGGCCTTGCAGACAGTTATTCTCCTCCCTCCAGGCCCAGAAAGTGGCAAGGGGAGGAGCCATGGGTGCCGTTTCTGAACCAGCCTGCGCCAGAGCTTTCCCCCCCCCCCCGCAGAGTTAAATGAAGGCCTTGCTAGAAGGTGCCCCCTCCAAACAAAGAGGGGCTATCAGAGTAATAACAACCCTGTTCCTTCTGATAATAAACAGCTCCCATCTCGGCCCCTGCTCGCACTGCCCTCCTTCCATCCGTCTGCCGTCCGTCCCCTTGGGCGAGACTAATCACATCTGCGCTTGAAAAGCTGCCAATGAAAAGAAACAGGCCAGCACCTCTGCACCCCCTTGATAAACATCCCTGGATCTCCTTCTTCCTAAAGAGGTGTCTATTTAACACAATTTCCATCTCAAACAGCTGCTTTGCATTTCCTTTTGGCTTTATTAAAACTGATTTTCTCTTTGCACTCTCCAAACTGATCTGATTACATTTCCATTTCTCCCTGAAGACAGGCAGGAGGGGGAGGGAGGGGAAAGGGAGGGGGCAGGAAAACAGCCCGGTTCTTCTTTGTGCGGCCGAGATGGATTTCTGGAGGTGGGCTGCCTCTTGTCTGCTTCTTTATTTTATTTGTGTCCATTTGAATAGCGCTTCAGTGATGGCCCCGGGGAGCCAGCTCTCTCCCGGGCTGCATCCTCGCCTCCATTTCCATGGGAACAAGGGGGGAGGGCTGGAGTCTCTTCCATGGGCATCCTGCAAGGCTGGCATAGTTTGCATGCACAAGGCCAAGATGCTTCAGGGCATGGGATGATCATGTGTGCATGAGCACCTGGTCAACATGGTTACTTCTTGAAGCACATGGATTTCTGTCTCACATACATGCATTTTCCACACCTTCTGGCACTAGAATTCTGTCCCGTTAATTGCTCCTGAGCCCAGAACGGCCAAGGTTCTCCTGGCTGCAGCCCCACATGTCCTAGGGTGGGCCATGGGTGCTGGGCCCCACCCCAGAGCCAGCCTGGAGGAGGCCAGGGCACCTGCCCAGGCTGCATCCCTTCGCTGGCCTTTGGGAGGGAGGTTACAGGAAGCAGTCTGGGTTATTAAGATTGATTTGGCTTGCATGTCATTCTGACAGGTCCAGAGCAACACTTAGTTGTGGGGGGGAGAGATTTGGTAATAATTACCATCTCTAATTACTGCTAAAACATCAATTGCTTGTGTTCAATTAGCAGCACAGATCCAGCCATGGCAAATTTTTGCAGCACAAAATCAGCTGAAAATTGATTTTGGAAGTCTTAATGTAGATTTGAAATTGCTAACCGGATAAGAAGGGACCATGTGAAGAACCAGCCACGAGGAATTTGGAGCTGATGTAATTGCTTTGGGGGAAGATTAATAACCTGTGTGTGACACTTATATATTATACATTGTGTGGAAGTCACTCATTAGATACAAGGACAAAGGAAGGGAGAGAAGCAGTTAGCAAGGATGCTGCAATTAACATGGAATTTTAGAAGTTACATTCTGAGGACTTCTCAGCTATAACGTTGCAACGGGGTCTCCAATGAGATGTGATAAAGAAACAAACTGAAGGCAGCTCTCCAGATCTCTTTATGCAAGAAGCATAAAAAAGTCCCAGAAATTGTGTTGCTCCCCACTGTGGTTGATTCTTGCTACTGGGGGTAAGGTAGGAGCACCAACTTCATGGCTTGTTTTCCTTTACCACAGTCTAAGTATATACTTTTTAAAGTGGGGGCCAAAACTCCAGGTAACATCTGCTTTTAGGCACCCCTACAGGCGACTCAGAGAAAAGAAGAGGCATGCATTAAATCACACCCAGAGCCTTCTTTTGCCCTTGTTCTCCTCACTTGGACTGGAAGGCAAAACTGGCTGAAACCTGGTCAGTTACACTTGCTTGGGAAAAAAATCAAAAACTTTCATTTCACTGGTCAATCCTGAATGCATACCCAGCATTTTTGCCATCCCTGTGTGATCAGCTAGGGTTGGTTGCCCCAGTTGTCCAACAAGGGGGGACTGAGGACACTGCTGGTTGCAGAGAAAGAAGGCCCCCGGCCCAGGTCCTCTCCTCAGCCATCACCTTGCTGGCAGTGGCCAAGGGCGGCAGTCTGTGGGCACCTCTGTACAGAACCACTCAGAGGCACTCAGCTGGCACAAATCGAAAAAGTCCACCTTTGAAGCAGGCAGGACAACGTGACTGCCGCATGGCCGGTGGCCGAAGGGGGGGGAGTGAGCGTGGCTCCTCCAGTCAAACCCCAAAGCAAAGCGTTGCCCACCTGTTTCTACAGAAGAGCGCTTGGTTTAACTCCTGTTTGAAAACAGCCCAGCCCTCTCGTCTAGTGGCTCTCAGCACTTCTTGTGGTGAGTCCCTCAGGAAAGGTTCCAAGGCTCAATGGCTGCAGCCAGAAAGTCAGGGCGGGAGTGTGCAGGTATCCCAGGCTGCTCCAGCCGAGGGGTTTCAGCCTCTCCAAGGTCCTTCTAGCCTCTTCTTGTCATCCATTATTTTTAATTCATCAGAGATTTTAAAAAGAGAAGGGGGGGAAGGGAAGGAGGAAAATCTCCCCAGCAATGCTGCACAGCTGTCTTTGGCCAGAACAAGAAGCAAAATCAAGTCCCTTTTACAGACAAGGACTAATTTGAGCACCGCTGGCCAGCTGCATTTGCATAATGAAACGGCAAAAGGATGTGTTGCTCATGTATTTTTAAAAGATTTGACTTTAATTTTATTTAGCTTAAGAAGGGCACATCACTCATTCTCCAGTGGTCATTTGGAAAGTTTTTTCAATTGTGTTTCCAGAAAGCTGTTTTTAGGCCGTAAGTGTCTCTTACAATGGACCAGAATATGAACGGGTCTTCTCTGACTTTTAGGCGTGAGGTCTCTCCTGAAGTGGCCCTGTCCGGGCCCCGGTGGCTTTTTTCTTTCCAAGCCACAGGTTCTGCTAGAAAAAAATCTTAGCTTTTTTGCAATGCAGGTAATGATGTTTTTAGGTATTTCTTGTAAGCACAGCATCAAAGTGTTTTTGCCGAGATAAAACGGAGGGTCTTTATTGCAGATCCTTTCCTCTATTTTTCCCTTTGTGCAAGTTATTTTAAGCAGGGTAGGCAAAGTCTTTGTCCCCTTGGAGCGCTTCCAACCAACCCTCTTTCTCCCGCTCCATGGGGCCATAAGGGGACCAGTGTGCAGACTGGAAGATGCTCTTGCTTGCCACAGGCCAGGCAGGAGGAGGCAACTCTGGGAAACGCCAGGCTGTGGATCCTGTGACCTCAGACCACCCAACTGGGCCCCTCCGCTTGAGCTCCCCTCCTCTTCCTTCCCTCCTCTTTGCATCAGCAGTGAGGAGGTGAGGGTTGGGAAGAAGGAAGGCATGGCTGCCCACCCTCCAGGGCTTCCTTCTGCGCCAGCCAGCCCCCCCCCCAGGCTGTCTCTTCTCTAGACCCCATGAGGTCAGCAGGGCAGAAGACAAGTGCAGGAGCCCCTTTCCTGCCTGGCTTCCCTTCCCAGAGGCAGGTGGCAGGATCAGGGCCCCAGGAGGTTCCTTTCCACCCCCTTAAGTCAGGGTTGCCCCAGCTCCAGGCATGCCTTGCACGGCTGGGTCAAGCCAGCAAGAGGCTGACTGGGGCACTCCACCCCTGCTCTGTTGGCCAAATTGAACTTCTCCTGCCCAATGGGCTGCACCTCCTTCCAGAGGGCGGGGGGGTCTCTTTCCTGGAGAGCCCCCATTGCTCAGTCAGGCATCTGCATCCAGTTTCTCCTGTGCCTGGCACTCACTAGCCAGGCAAATGCGGCAGTGTCCGAGCCAGGGGGACGCTAGCCCCAATCTTAGAGCTGGCTCATTAAGAAGGGAGCCTGGAAAGAGAGATCTGGAGTGCTGCAGAAGCTGGAGGGGAGGGGACGGGGGAGGGCTTGGGGCTAATTAGCCCATGCACAGCTGCTCATTAGAACTATTACAGTTGCAGCATTAATTTCCCTGCCTCTCATCTGCAATGCAGGTTTCCGTGCTTTCCCCGCAGCTTGCTTCTGTGTCAAGGGATGGGCCAGACAGGCAGGCCTGGGGTGGGGGGCTCCGCAGGGAGGCTTCCATCAGACTCCAAGTATCACCAGGGTTGGGGAAGAATCTCCCCTCTGACCCCGAAGCAGCACCATTTGCAAGAACATCCCAGGACAGGATGGGATGCTGGGAAGGGACGGTGGAGCATGTGAAGAGTGCCAGGGGTAGAGACATTATAGCCAAGCAATCAGTGCTGCAGAGGAAGTGGAAAAAATTATACTGCAGTCTTGAAGCCTAGGAGCCAAACTTGCAATACAGTCAAAAATGGATTTCCAGTATTTTTCTATATATTAATTTTGCATGTTAATATATCTCCCAGCTCAATTCAGCCCCTTGACTCAGTGGGGCACCTTAATTATTCCTTATGGAACGCAACCAATATTTCTCAAGCTATCCTCAAACTTGGACAGGTCCAGCACTTGGCACGTTTATTCTACCTGCGTGATTTCAAAGTGTGATCATGCCTCAGTCAAGAGCCCAGGCAAAATTCTGGAGGAAACGAGGGGAAGGGACCGAGAGCAGGACCCTGACGCAGCCCCCCCCCCGACTAAAATGCTTTGGGGTCTGCTACTTCTTAGTGGAGCTCAGCTGAGGAATTAATTAACAGGATTTCCCTACCCCTGTCACAGAGATTGGGGGGGGGAGCTGCTGCAAATGCTGTTTTGGTACCTAATGTAAATGAAAAACACAATTTCAGCCTCAGCAATTAATGGATGGGAAGCCTTTCTAAGCAAAGCATTAAGAGGCCCGTGTGGGTGGTGGGTAGAGGCAGACCCCTGCTTGCCACCCCCACCAGGCTGAAGAGAGGATCCTTTGGGCTGAGCAGATGATAAACTTAACTTTTCCTTTTCCTTTGTTCTAAATGAATGTTCATCTCACATTTGGTAAATGAGTACTGCTGACACCAGCCAGCTCTCATTTATCTAATAATTCCATGCAAATATTTTGTTATATTTCAATGAAACATGTCAAAACCTATTACCCCCGGAACAGCTGCAGCAAAGGAGGGAGAGGCTGGTTCCTAAGGAAGCCCCCCTCCCTCCGCCCATTCCTGTGGGGCAGGAATGGGCGGAGGGAGGTGGAGAAGGGTGGGTGATCAATGGCTCCACATCTCTGAACCCAGTGCAAGGAAGCTGGGCTGACCCACCTCCCTTCTCCTAGGTCAGGGACTGGCTGCTTCAGGAGACAGCCATGTCTTCTCTCTTGGGGAGGTGCAGAAGGGTCTTCTCCAACCCATCCAGCCCCCCACCTTCCCAGCAGCAACTGTGCAGATCCCAGAGAAAAGCTCTGGTGCAGTCCCAGAAAAGACTTGGGGAATCTCGACCCACCAGGAGAGGCAGCCCTTGAGCTGCCCAGGCCCAGATCTTGGTGAAGAGGTGAGTTGGGCCCCGTGGCCCAAGGCTTTTGCTGCCCAGCAAGAATCTGCACAAAGCCACCCAGGAGACCCAGAGCCACAAGGAGGCTGGGATGCCACTGATTGGGGGGTGGGGGCAGTGTGGTTGCCATGGAGAGAAAATATCCCTTCCTTTGCTGTCAATAATTCCAGCAGTGCCGCCTGATCAATTTTTTTTCTTCCTTCTCTCACCCCAGGCTGGTTGCAGGGCCTAAATTGGGGGGGGGAGCTCGTCAAATTGCAGCAAAGGCTTGCCTGGGTGGGAGAAGCAGATCTCTGCACCACCCCCATGGGAGCAGATCCTTGGAATCTGTCCACTGGTCACATAGCATCTGGTCTCACTTTCAGCAAGAGGTTCGCAGGCGAGGGAAGAAAGGACATTTCTTTTGTCCAGAGTGCTTGGTGGGCCTTTGCTCCAAGCACAGCAGGCAGGGTTGGATGGAGAAGAGTCTTCTCTCCCCTCTCTCTCTCACCCCCACCCCAAAGACCCAAAGACCTCCTGATTCCTTCCTCCAAGAGGGGCAAAGATGCATTCCAAACAACTGGAGGAGTTGTTGAACCTTCCCCCTCTAGAAACCTCCCCCCCCCCAGCAGGTGAGGACAGAACCTGCCCCCTCTTTGCAGGGGGATCCCCTGGGATAAACTGCCACCCTTGAGGCCGGTCTGGATGAAGCTCCTGGACCCCTTGCAGGGGGGCGAAGGCCCTCACTCTCAGCCCCACAGGCAAGGCCTTCTCCCTGGGGCCCTTCAACATGGTCTGGGAGTTGTGGGCACAGGAAGAAGGAGCCCCAGGAATCCTCTGCTGCAACTCTACGTCCCAGTTGCTCTCGAGGGCTGCCCAGGAAATGGGCGAGGCTCGTCGGTCTCTTTTGCTCCCCTTTGGGGTTGTCGTTGTTTTCTACTCTTTCATTTTTATTTATTTATTTACTGGCTCTTTCTTGAGCAGACTCTTGCACTAAATTAAATAAGCCAAACTCCCTTTTTATTTCCTCTTTGACAGTAACGTATTGCAAATGTGCATGGTTTTGACATCCTAATATTCAGAGTCATATCCCTTGGGATAAACACATCAGCAGTTATCCGAGACAGTGATTTGTTCCAAGACAAAATGGAGCCAGAAAATGGAGCTAACAGTCTCCCCGGTGAAACTGCCTGGCCACACCAGCACAAGGCGGCCGAAAGGCCACCGAAATGCCCCCACCGGCCAGCTCTGTTGCCCTCCCTAGGGCTGGGCATTGGACTCAGCCCCAAATAGGAGCACTGTGGCTCCTGAAACGGCTCTCGGAGCTCCGCTCTTTGTTCTGGGGCAGGACTAGTCACCTGATTGTATCCGGGTCCCCCATTCCAGCTGCCCCCCTTTTGCTCAGCATGCCTTTTGTGAGGGTCATCTCCATTCTTCCGCTAACTCAGGATCCGGGAATCTGGGCTAAGGGGAAAATGGAAATATGGAAGATCATCTCCCACTGGATTTGAGCAGGCTAATTTCGCTGTCCGAATGAAAACGGCTGATCCATCAGATAATTTTAATTACTATGTTATAGTCTGAACAAAATCCCTCCCCTTGAGCTCCCCCCCTCCGTCTTAAAAAGATCTGCAGGAAGCAGATGGGTTCCTTGCCACCCCCCATGCTG
The DNA here is from genome assembly GCF_016545835.1 of Crotalus tigris. Taxonomy (NCBI): domain Eukaryota; kingdom Metazoa; phylum Chordata; class Lepidosauria; order Squamata; family Viperidae; genus Crotalus; species Crotalus tigris. Next base: position 326,153 of record NW_024100582.1, on the reverse strand, counting down.
AGCCGAAAGCAACCCAGGGGGAGGGCCGGGCCCCTCGACAGAGTCCTCAATCAACCCACCCCAGGGAGCCTGGCTGACGTTTCTGCTCATCCATGGGACACAGGGGCCCAAAGGTTCTGCCTGGTCCAGAGGTCACTTCTCTCTGACCGTGCCCAGCGAAGCCTGGTCATTCACGTGATCTCTTGTGCAACCTGCTTGTTCCACAGACTGGGTCCAAAGACAATAAGGCCTGTTTAAATGAATCCTATTAACACCATATTGTAAAATTCTTTAAAAACTGTCGTATTTTTCTATTTATCTCTTTGAGCAGAAGTCAGTTGTATTCGATTGGGCAATTCCTAGTTTCCTCTCAGGCCATGTCAGAGGTGGGGAAGAGGATGTAGGAGACCCCTCCCCAAAGGAAGCAGAATGGGCTCTGCCGTGGCTCTGGGAGTGTTTGCAAGAGGTGGGGGCTGCCAGAATCAGAGGAGCCTCTCTGCTCCAAGTCCGTGAAGCAGGAGCAGGGCCCAACAGCAAAGTTTCTTGCAAACCCTTCCTGGACCTGGCAGGCTCACAGCTTTGCTCCTGGCACACGGAGGGTCTTCCTTCTCTTCTGCTTGCGGACACAGGTGGGGAGAAGAAATCTGTGACAGTTGTGGGGATCAGTGCCTTGCCCAGTGCTCTCTGGTCTTTCTATGATGCCAACAGGGGACAAAGCCAGGCAACTCCAGAGACCTTTGATGCTCGCCACATCTGACCACATCTGGCGTTCTTCTGATTCAGTTGCAATCACAGCCCAATTGCAGCTTCCACCAGGCAGGCATCAGGACTGTGGCAGGAATATTGCTGGCACTTAAGGATGTCCCAGTGGCATCAAGTAAATTCTTGGCTGGAGGACACAAGTCACAGCCAGACCAAACTGGGCACCAGACCTCAAAGTTACCTAGGGAGCAAAGTTGGGCAAGCCTGGTGGCTCTTTCTCGCTCAACGGAGTTTTCAGCAACGCCCGGGTGGCCTTCTGGACAATTCTCCTGTTTTTTGCAGGGAAATCCAGAAGCAAATATCAAAAGCAGAAGAATGAGGCTGGCAATGACTGCCAAAGGCCCAGTGATGCCTTTAAAATGCGGCAGGCATGGTAATCTAATAAACAGAGCAACAAAGCATTTGTCACCCGGCTAATTTTATTAGAGTAGATCTCAAATGGCTAATTTCCTTTCACTAATGAGTAAATTAGCTGAGTCTCTAATCTGTTTTTAAGGCACTTACCCTAATGAAACATGAATGACAGCTAAATTCATTGTGAAATGTGGTGACACATGTTGTTAAGGTTGAAAAGAAACCTGGGCGTGTTGGAGAGGCAGGGAAATTTCATGCCATCGTCCGCTGCCCTGGAGCTGCAGCTGGATTCATGGAGGGCCTCCTGCTGCAAACCAGAGTGGAGAAATCGTGTTGCCACCCCTGGGCCAGGGATCCAAAGAGCTCATAAATGGCAATTGTTGCAAGAATAATTGAACCTCCAGCAGCTTTCCCCACGAGGGAAGAGCCAGGCCAGCCTGAGCCACCAGCCGCCTCCCCCCCCAGCCCCACCCTTGAAACACAAGTGGTGGGATGCTCTGGGTAGAAGCAGTGAGTGTGTCCAAGCTGTTGTGTTAGGAGTGGCAACAGATTGCAAGAATGCTTCCACACAGGTAAAAACTGGTCACCCCCGGATGCAAATAAATCCAGTACTTTTGTTCACAACATGCTTACACTTGATTTTAGGAAAATAAACTGAGCAACTTTCTGCTGAAGGAAATAAGTGTGGAATGAGCAGAGGACTTAAAATCTAGAGGGCCATGTTTCTCCCACAAAGACTGGTCAGGAATTTATGCTGTGGGCCTCCTCCTCCTCCTCTTCCTCCAGCTCTTTACTCCAGATTAAAACAAGGTTACCTAGAAAGGCATCTATCAGTTTTGAAAAAGCAAAGATATGACATCACATTGAGCTATATATGAGGATGACTTTTTCCCAACAGGACTTGTTCATATATTGCTCCCCTGTGTGATTTCTGAAAATATTTTATTGGCTGCTTAAGGTCTAGGTGGATTTACTTTTAAGCTATTCAAAATATTTAAACAAAAAGTCTCAAAAAAACTAACTTTAAAAACATAAAGCCATTAATACTGAAGCGCAGAAGAGGCGTTCAATTCTGTGCATACTAACTGAATATGGAAGGATTTACTTTTGAGTAAAGAGGCCTAGAAAGGCAGCAATTAGTTCTTCTGCCCAGGAAGAGACAGAATGTTGTACGTGCTAATTTATTATTTTATAATTTATACATATTAGTCACCTCCTAAAGTGAATTCTCTAGACAACACAGCAGTGTGAGACAGATTAAATATAATAAAAAGCACAATCAAAATCAGTATGGAAATTTCAAATGACATGCTAAAAAAATATTGAATGCGACAGAGCATTTCATGCACTGAAAACTAAAACTAACTCAAAGCACCAAACCTGTCAACCGTAGAAACAACAGAACTGAATCTTTGCAAATATTAAATTATCAGGTGCCACAAATTTCTTTGCTGATTTCCTGGATTCGGCCACAGCTCAGCATCTCTGTGATCTTTACAAATTCTACCAGTATAAAAAGAGAATGGAAAAGGAGAGAACTGAACTTTTAAAAGTTTCTTCCCCTTCCTGGTAGGGAACAAAGCTGCAGTCAGTCAATGCTCAGAGCAGCATCCAAAGCAGCTGTCACCTGGGCGGTGGGGAGGGCTGGACGATGGATCCCCCCCCCCCCCCGACTCTCCCGGCTCTCCTCAGAGCCCAAATGGCCGGTGGGCTTGTCTTCCTCCACCTCCTCCTCCTCCTCCCCCCACTGCCTGCCGTGAGACGTGGACTGGGACGCGCTGTCAGGGGAGGCAGGTTCTCCACTGAAGATGAGAGAGAGCAGAGAAGAAACGAAACCACCAACAAATGTGTCAGGAACACAGTGCTGCATTCAGAGCTCATCCAGGCAGCCCTTGATCTGTGGTTAGTGGTTGGGGGGAATGAGCAAAAGGCATTTTGCAAAAGCTGATAGACTGACAGTTGAGTTTGATTTCCTCTTTATCTGCTCCTTTTAAGGACTCAAAAAATATACCCCACATCCTTTAAAGCACACACGCACACTGAGTCCCTGGAGGCCGCTTTGTTTCGGATCTCCCTCTGACCTGGGCATGATGAAGCAGGTGGCAGCCATGCCAAGTTAGCAGGTGGGAGTCAGCCAAACACCACTGAGAGAGCATGAAGGAAGGGAGGGGGGGATTGAATGGAGGGGCAGTGGCTCCAAAGGCTGTATCTCCTTGCGGAGCCCCCTGGGAGCCCCTGTCCAGAAGGGGGGCAGCTGAAAGAGAGAGGAATCTACAGGCTCCCATGGTGAAACATACCAGAGCCAGGATTCTGCATGGACATCGTCTTCCTGGGGGGGGAGGATTGTCCTTCCCCATAACAAGGCATTGATCCCACCAACTATCTTCTTCTGTGCATTCAGCCCTCCTTGCGATGTACAAGGATAAGGAGGGAGGAGAGAAGTCGTAGTGAAGTTGAGCCTTTAGGGACAAGTATAAACCCCCCATTTCTCCTTGGCTTAGAGGGTCTAAAAGCCGAACCTGGAAGGCAGCAGCTGAAGAGCAAGGCTGTCCTTCATTTGTTCTCCCTGGAAATGGGGGAGCTTCAGCAAGGGGTTTATCCAACAAGCAGCTGCCTTTCCTGTCCACCCAGCCATCCCAGCTGGACCACTGACCGACTTCTCCACCCATCTGCCTGCACTGCAATTCAGCTCTAATTTAGCTCAGAAATTGCTCAGTGATATTACGAACAATGAGGCCTGACTCTGCTAGCCAGGGACAAAATGGCTTTTTCAATAGAGGGGCTTCGAGTTCAGAGAGATGCATGGATCCTGCTTTAGCCTCACAACGTGAAGTCTAGACAGAGGCAAAAGGGAAGGGGAAAAATAGGGTTTCATGGGGGAAACCTGATGCTGTTCCCACTTAATGGCTCAGAGGTGGAAGATGTATGTCCCAAACTTAACCAGCGTCTCTGGACTTTGTCCCTCTAAAGCAGTGGTTCTCAACCTTTTTAATGCCGTGACCCCCAACCGGTCGTAAGTCGAGGACTACTCAACCGGTCGTAAGTCGAGGACTACTCAACTGGTGCAGCACCGTTTGCAGAATGGGACTTTTGGCGGGCTCAGCAGGGCAGAGACAGCCTGGACAATTCCTATCGGCTTTTGAAAGCCAATAGAATTAGACTCTATTCAAGAGAGTCTATTCTATTGGCTTTCAAAAGCCAAAAGAATAAAAGGGAGTAGCACAGCTAAGGAAAAGAAGGGGGAAATGGCGGACTGCGTTGTTTGGCGACCCCGTGAAATGGTCGTTCGACCCCAAATGGGGTCCCGACCCACAGGTGGAGAACCACTGCTCTAAATGGCCTCCTCAGAGCCTCTAGTGAATGTGAGCGTCCCGGTGGACATCCTGGGCCAGCGCAGCAGCCTCTCCCACCTCTCTCCCCTGCCCAGTGGGGGGACCCTCTCCACAGCAGCCTGGCACCCCCTCCCAAGTCCTTCAGTTCCCCAGCCAAGCAAGGTGGCCGGCCGTGCCTGCCAGGAGAGCTCAGCTCTTTTGCTCCTTCTGACGCCTGCCAGGAGAGCTCAGCTCTTTTGCTCCTTCTGACGGCAGGAAAGTGGCAAACTGCTTGGAGGCAGGCACTGAGACCTGCTCAGTAGGAAGAAGGCTGACTGGCACTCATGAATATTCTGTAGGAGGAAATGGATTAGTGTCGGCGACGTATCGGAGAGGATTTGCAAGGGAATTATTTACGGGGGCAATGTGGAAAGCGCACGTTTAGCTGGTATTCAACATTATCCAAACAAGGCACCAGACTCTGTGCATTAAAGCAGTACCACTGCTCTAAATTAAATTCATCAGCACCTTAATTAAGATCTATATTTAGCACTTAATTAAAAGGAGGAAGGAACACTGTTGCATAGGCCTGATATCGTGGAGAGATGAATGGAGAAAGAAGCAGAGGGGTCTGGGGTCTGCTCCTCCAGGGGTGGATTTGCAAAGAATCTTCATTGCTCCAGCCCAGAAGCACAGTGGACCTTCCTCCCAGAAACAGTTCCCAAATCCTGGCTCTGTAATGGGGGACAGCAACTGGGATCTTGCCATTAGCCTGTGTGCACTTTCAAAGCTTGGACACAGGCTAGCAGAGGGCCAGATAATGTGGGAAACGTACAAAAATGGGGGGAGGGCTTTCATTTGGTGAAGATCAATCAGGTGGCTGCACTTGATAGATATTGGCTGATCTTAAGGAAGCTATGCAGGTTTGGTCCTAGTGAGAACTTCAATGGGACAGCACAGGGAAATCCCACAGGAAATTGAAAACTATCCAGGAAGAAGGCAAAGGAAATCTTCTCTGCTAAGAAGACTGCAAGGACGTTAGGAGACCTCTCCCACAAGAACCTGGTGATGTCACCTCCAGGCAGTTTTGCCCAGATGGGCTGTGGCTCTGAGCTTCCATGATCTCGCTGCCAGCTGATGCCTCCACCCTCAGTCTCTAGAGCTGGGGTTAAGGCTGCATCTGGTTGAACCCCCTTTTTGCCAGACTGGATGTCTCTGGCCTCACCCCTCCCCCCCCTTCTGAGCAAATGCCCCCCCCCAGTCCCAAATGGCTTGGCAGATGTGCTTCCTGGCCCTGCCAGCAAATTCCAATGATGAGGAAGATCCATCAGTGTGACTCACTCCCTTCAGGTGGGACAGAGAAGTGGGATGGGGTCATCAATCATCCCCCATCTCTCTCTCTCTCTCTCTCTCTCTCTCTCTCTCTCTCTCTCATTCATGATGAGCAACAGTGATCCTCTCTGTCCACCTCCCTTTGCCTGGGAAGATCATTTCATGCTTGCAGTATTTCCCTAGAGTGAGGCCCCTAAACATCTTCCCTTAGCAATTCAAGTTTGAAAAAATGCTGACTCTGGAAGGGAAGTCAAGAAGTCTTGGCCCAGCCTACATCCCCAAATTATTTTGATAAAAGAAGCCTTGTCATATCCAGCCCCTCTCCAAAATGCTCTCATGTTAGAGAATGCTGTGGTTTTTATTGGTCTGGGCCAGATGCTGGAGGCCCTGGGGCCATCTCCCTTTATGGGGAGGGGAGACGTAAGTAGCTTTAGATGTTATATCAGCCACTGACCAAGAGGAGAGGCCACAGGACCATTTTAACCTTGCTGGGGCTCTTCAGGCATAGAGAACCTCCATGCATGAGGTTCTTGAAGTGCTCCCTTGACTGGTTGAACCACCTGGGGTTTCTAGAGGAAAAGCAACCCCCAAATCTAACAAATTAATGCAATGAAGCAATTTAATCATTTGGGAAGTTGTCAGTCTAAGAAGCCCATATACATGGCTTGGATCCCAATATCTCGTTCACTGTGACATCTGCAATAATGCCAGAGACCATCTCCAAAGAGTGAGAACATTCTGTCTCTGGCCCTGAGCAGCTGAACTGGCCCCCACCCGCCTCCCAGGCTATTTTTCCAGGATAACAGTAAACAAAAGCCACAGGCTGGGCCCCTTCATTAAGGTTCAAGGCCAGATTTGAATTCACATCTTCTGAGAAGGCCTGCCTCCTTCCTCTTGGAGCGAAGGCCAGAGCCTTGCTGGAGGACACCCACAGTAGAGCAGCCTGTGCTCAAAGGCCACGTTGGCTAATCTAGAAATTAAACAGCCCTGAGACAAAAAGAAGGAAATCATATTAAACTCCAGGAGTAAGCGTTTGGAAATAGCGTTTGTTGTTTTCTTCCATCTCAATTAGAAATCTTAGCAGTTTCTGGCAGTTCTGCAGCCCATCGCTGGAAACAAAGCTTGCAAGGCAGAGGCAGCCCTCCTTTGCCCACCACAGCCAGCAAGCCTGGGAAATGAGGCTTCTTCAAGAGGGGAGGTTCAGGAGAAACGTTGCTGAAATCATGTTGACCTTGCAATCCAGGACCCTTCTCCAACCAGTCCATCATCAGTGGCACTTGCAACATCTAGGAAACCAGGACAGGGACAGAACCCCTAGAAAACCAGGTGATGGGCATCGGCCCTTCAAGGCCAACCCAACTGGGAAGGGGGCAAACACCCCATCTGGCTCCCAAACACATCCGATCAGCCCCTGAGCCACAGGATCTGGGCTGCATGTGTTTCTTGGCCTGATCCAGCCCTAGATTCTCTTCTGATATTCTCAAGGCCCCCACAATTTCCAGAAATAGGAAACAGAAGAATATAAACCAATTAAAAATAGGGAAAAGAGGAACGTGGGTTTAGGCTAAATAGCAAATGTTTGCCTGCACAAAGACTTCATTTTATGAGGAGACATTAAAGCCATCATCCAGCCTGTCCTAACCATAGCCTGCTCTGTTCTGCAATTACTCTGGCGGGACCCAAGCAAGCCATGGCCCAAATGACCAGCTGAACTGGAAATCCCATTCTTCAGGGCCCAGTCAGCAGCAGGACCCAAAGGGATCCCTGTCCTTCCCAGAGGACTTGACCTGGCCATGATCTGCCTGCTGGCACCCCACTTGAGACACACATGCCAAACTCTTTCTCATAAACAGCATTCTTAGTGTTGGAAACGTGATTAAAATACCAACAAAATTGGATTGGTAAGAAAAAGAGTTTATTCTGCAGAAAATAGAAAGCGGTTTGCAAAGTGCGGTGGATCCTGGTGAGAGACTTCAACAGGAAGTTCAAAACCCAGAGACCAAACCAAAAATATTCAAACACATAACATTATATACACTCCTATCACGACGCCCCCCTCCCCTCCCCTTAGGTCCCATTTGAGAGGACTTCCGGGGGCACAATCTGTCCAATCCGCCTAGCCAGAATAACCCCCCCCCTTGGTTACATTGTTTAGAACTTCCCTCTGCCATCCTTTTGTCTTGTTGAGTGTGTCTTCTACCCAAGCCTCCTGGAATCTAGTGCCTACCTGCAGGGCTTGGCTAATCTTTCTATTGTTAATCAATTGTGACCATTTTATTTTTAAACTTCTTCCTTTCTCACAAAATGGGAGGGGGGAACCCCTAAAGCTTGGCTAATATGGCTGCATAATTAAATGTTCCTTAATTTGGACCAGCAATATGTGGCTGAAAAGTTCACTCTTGCAGGAGGCATCCCTGCAGGAAAATTTCTGCCACAGAAATGAAGTTGTCTTTGTGCCCATAAGTGATTCAGGTGGTTTGTTTCTCTCTAGGAGCAGAGAGAAGGAAACAGCCCCATGGAGGAAGCAAGTCCTGCCCGTGCCTGAGGGGAGAACATGTGGCACAGAGTCCTTCTGCAAACACCATCACTTTTCCCATTATTAATGGGCAGCCGCATTCCTTAGCTCTTCATTAGTGTGGAGTATAAACAGAAAGCCATTTGCTGAGAACCAATTCCAGCTGGATCTAAGCAAATTTGGACAGGGGCAGTCAAACAGAGGCTTTGTTGTTGGGCTAATTGCAGCCATCATGTAAAGTTTAGCAGAAGCACAGGAGGCGCAGCTGGAAGAGGGGGAGGGAAGGAGGGTCCTGAAGGCAGGCAGGGAGGCAGACCCTGGATTAACCATAGCGCAGTCTGGAGGGCTGCTGTCCGTAGGCTCCGAGGGTCCCTGGGATGCCAGGCAGCCCTGCAGGGGGGGAGAACACCAGCTTCCCGGGCTCCAGCTCAGAGAACTGGGCTTTCCAATGCTTCTCGGCAGATTCCCATCCAAGACACATGAGCAAAACTGAGCAGCTCCAGAGGACATGTGCCTTTCTGGACGCCTGGATGCACTTCCAGGACGGAAAGCAGAGACGGAAAAGAAGTTTGCCATGGGTAGGAGGAAAGGGTGGGCTCTCTACAGAGCCCTTGGGAGAATACTGCAATAGTCATAAGTGACTTTTTTCAGTGTCGTTGTAATTTTGAATGGTCACTAAGTGAATGCTTATAAGTCAAGGACCACCTGCACGTCTTTCCCTTTTATGCAGCCCTTTAACCAGGACGCCTTTTTCCCACGAAAGCCCATTTCTGCCCACTGAGCAGGCAGGACTGTTGAATGGTTGTCCCGGTGAATAAGCCAGCCTCACTTCTTTTTGTCCCCTTCTCCACCTTCAGCCTGAACGTCCCTCTTTTCCAGGGTTATCTGTTGGGATTCAGCATTTGGGGTTTCTGCTCATCTTGCTTGGAAAGCATGGAGGTGTCTAGTCCTAGCCAAAGCGCAGAACATCCTAAACAGCAGCCCAGCGAGGCTTCTTCTGGCCCTGCAGCCAAAGGGTCCATTTCCTCCATCATGTGAATAGTGGGCCTATTTTTGGCCTCCTGGATTTTCTAAAGCCACATCTTTGCAAGTAAAGAGACAAAGCAAATTGTAGTAATTGTTCTGTTTTAGAATCAGAGACATTGAAGTGAAGCAGGAGTAACAAACACAACTTCTTTATTGAGATCACAAACAGAACAGAACAGCAAACAAAATGGCGCTGGCTCTTTTATACTTCCCTTGCAGAGACAGCATCAGCCTATCAATGCAAGGCTAGTCTCCCACCTTGCACATGCTCACAAGGCTGGAGACAGCCTGTCTGGTCCCAGGCAACCACATGGTCTGCCCGGGCCTTCTGCAGCCTCCTGAGCCTGCTGAGTCATTCAGCAGGCCCAGGACATAACATCCCTCCCCCCTTGGATAAAACAATAAGTGAATACTTACTGTTTTATAGCAGCATACATATACATGTGTTCAATTAAGCATGTTGTTATTTCTAAACACAGTTATGCCTGCACGCAGGCAGACCCAGTCATTACATTTCTCATATTTACACAAATACCACATATTGTTTAATACTATCAAACAAAACACCCCAACTCTGAGTGTGCCCTGAGTTCAAGAGAACTATTAAGCCTCCCTTACATACATTCTATTTTTTCACAAGACTATTAGGCCTGTACTGGAATTGACAAGAACCTTACATAGTCTTGTAAATGCTTGGGGGGACCCCTTGCTCGCTCTGATCTTCTTAGAGCTGTTGTGGGTGCCTGGCCTGCGAGCTCACCTGCCAGGCTTGGCAGACCAGGACGTAGATGCCCCCTTGAATCCAGTGACCCTCCATCGTACTGACTGGCCGGAGCCTGTAACCCCAGACCAGAGTTCCTTGGTGAGGTGGAATTCCCCAAGTCCACAATGGACCCGTGAGCCCAAGACCAGCAGATGGAGAAGCCTGTAGTGCCGGTTGGCTGGCCAAATCCATAGACCCAGTGCCCGAGTCAGGAGCCGCCTGGTAGGGAGAACCCCCTTCTGGAGCCAGTGTATTCCCACTTTCACGGAGAGACTGTGGTCCACGATCGTAATCATGGTCTTCCTCCCCCCCCCCCCGAGAGCAGAGCCAGGAGTGGAAGTGTTGCTGGGAAGCCTCCAGCATAGTTAATCGATGTGCCGCCTTAACACACAACCATCGTCCAAGGCCACTTCATATGACAGTGGCCCAGAGACCTTGCATACCACTGCGGTCACCCAGAGATGTCCAGGTCCATAGTTCCTTGCCCAGACCGGATCACCCACCTGTAGTCTCCTAGGTGCCAGCGGGTGTGACACCTGTGAAGCCACCCGGTCTGGGTGCAACCTGTCCAGTTTGGTAATGAGTCTGCGACCCCAGCATTCAGCTGGGCTCTTCCCAGTGGCAGTACAAGGTGTGGTGCGGTGGCAAAGAAGAAAGCCAGCTAATCTGTGATGCTAGTTGCCATGAGTGATTCTCTTTAAAGCATCTTTGATAGTACGCACCATACGCTCAGCCTGGCCATTGGAAGCTGGATAGAATGGTGCAGATGTGGCATGCTGGATCAAGTTGGCTTGAAGAAAAGCCTGAAACTCAGAAGACATGAATTGGGGTCTGTTGTCGGAGACAAGGACGTCTGGAAGACCATGTGAGGCGAAGATTCCTCTCAGCACCTGGATGGTCCTAGCAGTAGTAGTGGAGGAGACAGGAACAACCTCTAGCCACTTGGAATGGCTGTCCATGAGGAGAAGGAAGAATTGCCCCTGAAAGAGCCCAGCATAGTCAATGTGTATCCTCGACCATGGAGTATGTGTCTCCTCCCACCTATGTACAGGGGCCTGGGGCATTTCAGGCCTTGACTGTTGGCACACTTGGCACCCATGAACCTGGGTCTCGATCTCTTTATCGAGCCCAGGCCACCAGAGATGGCTACGTGCAAGCGCCTTCATCCGGACTATTCCCGGATGTCTCTCATGCAGAGAGAGCAAGACTCTATCCTCAATGAGGCTGGGATGACCACCCTGCTACCCCATAGGATACACCCCTTGAAAGTGGAAAGCTCGTGCTTTCTTTGCCAGAAACTCTGGAAAGCTGCACCAAGACACATGTCAGGCCATCCTGACAACATCCATGTCAGCATGCGTGTAAGCGTGTGATCAGTGGCAGTTTCTGCAGCCATGTCCCTAGCACTGAGGGGAGATTCAGGCAATTCCTGAATGGAGAGAATGTGCAGAGCAGGAGCAGGATCTGCCTCTACCTGCTGTAGAGGTAATCTGCTGAGGCCATCTGCATGGCCCATTTCTTTACCTGGTTTGTGAAGCAGGGTAAAGTCATATGCTGACAGGAAAATTGACCATCTCAGCATTCGTGGAGATATTATGTGAGGGGTTTGTTTGTTTGTTGTAAACAAGCTCAGCAGAGGCTTATGGTCTGTGTAGACCGTGAATCATGGAATTTCTTTATGCCAGCCACTATTGCCAAGGCTTCTCTGTCAATCTGCACATAATTACGCTATGCAGATGAGAGAGTCCTGGAATAGTAGGCCACAGGGACTTGTGTCCCATCAGCCTTGAGGTGGCTCAGCACAGCCCCAACCCCATAAGGGGATGCATCACAGGCTATGCATACAGGCAATTGCTCATTGAAATGAGCTAACACAGCATTTGAGGCCAGCAAGGCCTTGGCTTCTGAAAAACTCTTTTCATGGACTTGTGTCCACTGCCAAGGAGCCTGTTTATCCAAGAGCCAGTGTAATGGCTCAGCCACTGCGGCCTTGTGAGGTAGAAATGCATGAAAGTTCGCTTTTGGACTTGGGACTTGGGGCCTGCTGAATTGCTTTGAGCTTGGATTCAGCAGGATGGATGCCTTCAGCATCAATATGGAACCCCACAAATTCAGTGGAGGTAACTCAATCTTACATTTGTCTTGCTTCAGCTTCAGCCCTGCTTTCAGCTAAGTTCCCAGATGACTCCATAGCAATGAGGATGTCATCAAAGTAGGGAAAGACCCCAGGAATACCACGGAGCATTCGCTCCATCACACTTTGGAATATTCCAGGGGCCACATTAACCCCAAACTGCAGTCTTTTTACTTTAAAGGCTCCTCGGTGTGTCACAATTGTTTGGGTCTCAGCCATTGCCTCGTCAACAGATGATAGGCCTGAGCCAAATCAAGCTTTGCAAAGATTTGCCCCCCCCCCCTTGAGTGAGGCCAGAATGTGGCTCACCATAGGCACCGGGTAGGCATGCTGCTGCAATGCTTTATTAAGTGTACATTTATAGTCCACACAAATTCAGACTTCTCCATTGGCTTTCAGTGGCGTGACTATAGGGGTTTCCCATGGACTAGAGTCCACAGGTTCTAAGATGCCCTGCTGGAGCAGCTTGTCCAGTTCTGCATCTATTTTGTTCTTTAGGGCAAAAGGCATCCTTCGGGGCTTGATCCTGATGGGTGTGATGGCTGGATCTAAACGTAAAGCAATGGGAGGCCCCTTGTACGATCCAAGCTCTGAACTGAACACATCAGCAAACTCCTTGCAAACTTCTGCAAGGCCTGACGTTTGCAGATTGTGAAGTCCAGTCACTTGAATTCCAAGGGTCTCGAACCAATTAAGTCCAATAAGACTCATACGATCACCCCCAACTACCACCACATCTAGCAGCCCTTCAAAACTCCTACGCTGCACCTTGAGCATGGCCTCCCCCTTCACACTGACTCTGGAATTCTGGAAGTCAGTAAGGATTAAATTTGAAGGCCTAAGTTTACTCGTAGGCCACTTCTGCTGCAAATCTTTTTAAAAGTGTCTAAGGAAATTATTGATAGAGCGGACCCTGTGTCCAACTCCATCGACTAGGGAACCCCTTGCAATTTCACGTCAATGTGAAGCTTCTTTTTAAGTGGTCTGTGAATCCCGGTTTTGAAAACGGCCCTACGGGATGCACAGAAGCCCACCCTGTTTTGGCTGGAGACCTTGGTACCTTTCCAAGGCAATTCTTCTGGACACTGTTCCTTCTGGCGACCCAAACAGACGGAGGCAATGTGGCCTTGCCTTCCACATGCCCAGCAGATAGCAGAGCAGAACCGGCAATCAGAGCGCTTGTGGCATCCTCCACACCCGAAACACCAAGGGAATGAGGTTGTCTGTTGTCTACCTTCCTGAGGCCTTCTTTCTGCTTGCTGTTGAAGCCTGTCTACCTCCAACTCTGGATCCTCTTCTGGAATCTCCCGAGCGACCTCGTGATGGACGGTGCTAGGCGTTGGGGGGTTCTTGGCAAGCGGCACGGCCTTCACAGCTCCTCCCGCTGCTACTTCAGCTGCAATCTCTCTCAAAGCATCTTGAAATGAGACATCTTCTTTTGCAAAAAGTTTCTGTTCTAGCTCACGACTTCGTAGGCCACAAACCAAGCGATCCTGGAGCCTCTCTTCTAGATCCTTAAATGCACACGGCCTAGCTGTTTGCCTTAAGGCAGCAACAAAGTCCATAGCAGACTCACCAGGCCTCTGATCCCTCTGCTCAAAGGCGTGCCTCCATGCAATTACTGAGAGCTTGGGTTCAAAGTGCTCTCGCAGCATCCTCTTTAAGTCAGCATACACAATTGATTCCAGTGGTGCTGGGGCTACAAGATTCTCTGCAATATCGAAAGTCTCTTGCCCACAGACACACAGCAATGTAGCAGTTTTAAGGCCATCTTCTTGGATCTTGTTTACTCGAAAGTAATTCTCTACTCGAGCCACGTAGGAGCTCCAACACTCAGGGTGAGTAGTATCAAATTCCGATAGACGGCCTAGCTTTGACATCATTACAGCCTGGAGCCTCTTCGATGCCTCTCACTGTAAGGTATGAGAAGGGGTCCCACAAAGCTGAGCTCACCTCCAGCATTCTCGTACTGGCAGACAATCACTTCCTCTGGACGCTGAACTTCCCAGCGCTTCAAGGCCTCCTCTGGTAAGTCAGCCTAGCTTCTCCTGTTGTTCTTCTTGCAGCCAATCTCACCTTTGTCGCCAATGTTCTGTTTTAGAATCAGAGACATCGAAGCGAGGCAGGAGTAACAAACACAACTTCTTTATTGAGATCACAAACAGAACAGAACAGCAAACAAAATGGCGCTGGCTCTTTTATACTGCCCTTGCAGAGACAGCATCAGCCTATCAATGCAAGGCTAGTCTCCCACCTTGCACATGCTCACAAGGCTGGAGACAGCCTGTCTGGTCCCAGGCAACCACATGGTCTGCCCAGGCCTTCTGCAGCCTCCTGAGCCTGCTGAGTCATTCAGCAGGCCCAGGACATAACAGTAATTGCCCTGGGCACTATCACAGCCAGCGGCCCCAGTGCCGTGAGTGGCTGTTTCATCTCCACTTGTGGCTCCAAACAGGCTCTTTTCCCTGTGCTCAGCTGCAATGCAGAATTGGCCACCAAGCATTGAACAGGAAGTTGGTTGGCGATCATGAAAAGATTCTCGGGGGAGACCAAATATCTGATCTCCCAATTCTGTGTCATTTATGGCTGCTTGGAGAAAGGGTAGGAAAAGACTGCTGGCCCAGGATGAAAGGCGGCTTCAGTCTGTTCTTGTTTTGGGTTTTTTTAAGTAGCTGTTAACCACAGCCACCTGCCTAGATTTAAAAGAAATGCATATCTGAGGTGGGAGGGTGTCTGGCCATGAAAACCAGCTCCTTTCCAGCTGCTCATTTGGCTATAATGTTTATGGGAGACCCTAAGAGGAGAGAAGCCCCTCCCAGGATACAGGAGTAACTGAGGGAAGCCCCGCCCCACCCAGGCACCAGACCCCCCCCCTTCCATTGTCTGGTTGCTTTCTGAAGAGGAGTAAAGGCTGGTGGGAGAACCCCTTCCTTTCCCCCTGTGGACATGAGTAATGAACTGGGACGGCACAACTCAAGATAAAACTGAATAATAACACGTCAAAAACTACATGTTGTGGACTTTTATTCCCCAACCGAGTCTCCCTCTCACTAATCCATCAGTGTAGAAGATGCAAGATTACAGCTCTTAGGGAAAAAAACTCCAGGAGATAAATGGGAGTATTTGCGGGCTTATTATATTACTTGGGGATGATACAATTTTGGGGATCCCTTATTGAATCTGTTCCCATAGCCACTCTGTGGGCTCACTGGCTTCCCTCCCACCTGGAGAGAGTCAGGCCGTGCTGCGTAGAAGCTCCCCTCGGAGGATGCACAGGGCTCGAGCATTTGTAGTTAAATAAAACCTCCACTTTCAACAGTAGTATATCTTTGAAAACTGGGTTACCCTGCTTGAGGGTGGGTGCTTTTGCTTAGAGCCTGCTGTGGTGAAGACCCCGTTGGTTGGGCATGAGGGACAGTGACCGCCTTGCTGTCTGGGTCACAGGCCACAAGGCCTAGGAAGCTCCTCCCCCTGCATGCCCACCAGGAAACTGGGTGGGAGAAAGCCAGGAGCTCCGCCCAGTGCCCAACCTCCATCCCTAACAGGCGCACATACACACACACACCCAGCTTTACAGTGGAAATTGTTCTGCCTTGTCCTCCAACCCTTCCTCCAAAACAACAGGAAAAGATGCTTCGGTCCAGGAGTGGCCATGAACAGGTCAGCCCCCCAGGCCGCTCCCTTGCCTTGCCGGCCCCCTGGCCACCCACTGCTCTGGCAGGCAAAGGGTGGTGGATGAGTGGGCAGAGCCCACCTATGGGGAAAGGCGAGTCGAGAATCCTTCGGCTGTGTCTACTGGATAAGCCCTGGGATCTCAAAGGGGGCAGGCGATGAGCAAAAGTGGCTTGGCAGGCTTGATTTCTGACTGGGAAGTCGGGGGCCAGATTAGCCTTAAAGTCCATTGCTTCCACGCTTGGATGCCTGACCTTAAGGAAGTTTCTGCACCAATGGTCATCTGGCCATTGCTCAGTACTGCCCCTGCTATTGATAGGCTGGGTGTCTCCAGGTGACGGTTGAGTAGCTCAATCATCAGTCTGGAGGAGGTCCCTCAAAGCTAGCACTGATTACAGAAAAGACTCATAAGCTGCCCTGGAGCACACTGATCGCTGCAGTCCTCTACCTGCCTTCTCAAGAGTAAGTAGTTTGCCCAGTGCTTAATGTTGGCGGGATAATTATCCATCCATTTCTGCACTGCGCTATCCACAAATAATGAGGCAGGGATGAGGCTCCAGACTGACCTAACGTGGTTGCCCAGCGTTGGGAGCCCTGAAGCCTCTGGGCAGATGAGGAGAGAGCTGTGCAGCACTCAGCTGAGTCCGGGTGTGGCACTGCAGCTGGAAACAAGGAAGGTGTTTCTGGAGCCAGTAGCAGAAGATGTTTTCCAAGATGCTGTTTGTCCATGAAGGTCCCTAAGTCCTCTAGTCTAGAGGGCGAATCAAGCTGGCTGGATGGAGTTTGGGGGGGGGGCACTTTGATTCCCTGCACTTTGGGTCTCTGCGCTGTCCAGGGTGCTGAAATTAATATGAACCTAATGGACATGAGCCAAATGCATGCAGGCCTTCTGGAAGTGCTAGGGCAGCGGTTCTCAACCTGTGGGTCGTGACCCCTTTGGGGGTTGAACAACCGTTTCACAGGGGTCACCTAAGACCAGGGCTTTTTGCAAAAGGTGATCACATGACCCTGGAACAATGTGACCATCGTAAATATGAATCAGTTGCCAAGCATCGAAATGTAAATCACATGACCCTGGGGATGCTGCAACGGTCATAAGTGTGAAAAATGGTCATAAGTCACTTTTTTCAGTGCCGTTGTAACTTTGAACAGTCACTAAGCAAATATTGTAAGTCAAGGACTACCTGTACTTTATCACTTTTTTCCATTTTTTTTTTTTTTGGTCATCAAGTTTTTTGACACTTTGCTAGGTGACTGGTGTGTTGCCATATTCTAAAAGTGGTACAATCGGTGAAAAGGTTGAAAAGCCCTGTACTAATGGACCAATTATTTCATAACAGTAGCAAAATTATAGTTATGAAGTAGCAACGGAAATAATTTTATGGTTGGGGGTCACCACAAGATGAGGAACTGTATTAAAGGGTCGCGACATTAGGAAGGTTGAGAACCACTGTGCTAGGGGAAGACAGGTGGGCTACTCAGCCCCCTGGAAAGGCTCAGAATGGTCAGCTGGGCTGAGGCTGCATCAATCTTGCAGAGGCAGAGTTTTCTGCTCTTTCTTTGTAAGCAACACAAGTCATGAGAGGGAAGTAATGAGAGTCTGCTGAAGTCTAAAGCAGCAGCAGCTTCAAAGGAGCTCAGTTCTAACCCGTGAGATTTGCAACGGCCATATAGGTTACTAAGAACACTCTGCCTTTCTGCAGACCCATCGGGAATGCCCTTCCACCTGCAACCATGGCTTTCCCCCCTCCAGGCGGGGTGATGGAAGATGGGAGCAGCCCCTTCGGAGAAGATTCCCTTGTTCTCTCTTTTACGGAACATTGAGAAACTTTTGTGAGCCTGGAGCTGCATCCCACCACAGCCACCCTCCCATTCACCCAAATGTCAGGACTTGTCCCTAACAGTAATTTAGGTTCTCATTTCCCATCCCACCAAATGTTGAGAATGAGGGAAGCAAGCCCACCCTTTTAAGCTCCATCACAACCCACCCGTCTGCTTTCAGAAATGCTGGCAGAAACGGCACATGTCTCGGGTGTTGATTTTCTTTTTCTTTTCTTTTTTTTGTAATTTTTTTTTTATTTTCAATTTTACATTACATCATAAAAATACTTCAGATAAAGAGTAAAATAAATTTATACACACAACTTTTGGTATTGCTCACCCATTTCCCCATTTCTTGGGGAAACATCCTGGGGCTCAGTGAGGAGGGAAAAAAGACATGTATCTGCTGAAGACAGAACCAGATCCAGGGACAAGGGGGGGAATCCCTTCTGTTGACTCTACATGCAATCATCTTCTTCAAAAAGAAGCGGGTGGCTGGGTGTAGAAGATCAGCTGTCTCTTGGAGTGTAGCAGCTGCATTTCCCAACCCAGTTTGGAAGAGGGCTTGGCGGCACCAGCGGCCTGGATTTACTGAGCCCAAAGTGCCTCCTTCCTGGTCACGGTGCAGGCCTGGCAGTTCTGCACACCACAGAGCAAAGCCAGACTCCTGAGACCGAGGCCCACCTGCTCCTTGCGAGCTTCTCCTGGCCAGGAAAGGACCCCAAACAAACACAGCAAAATGGCCACTTCGACTTCATGTGAAAATGAGTCCAGATATTTATTTATTTAATTTAATTTACAGAGCCGCCCATCTCACAAATAGATGTCTCTGGGTGGTATACTCAAAACTAAAACA
Organism: Crotalus tigris; assembly: GCF_016545835.1. Lineage (NCBI taxonomy): Eukaryota > Metazoa > Chordata > Lepidosauria > Squamata > Viperidae > Crotalus > Crotalus tigris. The sequence continues at coordinate 307,628 of NW_024100582.1, read as the reverse complement.
AGAAATATCTAAAATCGTTGTCATTAACAAATTATAATGTTAAAAACATTTAAAAATTATAAAAATAATTACAAAGGGCTTTGGCCAGACCTGAGGGAATACTTTGCACTTCTTGGCCACAGAGGCTCGAGGTGGCCCCAGACATCTTATGTCCTCGTGGGGCATGGATGGCTTTAGCTTGTTTGACCCGTCTATTCTGCTCCATGCGGTTGACTCCATCTTGGGCAAAAGGGCAGCTCCCGATGCTTCAAACACACATAAATCTCTGTCATCTGGATGAGACCTGGGATTCTGCCAATTCCTGCTTTCAGGTATTTTGCAGCTCCCTCCTCCAAGGGAAGCAGCTGTTGTTTTTGAGCTGCCCATCTGCTAGAAGGCACCTCACTGCAGTTGTTTGACCCCAGCCTACCTGCTTGCGGAAACCACCTGCAGCAAGCAGGGCACCTATACCCTAGCAAGGAGGCCGGGCACTCAACTGGCAGCCGCCTGGCATGGAGCTACCCTCCCTGTTGCTCTGGCTCTTCCCAACAGGACCATGAAAATCCAGCCACCATTATTACGTGGTATTTAATCACCGGTTTCCAGATCAACAACTCTTGGAGTTTGTCAGGCACAGCTAGTCTCTCACACAGCCTAACAAGTTAGAGCATTGGGGGAAGCAGAACAATGGCAACATATCATTCTGGGGTACACCTGCCTGTCCATCCTTCTGCCTGGAGCACACCCAAGGACAACTGGGCATCAGCAGCTTCTGCTCCAGCAGCATCATTGCCATGGCAACCATGATGCTCCCCCCCCCGGCTGTGGCACAAGGAGGTGCCACCAGGCTGAGGAGACAAGGAAGAGGGAACCCCCAGATTATGCCCAAAAGAATTGGAGCTTTTGGTTTCTGCAGTGCAAGCCTCGCCTTATTTCATGGAGCCCCCTCTTAATGAAAGCACTGCCCAATGACTTTTTCTCCGTGAAACAAGTAACCTGAGCAAGGAATTCACTTACCTGTGCACTGAGCGAAAGCTACAAAGAGATTTGTCCCTCCCGGCAGGAGTTTTGCTCAGTGGAGCCAATTAGTATATCCAACGGGCCAAGAACATTGAAAAGGGAGACAGCTTCCAATTGTCTGCCTGTTTCTAGGCAGAGAGACCAGGAGACCAGACCTTCCGCGATTCAGAGCACCTTGGATTTTCTCTCTGACAAGCGTGCCGAAACGATGTCATGTCTCAGATGGGAGAGATTCTCAGGCAAACATTGGTTCAAATTATCTTCAACCAGGATCGCTTCATGTGCCAAGAAGGCTGATTTCTCTATGGCACAACTAACAGGGAGGGAGGTGTGGATCCTCCACAGGGCTGGGTCTGCTAGAGCCAAATGCAACCCCCTTGATGTTACTTGACTCAGTCAGCTGATCCTCTTTGTTGTGTTTCCACAACACATAACTTCCCCTCCCCTCAGCTAAGATGCTGTTGGAGCAAGAGCAATGTGTGTTGGTGATCCACCGCTTTGCCTTATTTTATTTTTTTCCCCTACTTTTTGAGCTCATCCAGTTTGGGGGAAGTTTGGAAAGAGGCTCTGGGGAAACCTGATCTCTCCCAAGGCAAAAAAGATTCTCTCTCATTAGGGAAAGAGCCGTCTTCTCTCCTGGGCGGAGAGTCAGCAGCTGAGCAGAGAAGGGCCCAAAGGGGAGGCAGGGTACTCTCCTGATTGGGGAGGGCCCTTCTTTGGAATGGGGGCCACTGGCCCCACCAGCCGCGCTCACTACTCAGTGCAGGTTCATTCTGGCCGCTTCCGGCTCTCTGAGGTTCAGCAACCATCCGCCAGGTCCTTCTCTGCTAGAGAACTCAGCCCTGCAGGGGATTTCCAAAAAGGAGCCTTGAGACAGGCCTTCACCCAACAGGAGAAGTGTGTAAGCCCTGTTGTAGCCTAAGCTTCCCCCCCCCTTTCTTAATGGGGAGGACTGAACTCCTGACTGCTTTACAGGGTTGGAAAATCCAGCCTCTTCCACCCAATGGAGGCTAGACAGAGTCGCTTGTGCTGTTCCTTCCCGGTTCCAGGGCACCCTTTGTCAAAACAGGGGGTGCGGTGCATGCCCAGGGAGAGGTTCCAGGCCAGAGGCCCCTTGTTTTCCCAATGGAGCTCAGGGGAGGGGGCAGTCAGAAAGGCCACCCTCCACTTGTGCCCTCTCCCTCCTTCCTGCCACCCTTTCAACCCGCCTTTCTTTCCCTGGCACTGAGCAATGTTGCACTGCCATCTTTTGACAGCCTGATAAATGAGCCTCAGCAGTCAGCAAAGAGTGGGGAATCCCTTGCCTCGGACGGGAATGTTTGCTTTAGCCCACATTTTCCATCTGCTTCCCCTGCCCGTGGGCAAATACTGTACTTGAAAGAAGGGGGTGATGTTATATAGGTACAGGGCAGCCCCCCAACCTGTCACTGGCAGAAGGGAACTACAGAAGACGGGAGCATAGGGGGCAGGCTGGCTCATGCTATTGGGTGCCTGTTGTCTCAGCTGAGATCAGCCTCAGACAGCAACTAGGGCAGCCCCGAGGCCTCCCAACCCCATGGATTAAGCTCTGTGATCACTAAAGTATAACAAAGCAAGGATTTGTGGACTTCATTGAATGCAGATGCACACAGCAGTTGATGAGGGTCTTTTGCGAACTTCAGAGCAGCCTGATGTTGTATCCATGATCTCTCAAGTGAGGAATCCCCTTCTGGAGGAGCCCAAATGGGCCTTCTTGCAACACCGTTTGGGGCCAAAACCAGCCAGTTAGTGCCCAACTGAGAGCAACAGGTGAGCAGCCCAGAGTTCCGTGTCACAAGATGGGAGGCCATGTAAATCTTTCCTCCATCAATAAACATGAATCTCTGTCACCGCCAGAAGGCAGAGGCGGGAAGACCGACCAGTCACTGAGAGAGTGGGAGAGGCGTTGATGCAGGGACCGGATGGGACCCCAAATGGCCGGGCACCAGTTTCCCCTGGAACAACCCGCAGCTCTGTGCTTCGCACTTCATACCAGACCGCATATGTTTGGCAGCAAATGGCAATATTTGGCAAACTTGTTGCAGTTGTTTTTAATGGGGATAGGAGTGCTGTGTACAACCTACTGTGCTCCCGAATAAAAGGCTGATTAGCTATCGAATTAACCCTTCAGTAAGAAGCAGGAGAGCTTAGTTAGGCTTCCTTCAGATCTGTGGTTCTCTCATCCCATCACCCCTCTTCCCAGCCTCCACTAACATCACCCCCCATAAAAAACACCAGATCCATTGTTTGAAGCAAGCATCTTAGCAGCACAGTCCCAGACTGGATGATCGACTCACAAAAAAGCAATTAGAAATGGGTCCCTTCCCCAGTTTAACAGCCCCTGCTCTCTACTGACCATTATGGGAGGGTCGGGTCTCTCTCTCCCTCCCCTTCTGGACAGGTCAGTAATGGTTAGTTTATATGTCAAAACTCTTGGTGACACACGACATGTTGTGGCCAGCCACTGCTGCTAGATGGAGACAGGGCTGTAGAAGAAGAGCTGTCCTTTGAACCCTCCGCCTGCTCCAACCATCCATGCAGAGTTGGTGTTGTAGATACCTTCCAAGTCCTTCCAGCTCTATTCTGATTGAAAAAGTTTCCTCCAGACACAACCCAGGTCTTTCTTCCTTCTCGGCAGGGGGTTGGACTAGGAGACCTCTAAGGCTCCTTCCAGCCCTCGGACGGTGGTTCTTAAGCTCTCAGGAAGGGAAAAAGGCTCCTTGCGTGCGCTGCAGGAGAAGCTGCCTCTTCCAATCAGGCCCTTCCTTCCTTCTTTCTGTGTTCCAACCAGAGTCTGGCAAAAGGGGGAGGGGTGTGTGAAGCAAGGACAGGATTCGAATCTTCCACCTTTGTTGTGAAATCTTCCAAGGACCAGCCCTGTCGCACTGCACAATTCCAGGAAGGGCGCCCTATCTGCCTTTCTCCTTCTCTGTTTGTTGGAATCAATGCAATTCCCTTAAAAGCTCATAACCTGGAGGTAATTATAAGAAGCATCAATTACCCAGCGATGTGAATTCCACAAATTCAATTAATTTCCATAGCGATCAATTCAGACAGGTCTTCTCCAAGCTCCCTGGAGAAAGTTAGGACATTGTTTTGCACGCTATTGATCGTACAATGTAAAACCAAACTGCCTGGTCCCCTTATTCAGTGCTGCTCATTCAGCCATATTAACTTTCAGATCATTTATTTTTGTATGTCTTTCAACTCTGTTTGTTGGTATCACATAAATGCAGAGAATTACATTGTAGAGAATAATTGAATCAATAGACAGTCATGGTACTTTGGGTCTCCCAAACAGCTGGCAAGAGGCTTTGCTGAAGCTTGGAGAGGGATTTTTCTAACCTTTCCCATTATTAAAACACTTGTCTGGCTCCCTATTAGCTTTTGGCTCTCCGCGTTCATTATTGTTGTTTCAGCCGGCCTTGGAGGGAGAGCAGCAGGCCCTGGGCCGCTCACGGGAGGCTCTCTTCGCTCAGCTCTCTGCCCTAGATCTGCTTCGGTTGGGCCATGGAATCTCTCCCCTGGGTGCTGGGTCACCACCAGACCTCTTTTCCTCCAGCAAGAGGGCAGCCAGCGCAGTTGCCCGGCCCCCTCTGCCCACCAGGGTGGCCAGCACTGTGCCCCGGCAAAAGCTTTGACTGACAAGGGGCTTGTTTGCGGTGAGGATGGTTTTGTGGCACACAGGCCGGGTGTTTGCGATTTCGATCTGGCTTGCCCAAGAGGGGCTGATTTTGCCACAGGTGCTCAGAATGGTTTGGCTGAACCTGTTCCTACTTCATCCCACCTGGGACTGTCTTCTGATTAGGGGGGTTGAGGCAGCCCAGAGCTCCTGGCAGGGCCAGCACCCCAAGCTCGCTGTGATGGAGAGTCCCCCTGGCAGAAGGGCCCAGAATCCCAGAGGGCCCTGAGCCACTTGCCAAGAACCTCACATTTTGCACAGTTTAAAAAGCAGGAAACATCCGAGCCAAAGATGTCTTCCCTCTGGAAACTGGCCTGCTACCCGCTCAAGTGTTGGAAAGGGAGCCCTGCCAACCCCTAGAAACCCGGGTGAGACCGGTTTTCACTTGTTGTGCGGAGGTCCAGGTTGCGAGTGGAAGTCCCACACTCATTGGCAAGGAAGAAAATATTTCCTGGCCTGCACCTCCCCCCCCCCAACCTTCACACACAGCTTCCACCCAGCAATTAGCCCGTCATTTCGTGGTTTTTTTCTGGGAGTTCCAGAGCAGAAGCTTCCGGGATGTCCCAAAGAGAAGAAAGAGTTTGAAGGGGCAGGATGAGACGCCTGCTTCAGATTTCAATGGTGGTGAAAAGAGGCTGTTTTTAATTTGGTTTACCCTCCTACCAGGATATTAGACAGCTAAATAGCGGTGTGTGCCTGTTTCCTTCAGATAACCAGTTCCCAATGAGGCCCCTAATTGTCCCTGGAGTCTCTCTGCCGCTATACCACATAGGTCATTTACTGAAATGTACAGACGACTAAATAAAAATCCATTTTCCAAGTGAAAATTCTATTCTTATCAGAGTTCTGCAAGAGGGTTGCAAGCGGCCGTGTTAATTGAAGCTTTGATGCTTGTTGGAGGGGGCCTCTAATCAGCTCCACAAAAGCAGCCAAGCACCCAGAGCAGGAGCAGGGACTGGCTGGAAAACCCCCAGGAACTGGCTCCAAGCAAACCTCGGAGCAGGAGGGGCAGGCAAGGAGAAAGGGGCCACTGGCTTCTGGATTCAAGGAAAGGGGGCAGGCTGCCCCTGCCATGAACAGAGCATGGCAGGACATCAGCAGACAGGCAGGAGGCCAAAGCCCTGGCTGGAGCTGCTTAGCAAAATCGTCCCAGGAGTCATGTCTGTTCCTCTTACAGGAGTGCCCATCAGAAGCTTGAGAGAGGAAGGGGGGAAGGGAGGGAGGGAGGGAGGGAGGGAGGGAGGGAGGGAGGGAGGGAAGGAAGGAAGGAAGGAAGGAAGGAAGGAAGGAAGGAAGGAAGGAAGGAAGGAAGGAAGGAAGGAAGGAATTCCCTTTGCCTAAATATATCCCATGAATGCAGTCACAAGGCAATACACACCAAGAACATCACCCAATAGTACAAATCAATAAAGTCATCACACACAAAAAAATCAACTCTAACCTCACACTGAGATGTTTTCGAAAAGCATTCTTGAACAGCAGTACACAACATCACAAGCTGTGAGGGACTTGGTCCCTGCTTGGCTCCTGTGTTGGTCTCACAAGCCTGGCATCGCACCCAAGTATTGGGTAAATGTGCCGCATGCCAGCAAGGGTGGGGCTTGTGCAGGAGGAAGCATACACACACACACACACACACACACACACACACAGTGTGCACAGAAGCCAGAGTGTGAACCAGGAGATGCTTTCTCAGCCGCCTGTCAGCACAGCACAGCACAGGTCCCTGTGGTGAGCCAGGGCGCTTTGGCTGCCATAAACCCTGCACAGCACGCACTGCCACAAACAACAGCGTACGCTTTTTCCTTAACCACTTTGGTGCTTCTTCAGTAATATCCTCCAGCAAATCAAGCGGTTCTCTTCTTGGGATGTTTTCAATCTGTTTTATGTTGATTTTAATTAAAGAATTTGAAACCGAACAAACAGTACATAGCAGGTGGCCACACAAGTGTGAAATAAGCAAACTATTTTATCTGCCACTAAAGTCCGCCTGTAAATGTCTTCAAATCAGTCTGAGCCTTTGAAATGCCAATGGATTTGGGCCGAAAAGCTCCGTGGTCCAGTCTCTCCCATTTCTTCAAGGTCTCTGTCACCCTTCCCATCTTCTGGGATTCAGATTTGTGTGATTATTGTGATGCTGTGGTGGTCAGAACGCCAGCTGTTGCCTTTATGACTGGATTTCCTTTCCACACTCAGCGTGACTAGCCAGGATGGCCAGCCAGCCACTGCCCCCTTGGCCTGTGCTGGGGCTGCAGGTCCAGCTCTCTGGCTGCCTTCAGAAGCCGGGCTGGGGGCTGAATGCCTCACTTCAACCAGCACAACATTCATGAATTAAATTAGTTGGCAATGAGAAAAGTTCTCGACCTCTGACCCGCCTCTGTCAACAGGACAGCAATTGCCCGTCAGCTTTGTTGTTGCACAAGTGTTTAGCGACTCCAACACCGCCTGCCCCTCTGGGTCTCCCCGAAGGCTCCAGGCTGGGCAGTTGGGAGAGCAAGTGGCGGCTGTCTTCACTTGGGGCGCCCGCTGGCAAATGCTTTACAAATGCTCTTCATTTCTTCCCAATTCTCAGATACACATTTCCACACACAACCTGAGAAGGAGGAGGAGGAGGAAGGGGCACCTACTTTGGGCCACAGCTGGCCAGAGACACTCTTCCCACCCCCAAAAGTCACCTGCTTCCCCCACATAATTTTCAACCATTCCTGCCAGACGCTCAGCAATCAGACTCATCATACCTCCCACTGTGACAGACCATCTTTGCACCTCAAACTGAAATCTAAATCACCCTCTTCCACTTTCATCATCCTCAAGACCAAGACTGTGCCCCAATTGAGTCAGGCAGTTCACCCCAAGATCTGCTGGGCTGGCTTAACAACTGGAATATGTCCCAGGTTGGCCCTTTGCCCTTCTCTTCCCTCTAGTGCTCCCAGCACTGAATTCCTTTGGTTCCTGCAGCTGATGGTCCCCCGTGGTGGTCCAAGTTACATACCCTCTCTGAAGACCATGAGAAACCAAACTATGGTGGTTTTTTTACACCTGCTTTTTCAAAGTCCTGTGCAAAAGCATGGGCACCCTCCTCTCCAGAGTGGAGACATCTATTGTCCTCTCAAGCGTGTGTGTGCTGGTGAGAAGCCCCAGCAAAATTCTCTGTCCACGGAAACACACCTGTGCTTCATGCTGGGAGACACAAGGTCCCATCAGAACAGAGACTCAGAACCCCCGTTTTCATTTGTTGCACAAAACCAACCAACTGCCCAAGCCCATCTTCTGGAGCAGAAAAGTGGGGCAAAGAGCTGAGCTCCCCATTTAAAAAGAGCAGAAGAGCATGGCTGAAATGCTTTGTATGGAGGGCTTGGCGGGTGTCCTGAATTGGGAAGAGCAGGAAGCAGAAATGAAATTGGTGTGCAGATCAGTAAATTTGGGGTAATGACTGGGCATTAGCATCAAAGCCTGATTGGGTGGGTGGGGCTTCCCAAAGCATTGATACTGTGCTTTGCTTGGACCACGGTTGCCTTCACTGAAGGGTGAGAGCTGCTGAGGCTGGCCGGCTGCAAAGCAGCTTGTCTGGAGTCGGTGCAAAATTGGCCTCCCACTGAGTTTCATTTCAGAATCTGGGATGTCATTACAGGATGGGGGAGAGAACTCTTTGCTCACTGATCTGTGCACCAATTTTTATCCAAACCTCCTGTCTTGTTGCCTTGTCTAATCTGCCAGTGGAGAAGATTAGACACTCGGCGAAGCCTTGACTCTCAGCAGAGATGAGGCTGGCCTGGATTCCTTGGCACAGAGAGGAGGCAACACCCCACCTACCCCTGGCAGGCATTTCTCAGGGCTTTGTAAAGTGACCCAGTGGTCATAGTTGAAGTGAGGAATCTTAGTCTCCCTTGTATTGATGTCCTTGTCTTCATGGGAAGTCCACTGAGCTATGGCTCAAGAACGTCCATCACTAAAGGAGGCAATTCTGTAATAAGCAAAGGTGAAGGCCATCAGCCAATCCAAGACCCTGAATGGCTCAGGACACCCAACAGGGCATACGTTAATGAGGGATATAGTTGGCTGCTGGGCAATCTTAGAAACGCCTTTCTGACCATGTGTTATTTGAAGCGTCTAAAGACTGGCTACTGACATGTTGTCCCTGATGGCTTCTGGCTGATGCCAGTAAGACTCTTCTGGGTGGTCCCAGGACTCTGTCCACTTCAGGTGCCTCTCCCCCTCCCCCCACCCTGCCATCACAGGCCTGCAGAAGCTCTTGTTCTAACAGTCCACCTCACCTGGCCTATCTGGTGTCTTGGCACTCCAGACCTCCCAGAAATGCCATCTGGGAAAAGAAGGGAGACCACCTCACCCCCCGTGCTGCCCCTGGCTTGGCTGCAGAAGCAGTGGTGAGACAGCTTCGTGGCAGCTGGATGGGCCCTCATTCTGATAAGGGAGAATAATAAGTTGCCAGAGATATATATGATTTCCAAACAAGAGACTATATGTTGGAATAATTCACTACCCTGCTTGGCACAGGGGTATTGAGGAGGGCAGAAAGCTGCCAAGAACAGGAGGTGAGGGAGCAGGAGGACACACTGGCTGCAGAATGAAAAGCAAACCTGGGGGGGGTGGTGGTGTGAGGAGTCCCTAGTTTGAGGAAGGAGCCGGGAGTAAACTCTTTGGAGGAAAGGTCCTGGTTGCCACCCACGGAGCACATGGCTTCGGAGGGTTTCTCAGGCAAGGCTTGCTTCTTCAGCAGGCCTGCATGCATCCTGGGCCACTTGACCCCACCACAGGAAGGACCTCCAGGGCTCCCGGCAGAGAACAGCTGAAGCCAGCACTCCCCTCAGCTGGACAGCACCCTTGGGCTTCCTGCTGCTTCAGGCCAGCGAGAGGCTCCTTGGAGACTGGCCTGCATCCTTGCCCAGCCAGCCCGGCCCTGCTGCTTCCCTCCAGAGTTGGGCTGTGGAACTGCCACCCCAGCACTGGTTTCCTTTTCTCTTTTTTTTTTTTATTAATTTTTTTCCCCACTAACATATGTTAATTTTTCCAATCAAACAAGTTATCTGATGTTTGCTAAGCTAATACATGTTCACTTCCTAATCCTTCATTCTTTTCTCTAACCAAGAATAGAATAAATTCCAAATTTTATAATAGTCCGTATCTTCTTTGTCTTTCAGCCTCACAGTTAGTCTGTCCATCTCTGCACATTCCAATATTTTCATGATTATTTCTTCTTCTGATGGCAATCCTTCATTCTTCCAGTACTGCCCCAGCACTGGTTTCCATGGCAACTGGAGGTTTGGGTAGACCGGCTCCAGAGCAGCAGCAGTTTGTGGAAATAAGTCACCAGCCTCGAGTTTGCCCTGAACATAAGGCAGCCAGAGAGCCCGGTCCCATGGGAGAAGCTCTGTGCAGGAAGGCATCAAACCACTGGCCTGTGATTCTGCCGGGGGAGGGGAGGACGGGGGCTTCTCTGCTTCAGGCCTTTCAATCTTCTCCCCTCCCAGAAAACCCCTGCCGCTACTGGGCAAGCAGCAGGGACTCCATCCCAAATCAGGGAGGTCGGTGGGAGGAATGGGGGGGGGCTGCAGCCCAGCAGGCCCCTGCGTGGGGCCCTTGGGGCAGTTTGGTCCATCCTGGAAGCTGAGGGCCCGTTTCCCATTTTCCTCTCCTGCCCGCGCGGCATCCTGGGAGGGCCCTGCCTGGCACAGGAGCTCCTCTGCAGCCAAAGGCAGGCAGGTATTTCCAGACACAAAGCAAAGATGTTTGCTTCGGAGCAGTTTTGCTTGACTAAATTCGACTTCTGAGTGGAATTACTTTTATTTCCCATATTAACCTAGTCACAAATGAAACCAGCTAAAGCAAAAATCACACTTTCTTCTTTACTCCCATCCCCCATTGGGGGGGGGGTGTTCTGACAAAAAAAGGCCCAACCTCTTTTGAAATGAGATTGGCCACCAATATATTCTGTAATATTTTCAAAGAAAAAGCTGCTGTCTAATCAAGAGCACTACTTTTAATCAACTAATCTATCCCATTAGATGGAACCTTTCTACAAATCATCCAGAAATGGCAGCAGGACCACAAGGGTTGCTATGCGATGGTCACACACCCCTGGGCTAGGCAGCATGAACCTTGATCCCTCTGCAAGCCCCCTGCCCACCCCCTGCTTTGTCTTTGGGGCTGCCAACTCTTTGCAAAATAAAAAGACACAATTGCCCTTCAGAGCCTCCGTGCCGATTGAAGCCTGCACAAAAGCCGACTGGAAAACATCAAGGGAGCCTGGTTGGAAGTGCTAGATTGGGGAGGGGCAGTGATGGAGAGCTCCGGACCAGCCTCTCTCTTACTGGAGACGGAGAGGCTGCATCCCTAAGAGCCTCTGTCCAGCTCTGCCCATTTGGGACTCTGCCTTTCCTCCTCTCTTCCTTAATGCTGACCAACAAGGTGTGTTATCTGCATTGGAGTCTGTGTAAATCGGTACCCAAGATGCAGTCTGCCCATCAGCAATTACCCCACCACTTCTGTGCATCCCAGCAGCCCAACTTGAAAAATCCCTCTGCTCTGTGGCTCCTTGGAGGCTTGAGCCTAATGCTTTGTGAGAACATCCTACTTATTTAACTCCAATATTTATATCCTGCCAGGCAGTTTACAAAGTTCAACGGGGAAGTGCAATTAAATTGCCAAGCTTAAAATAGCAATCATAAAATATATTCATTAGTATTTAAGAGATAGCTAATACCAAATGTTCTGGTATTAAAAACATGTTTCCTCTTATTATTTAAATGCTGAAAAAAGGAAGAAAAGTGGAAGAAAAATTGGGAGACCTTGGTAGCTCCAGGATTCCTCTCAGCCATGGAAGCTCACTGACTTTTTTCAGTTCATCCAATTGAAAACTAACTAAATGGGCCAATTTCAAATGATTAAACTGAACCAAGTTTTTTAAGTACTGTGGCTGCATCCACACATTCTTAACCAATATTGCATGTGAATGTAGTTACTGGACAACTGTCACTACCACTCAACCAAAGTCTTATTGTTATGACAAAATGGGAAACAACAGTCTGCCTTGAGCTTCTGAAGCAGTGTTTCTCAACCTTGACAATTTTAAGGCATGTGGACTTCAACTCCCAGAATTCCACCGCCAGCAACGCTGGCTGTGGAATTCTGAGAGTTGAAGTCCACATGCCTTAAAATTGTCAAGGTTGAGAAACACTGTTCTGAAGGCAAGGTGGGATAAAAACAGGAAGAGGCCCATATTTCTCCTGAGAAGCTGTTCCTCAACCAGATGGCCCCTCTGAGCCATTCTGTGACCAGGACCAACAATGAACTGATGGGCTCCTCCATGGGTTCTGCCAACCATTTGCATAATGTTGGATGCCCACTGACCTTCACACAATAGATTCAGTTGTTGGAAGGACCGGCATTCTCTTGCTAGGCCTTCGCAGCCTATTCCTCTTTCCCTTTCCAAACACACACAGGGAACACCCAGGAACATAGTGGGTTGCAGATCTTTCCTTTGCAAACCAAGATGAGATGGAATGTATTGCAAGTGGCAAACAAAAAAGAAAAAAGGAAAACCAGAAAACTGAAGTGTTGGCAAGGCCTGATTGGAAGGCCTATTGCCGGGACCTCAGCTTAAGAGAGAACAAACTGCAAGAGACAGAGGGAAGTGGAGGTGGCTGGAAGCGAGCACTCGCTCACCGCCACCTCCTGCTTTGACTCCCTGCTGGGGGATCTTAGCAGCTCAATATGAAATTGCTTACGAATGGGTGCAATTGGGGGAAATGATGGCAAAGCTTGCCTGGAATGCAGCAGAAAAGCAGCCTGCCAACGGAGGCCACGCAGCGCTTCCTTTATAAGATGATTTGTCAACTGACAAGCAGCTCTCTCCCACCAATTTGGGGTTCTGATTTGCCAGCAACTTTTTAATCCTTGAGTTGTTGCTGGATAGATTAAAGTGTCTGCTTTGATCCAAGCAGCAGGATGGAAGCATAAACACAGCCATCGCTTCTGCTTTCAGCACCGTGGACAGAGGTGGAGGCAGCCGAGTCCAGCAGGAGGATCCTGCCTGCCAACCGCCCCCCCCCCAGCCTTTTTTTTCAAGGGGGGGTATTCACTGGGCTTGCCAGGGCAGCGGGCCTCTCCAGAACAAGGGGGAAAAATACTTTCCTGGGACTTCCTTTTCTTTGCCTCTGAATGTGAAGTAAATGGGCTCTTCATTTTCAGGCGTTGAGCAGCAATTAAGGGGCCACATGGTGCTCTAAGTTCCAGCCAGATGTGGGGAGCCTGTTTTGCTTCTTGAAAAAAGACATTAATAAAGCAGCCACATTCTTGCTGTCCTCCTGCTCCTGCTGGGCTTGTGGGCCTCACAAATGTTCTGGCATTGTGGAGAATTCCTGCCTCTCTCCCACCCCCATGACTCCTTCTGCCAAGCCCACAATCGCTCGTGGGCTACATAGATAATAGGGAGCAGCAGAGATGCCCATGAGGAAGCCTCATTTATCCACCTAACAAGAGAGACTTTCGTTACAGCATCCTGTGATGTTATTGACTCCATCAGAGGACGTCAAAAGGGACCAAAATCTTAAGCAGAGGCTGAAAACAGCAGATGGGGGGGGGGATGGAGAAGCAGCACAAACTAGAGACCATCTCGATGGTGGTGAAGGTGACCAAGAGACCAAGCTGCTCCAGAGACACAACCACTCATCTCTTTCCATCCCTGGGGACCCACTGAGTGGCAGGACTACCTTTCCATGGGGCTGCTGTGCGTAGCAAGGGTGAGCTTCTGATCCTCCCCCAAGCAGCCCCAAAAAGGCCTTACCTAGAAGGCCTTACCTACCTGCCAACCGAGAAGAAGCCGTAAAAAGCCACACAACTCTGCCAGCTCACTTCTGGGCCTTGGGAGGCAGAGAACATGGACTGGCTGTGGCCTTAGAGCTGCCCTTCAGGGTGGGTAGGCCCTTTTCCTTCTCCACTCAGCTAGAACAGCTACATGAAAAGAACTGAGCCTTTGGCTGACAACAGATTAATTGAAACTTCACGGAGGGAAATGATTATGGTAAGATAAGCCTCTTCTTCACATCTCAAGGCGAGGCAGTTCTGAAGGGGTCCCGCTAGGAAAGTGCAGAGAGTAATTAATCAAAGAGCTAATGAGAAATGTGTTTTCTTTCTCAGCCTAACTCCACATCATATTCTTATTAGCCAGGGTTTTTACAGTCATAATCAGGCCCACTTAAGTTCAGATTGGGTTTCTTTGCTCCAGTGCCACCAATTTAGAAAGCTATTAATAGAAAAGATAAACTTTGATAACACAAATCAATAGGCTTTCTGTTTATTTACTAGTTGTATGACCTGGGCCACTCTCCCAACTTAACTGACTCTCCTCTGATCCAAACCCACTTCCAATCTGGTGGCCACGGAAGCACAGCAATGCCCAGAGCCAAAGGGGCTTCCAGAAAACGGAGCGGTCAGTCCCTTGAGGAGCTGCTTCTGTGCCCTGGGAAGCGAAGGCTTTCTCTCCCGCTAATTCAGGTTAAACTTAGCCAGCCTTGATCGAAAGCTATGAAAAGTTGCTTATTGGTCAGATTAATTTCCAACATTGTGGCTATGAGCCTGATGAACCTTCCTCCAACTGAGGGGATGTCCAAGGAGGCAGGCAAGTGGGGCTGAAGGACCAAGGGAGAAGGGATGTTGACCTGCGATCAAAAGAACTTCACGATTCAGGTTCAGAACCTCCCTGAAGTTTCATGAATTTCATTCTGGAGAAGCACCACTTTGCTAACTTCTTGCTGTCCATCTTTCAGTCAGGATGGCTGGATGTTCAAGAGACTGGTGGGACACCCTGACCCAGCTGCGCTTGGCTGCACAGCAGTGCTCAGGGGGAGCTTAAGTGAGCTCATCCGTCTTCCCACCAGGCATCTCTGATGAGAAACAGACTGACTCATAAAAGGGGGTTGTCAACCATCTTGCTTCCAAGTGCGGGTTCTGGTCAGCTTCATCTGGCCAGTCCAGTTTCATTTACCTGGATGAGATCTTCACAGGGGGAGAAGGAATATCCCTCAGCCCCCTCCTCCATTTCCACATGTCTGCTGGGTCTCAGATCTTCCATTGTCAGTGCATCAATGCACCTTCTGCTGGCTTTGAAGCAATTACTCGTCTGTGGCAGAGCCTGGGAGTAGCTGTGTGCTGGAGAACCCACCATCTCCATACTCATCTTACCTGTCTGGTGTTAGGCTAATAAGTTTTATTGAATTCCATTCTTCACCTGTATGAATGGGCCTCCAACAAGTAAGATGACAACAGAGGCCTGAAGCTGCTCACACCCACCTCGTGGCCTCTCTGCTGCTCATCCATAGCAGGTGGAGGTCGATCCCAGCCTACACTGTTGCAGCAGAGGCGAATAGGGACAAGCTGGGTGGAAGCAGATTGCTTTGGAGGCCACAAGGCTGTGGTCGGGGTCTTGGAATGCTGTCACCTGGCCACCCACAGCAGGATCCCGACACACTTTCATCAGCCTCTTTCCAGAGGGGCTGTAAGGAGAAGGTGGGTGCCGGAAGGGTTCTGACCCCTTAGAAAGTTGGGTTGGAAGAGAGATGTGCTTGCTAAAGGTGACCTCTTCCCTCCTTGCCTTTCCCTGGAAAGTGTTTATTTCCACGCTGGTGGCTTTGTAATTTCATTATTTATCTCCCACTTAGCCTTTGACAGATCAAAGACTCGGCTGAGGCAAAGAGAGCTGCAGCAGGCATGCAAACAAGACTGATACATAATTAATTACTCTCAAACAGTTTCATTAGATGTGTTACATGACTGTTTGTCTTAAAAATTTAAGCAGGGTAAACCAAACAAAAAGAAGCCAGTCTTGCAGAGCAGTTGGCACAAGGAAAGGAAACTTGAGGGGTGTGGAGGACATTCTCTGGCCAACCACACCGAAGCGTGTCCGGTCATCAGCCTGCCTGCTCGAAGTTAATGACGAGGGAAGAAACACGAGCCAAACCATCCTATTTCTCAGATGGCACACAGCTCAAAGGTCTTAATGAACCAAAATGGGGATTTATTTAGCTTAACACTTGTTCAGGGTAAATGGTGGAAAGCGTGATTGAAGATGAAATTATCACAAAGAATCAACAGGGTTTTTCTGTCTCATGGACATTTTTTCCCAGGGTCAGCAAGGAGCCGGCAGGGAATCTACTAGGCCTGGTCACCAACTTTTCAAAGTTAAGAAGCAAAGTCTCCAGGGCAAACTTGGTTGTCCTGGGTTGGCAGGCCTGGATGAGAATCGTTCTAGAGTAGGAGCCGGGATCAACAGACATAGAGCTAAGGACAGGGAGCAGTGGGAGAAAGCTGGGGCTGCCTTGTTCGGAAATGTCCTGGAATTAAGGGTGAGCTACGAGGAGGCAGTCAAGCTGGTTGGTGGCACCACAGAACAGGGGTCTTCAATCTTGGCCCTTTTATGACTTGTGGATTTCAACTGCAAGAATTCTTCAGTCAGGCACGCTTGCCTGAGGAATTCTGGCAGTTGAAGTCCACAACTCATAAAAGGGCCAAGATTGAAGACCCCTGCCATAGAATATTTATAAGCACACATTCCCCCCCCCCCACACACACACATATACAAAGTGGGGAGGGGGCAGGGAGGAAATAAGAAGCCCCAAAGAAATCACTCACTACAAGAAAAGGGGTATTAAAATAGGAAATGCACTTTGGGATGAGCAAATGCTTGTCAATCCACACAAAGGTCATAAAACCCCATCCTCCTTTTTTACTTTTCCAGCACCTCAACTGGGAATGGCCAGTTAGGAAAGGAAAGGAAAGGAAAGGAAAGGAAAGGAAAGGAAAGGAAAGGAAAGGAAAGGAAAGGAAAGGAGGGTGATGTACCTATAACCCCCAAATGAAATACAGCCAGGTGACTGAGGAAGCAACTCTTATGGCACAAGAATACACAGCATAAAGTGTATGCCCAGCTGGAGGAATTGCCTGGGAAAAAATAAGGCCTTCCCTTCCTCTGTTGTTGGGACACTCGGGGTTTGTTGGAAGTTTCTGCGGCACTTGGGGATGAACCACTTCACCACCTCCTAAGCTTTCCCAGGTCCCTTGATTCTGAGCAGGCCACAGAAGAGTTGTGTGGAAGGAGCACTACAGAGGGACCCAGAGCTGGGAAAAGAAACTTAAAGGGAGAAGACAGGTGGGCAAAAAGCAGCCGCTGTTATGGTGCAGCACCTCTGAGGCTTTTCAAGGTGGTGCCCAAAGGCCCTGGAGGTTTGGTTTGCCTTTCTTTTTTCATCTCAAGTGTAACTCTGTGGATCTTCTTCCCCGCCACCAGCCCACAATCCTTTGCCTGCAATCTGCTTTTAATTCTGAGAAGAGATGGCCAGGAGGAGGAACATCCATTCTGCACTAACAAGGTTATTAGCACTTAATTATCAGAGGTGGCTGTAATTGAAAAGGCAGCACTCCATCAATCCCCCCCACCCATTCTCTAAGCTCCTTGAGGCCAGCTGGGGGCTTCCTTTCCCTTTCCTTTCTTCCTGTTAGTCACAGGAGCCTGATATTGATATTAAAGCCTCTTGTTTAAAAGGATTGCAGGGAGCAGCAGGGCCCTGCTGGCACTTAAGAACATTTCTTAATGAGGACCTGCTGCATGTCACCAAAACTCACAGAAGGGGGGATGTTAAGGGTTCAGGGGGAGAGGGGCTGAAAGTAAACCTCTCCTGGCTGGGTTTTGGGCTGGGTTGCTCCCTAATGGCATCTGAAGAGAAAATGGGAGGGGCTACAACCAGGTCTAACTAAGCACTTTAATTCTCTCTGAAGCTTTCCAAAATTCCTTGGAGGAGGGAGATGTAGAGACATGCAGCTGGAAAAGAGAGAGGGAACCGGTGGAAGGAAAAAGGGAGAAGATGGAATTATTTTCCAAGTGGTCAGCAAAAGGCAGCCATTGGGGCTCAGTATAAGCAAGCTTTTCTCCTAACTGGAAGTTTTCCACAGAGAAATCCCTTAGTAGAAACCAGATTTCCCTTTATAACAATAAAATCAATCTTGCAGGAGGAAAAGGGTTCTGTAACCCTAGATAAAGCAGAGGCCTTCTCATGCTGGAGGGAAGTCAGCAGGGAACACCTGGAGGAACTTAAAAGGTGAACTTGGGCCCAGGACTGAGGCTTGCTGCCACCCAATGGCTGTTCCATGAACTTCAGCCTTCTGGGACCACAACTGAGCTGGTCACTAAGTGCTGGCTAAGATCTCTTCCTTCTGTCCAAAGGAGGCTTCGTTCTTTCTCTCCGTCCTTCCTGCCAGGCTTCCTAACCAGCCTTGGCACAGTAGAAAAGGCAGCCTTAATACTTACCCAATAGCTCAGAAAGAGGGTGGTCTCCTCTGTAAAGGGAGACCCTTCCCCTGCTCCAAACTCGGAGCTGCATTTTATACGAAAGGTCGGTTTTTCGGGTTTAGGGGGTGTTTTTTGTCTTTATAGGGTGTTTTTTGTCTTTATAGGGTTTTTTTTGTCTTTAGGGGGTGTTTTTTGTCTTTATAGGGTGTTTTTTGTCTTTATAGGGTGTTTTATCCCATTTCCTTGGGGCACTTCACCTTTTCACGGAAAGGGTATATGGTCATCAGTGGCTTGATTTGAATCTGTCCACTGCCAATTTAATCCAAATTTCTAAATAGAAATGGCAAACAACTTCCATAACTAAATTATGCAAAGTATAAACCAAAAAGATTCATAGCATTTTTAAAGCCTGATGTTGTACCGCTGGGATTTTAGTATTTTTTTCCTTTGTGACTCTGTGCTTTAAAATTCTACACCTCTGGAGTTGAAACAAGATACATTCATTAAAGAACAGAAAAGCACCACAGTGGTTAATTGAAGCCCCAGCTGGTAGCTTTCCCTGAGCAGTGCCTTTGGCCACCCCAAAAACAGAAATGGGAGAGGAGACACTGCCAAACAGGACAGGGCAGTGGAGCTGGGCGCCTGCACCACAGATTTAGTGCAAAGGCCAGTAAGAGGCCCCAGGTAACCAGCATATTCCCCTCCTCCAGGGCAACCCCAGTCCTCGTGACCATGGGCAACCTGGGCACCCATGCAGAGCAATGCAGGAGGGCTCAGGGCACGCCACAGACGCTGGCCCATATCAGAACAACATGAGCATCTGCCTCCCTTGCCCAGGTGTCCTCCAGAGGTGCCCTGACTCCAGTTCCCAGGATGCCCAGGCCACGTGGGTGGCTGGGAATTATAGCTCACCCCCAGCTTTTTCTTTAAAGATGACTTCCAAATGCTACACCTTTTCCCTTCCAGGCGGGGGCTCCAATGCCTGGTGCAAAGCAGGGGAGTAGCAAATCCCTCCAATTATCTTCCTACCCAGGAGGAGAGCTGGTCACGGCCAAGAAACTCTGGTCCAACCCTGCATCTACCTCTTGCTCTACCTGTCCAGCCTGTTTCTGCTGAATGGGGGTGAAGAAAATGGGGGGCTACTGTGCACACTGAAAGCTAAGCCCTTAATCTTAACACATTACCAATGAGCTCATCAAGAAAAATCTAATTATTATGTGCAAGGCCAGGCTTAATTGCTTGTCCTCGACATGCATAATGTACCACGTAAGCTTATTACCCAGTTTAAACTTATTATTAGCATCATCATCGTCTGGCTTCCTGTCAAAAATATAAAACAATGGAAGGGGGGTAATTAACAGCTCAACAGCCAAGCCAGGTATCTCCCTTCACAGAAGCAGCTGACCCTGCAGGAGGGCAGCCCAGGCCCAGGCAATGAGGAGGCAGCGCAGCCCCTCTCGCTGCCCTGGAAGAAAGCCAGAGCAGCTGCCACCAGCCACAGTGCTAAACATCCCCCTTCCCTCCTCCCCACATTCTCCAGGGTTTCAACTGGGAGGGCAAAGGACACCCCCTGCAGCGTTCCACTTTCTTTGGAAGGGCTTGGCCAGTGTGGGCCAGCCCTTCCTTTCAATTTCCAGGTCCTTCCTGCAAGTAGGCCCAAGGCCTTCCTGCCTCGCTGCTTCCACTTTTTCTCCAATCCCTAATTAAACCATGCTAACAAGGCAAGCTGGACAGCAAAGCCAGCTGCACCAGACCCCACCCGCACCGTGCTCTGCAGACAAATCATACACAAAGAAGGTTTACAATAATGTGTAAGCTGTCCAATTATTACCCATTTTCCCATCTGCCTTATTTGCCTAAAGATTAGCTTGCTCGGGTTGGCCATGACAGAAGCTTAAATAGGGTCTCCACATCTCCCCTTTCCTGTGGCTACAGATAATCCAAGTTGACCCATGTTACTGGGCCATTCCTCCAATGGATATCGTTGTCTCAGCAGCAGCAGCAGCAGCAGCAGGAGACATGCCACCACCCAGCCAAGGACCTTCTGAAGAGACAGCTGGCTCTCCTCTTGCTCTGGAGCTCCCACCACACTCCCAACAGACATCGATGGGAGACCACCCCCCAAATGCATAGTCATGGGGCACAGGGACAAAGCCCCCCCCCTTCCAGGCTCTTTGGGAAAACACTCTTTTAAACAGGAATATTGCCACTCCCGAGTACGTGCCCACATGCAAGGATGTGCACATACAACACAATCCCTGTGCAGTGTTCCTCTGTTGTTTCGCATGCTACAAAGGCACATCTCAAAAGAAAGAGTACAGAGAAGAGAAACAAAGATGATTAGGGGATTGGAGGCTAAAGCACATAAGGAACGGCTGCTGGAATTGAGTACGTCTAGTTTAATGAAGAGAAGGACGAGGGGGGACATGATAGCAGCCTTCCGATATCTCAGGGGCTGCCCCAAAGAAGAGGGGATCAAGCTATTCTCCAAAGCACCTGAAGGCAGGACAAGAAGCAACAGATGGAAACTAAGCAAGGAGAGAAGCAACCTAGAACTAAGGAGAAACTTCCTGACAGTTAGAAGAATTAACCAGTGGAACAACCTGGCTCCAGAAGCGGTGAATGCTCCAACACTGGAAGTTTTTAAGAAGAAACTGGACAGCCATTTGTCCAAAATGGTATAGGGTTTCCTGCCTGAGCAGGGGGTTGGACTAGATGATCTCCAAGGTCCCTTCCAACTTCTTATTATTATTATTATTATTATTATTATTATTATTATTATTATTATTATTATTAATTATTATTATTATTAAAAAGCAGAATGGTGATGAGCATCCTTTCACCTAAAAAATTCTCTCCCTTGCCCCATAAACTCAGGAACAAGGCTGCTGCTGTAGCGCCTTTCTGGTGCCCGCAAATGCCCCAAATTGATTCCCACCTCACCTCAGCCCTGGACATAAAGCTGCAGGCAGAGTCAAACAGCAACTCTCAGGCTCACAGCCCCTCCCTGCAGCATAATGCAGCCCAAGGCCAGCATGGCAACATCGGGAAAGAAAGAAAGAAAGAAAGAAAGAAAGAAAGAAAGAAAGGAAGGAAGGAAGGAAGGAAGGAAGGAAGGAAGGAAGGAAGGAAGGAAGGAAGGAAGGAAGGAAGGAAGGAAGGAAGGAAGAGGGAAGGAGGGAGGGAGGGAGGGAGGGAGAGAGAGAGAGAGGAAGGAAGGAAGGAAGAAAAGAAGGAAGGAAGGAAGGAAGGGAGAGGGAAGGAGGGAGGGAGGGAGGGAGAGAGAGAGAGAGGAAGGAAGGAAGGAAGGAAGAAAAGAAGGAAGGAAGGAAGGAAGGAAGGAAGGAAGGAAGAGGGAAGGAGGGAGGGAGGGAGAGAGAGAGAGAGGAAGGAAGGAAGGAAGAAAAGAAGGAAGGAAGGAAGGAAGGGAGAGGGAAGGAGGGAGGGAGGGAGAGAGAGAGAGAGAGAGAGAGAGAGGGAGAGGAAGGAAGGAAGGAAGGAAGATCGAAGTGAGAAGTTTTAGCAGCCAAGAAGAAAACAGAAGCAGCAGTTCCAGAATGCTTTGGGCCAATCTGCCATCTGGTTCCCCTGGAGCAATTCCACCCAGCAGGACAAGGAAGGGACCTTCACGACCAGCATTCCCTCCTCTGCGTGCTGTCCAAAGGACGGGCCTTTCCACTCAGGGGAATCCAGCCAGCTCCAGGCTTCTGCCACCTTCCTCTCCACCCCGTATGGAGACCCCAAGCTTTCCAGAGGGTCTCTGCAATGCTGGGTGAGTTGCAGAGCAGTTCTTGATTCCCTTCAAGTCATCCCCCCACCTCCCTGCACCCCATCCAGTAGCCCCCGCCCCACTCCTGGCCTTCTCCTCCGCTCCTGCCCCTTCCTCTGTTATCTCTGTGCCAGACAGATGGCCCTCCTGGGTCGGCCACCGTCTCCTGCTAGCTGAGGGTTGCAGTCCATACTGAGGACACGTTTCTGCCAATACCGATGCTCGACCTCTTCTACAGCCTGTTGTCCTGCTTGTTAAAAGGAGAAGGGGGCTGAGATCAAAGTACTGTACAACCAACTGCAGGAAGCAGCTGAGGGAAAGAGGTTCGAATCAGAACTGAAAGAGAGGCAGCTAAAATTTCAACATAGCACAGGCCCCCAAAGCAGTTTAGAACACAGCAGCTCTCCTGCAGACCCAGTCCACTCCCTGCCTGACAGTGGCAAACTTCATCCAACAACAGCTGCCCAGAAAAAGCCCCTCACACAGCAACAAGAACAGGCCAACAGTAACATGTCAAATGTTGACTAGACATTCTCTCAAGTTTGTTCATCTGCAAACAAAGAAAAGCTCCCCCAACAGAATGGCAGGCCCCAAAATAATAGAAGACAAAAGAGAACAGGTGAGGGGTTTGGGGGTCTGACAGCTGCTTCCATTCACATAGAAAGGAAGATGTGTCCTAAACACACGTCAACAGAACCCACTTCCTTCATTTCCTGCTACCGACACAGTAGTAACAAGAGAACAAACACAGGCACAGAATTAGGAAAAAAGAAACCTGTTATTTACAAACTGTACACTTAAACTGCAGCAAGTACTGAAAATCTGTGAAGAGCCCTGCACCTCTGCAGAGCCTGCTTTCTCTATAAACGCCCTGGCGCTCCTCTGTAGCTTGCAGGGATCCCCAGAACAGCCAAATTTCATCATTCCAGCAAGTCCTTTAAGGAGAACTCAATGATTCCCTGCTCCAAGGATGCCCTGTTACACGTTCCCAAGAGACCGAAAGGTGATGCTTCACACTAGGAAAGCCACACAATCGAACTATTCAGTGGAAGCAACATATCCAGGGAGACCCAGAGCACTGAGGACAAGAGCCGTATATTCTCTGTACCTCTCCCTCCCCAAAATACCTGGCAACTGGGACAAGGGGCAGTGACCAGCCGCCCTGCGACTTCTGCCTTTCGGCTGGACCAAGCTTCCAGAGTCTCCCTTCCAACAGCTCATAGGGCTCCTTCAAACACCCTCTGCGTTCCAGGGCTCCTATTAAGCTGCACTGGGTACAGGGGTTCTCCTGCGGATTCCAGGTGGTGAACTCTGGTGGGTAGGAAGTATCCTTGCTTCTGCAGGAGCCTTTAAAAATCTTTGTCCCTGTTTGGCCCAGGTGCTCACATGTCCTCCACGCTCCATTTGTATGCGAGTTCCTGTGTCGCTTTTTTACTTGCTATTCTCGCAAAGCGTTTCTTCTCAAAGCCATTGGACCTGCAGAAGCAAAAGGCAACACTGCTAGATGGTAGCATTATCAACTCTGGGTAATGCAGAGTTTTGGGGGAAAAACTAGATCGCTTGTATGACAGCATCAGCACCTTCCAGGTGCCAAATTAATAGAGGGGAGGGAAGGCAACTCCCACCTAGAAGCGCCCTCCTAGAACGGCACAGAGGACCTACTGCCTCTTAGGTTCCTGGAGGAAAGATCAAAGGAATGTGAGGCTGTGTTGTGGAGTCCTTGGTGGTTTGTGTGCAGACATTGTATTGCCCAACTAGATAACATCATCAGTGCTAGCGAGTGAAGGATTTGCTCCCTGTTTATGTACAGCAACATACCCAGCCAGTGCTTCCAGGGTTAGGATTGTTAAAGCAAGGCTCTACCTTAAGAAAAAAAACCTGTAGCCATAAGTCAACATTGCCAGCAGAGGCCTGGATCCTTCCTACTGGTCTTTGGGACACAGAACTGAGTGGTCCCCGTTTTGGCTACTCCCAGAAAGAGCGACTTACCTATCTACTCCGTCCCAGCGATAGCCTGGCCAGATGTTAAACCTGTTCAGTGGGGGTGCTGGCCCATTATACTTTGGCTTTTCTGGAGGAAAATGGAGGAAACAAACAATGGAAGCTCATTCTTCCCCCCCCCCCTTAAAGAAAGCCATTTTAGCACAGACCCAAGATACAGAGAAGTATTACAGATGGTTTACTAATAATATTAGATGCCTCTAAAGAAACAGTGACTTGCAGAGTACGCAAGAGGCAGACATCACTGCGGCAAGCTAGAAAAAGCAACCAGGGAGCAAAAAATGTGATTAAATTAACAAATGTCTTTGTCTGCATCCACCTCTTTTAGACGTCTGCCACCTGTTCCCTTAAAAGCGGAATGCAACAAATTGATGTGATTTTCCACTGCTACACCCAGACCTTCTTCCTGAAAACCTTTCAGTCACTATTTCTTCGCTCGCTGCTCCCTTTGATAGTTTTCCCTCCTCCAAATTCCCCCCCCCCTCAGTTGCCAGACTGAGGCTGCGAGTGCTGACCTTTGCTACCTGGCCTCTCCTTGGCCTTCTTCTTCCTCATGAAGTCGGCCATCGGGTCTCCTTCTCGTTCCTGCTCCCGCAGCATCTGATCCAAGTCCTCGTCATCAATGTACCTCGCCAGCGGCTTCTGCATTTCCTTCACTGCATCCTCCACCTTTTGCTGCTGCTGTCTGCTCTGTGCCAGGCTGGAAAAGACACAGGCTACACATCAGGAGGCGATAGAAGACATAGAACGTCACCCCTCTCAAAACCGCTGCACAACACAGTTGTGGGCCACAGCTTAGTAAGAGAGCACACCAGCATACAGGAAGCCTCAAGTTCCCGTCCAGGCCCTCCACCAAAGGACAGTTAAGTGGCAGGTCCTTGCAAAAAGCTCACCTTGAGATTCTACGACCTGCTACCCTGGCGGAAGCCAACACTGGCCGGAAGGCCCTTAAGGCCTTTTTCCCAGGGCCCCCATGCTGGAGGGCAGAAACTCACCCTCTCCCCCACTTAGCGTACTGCTCATCTCGCTCAGACGTCTCTTCGGCTCTCTTGTGCTGCTCTAGCCGCTCCTGCTTCAGGTCCCTCTTACGGCCCATCTCATCCCGGAAAATCGTCTTTGCGTGCCGAGATTCATCTGAAGGGGAAACAGATATAGCAGAACATTCAAAAGCAACCACACAGTTAAGGAAGCTTCCAGGTGGAGGTGTCTGTCCCTTATTTTCTTCCACCACAGATTCTTGCAGCAACAGCAAAACCACAGTGGGAAAAGAGAAGAGGGATAGAAACAGATTTGACTGGCAGCACTTGATCCCCCACAGAATCCCAAGAAAGGAGCAGCAGGATTTCATAATGGGAACACAATGCGAAAGTATCTAAAGTCAGTCCACCTACTGCCCTGAACATCCAACAAACTGGCCATCTGGACCAGATTCTGCCTGGAAGAAGCTGGGCAGAAGCCTGGCCTGCACTATGGATATGCCACACAATTTCAGGATCTGTAGAAAAGATTTTTACCCTCCAGATGTCTGCTATTGCTGCTGCTGCCAGCCAGCTTCTTAAATTCCTGCTTCTCCCTTCTCAGCAGATCAGCTGATACCAAGCCAGCTTTGCCCCCTGACAGCATCTGAGGAACACACAAGCCGGAATTAGTGTAAGAGGCACGTCCCATAAATCATTCATTCATGGAACAGCCTATTGCCTCTTGGCAGCCTCAGCTGGAGCAAGGCTTTCTCCCCCCCCCCCCAACTGGGCACCGCAGCACGTCTCAAGGGCTGGAAGCCAAAGCCTCACCCTCTGGCTGCTCCCATTGGACTCCAAGGCCTGATGACATGGCAGGACAGTCGAGGGGCTCCTGGACTTGCGGCCTTTCTTTTTTGCTTCTGCTCCTCTTCGGGGAGGGGATAAGTCCGAATCTGACGATTTGTGCCGATTCCTTCTAGGAGGGGAGAGATTGGAAGGATAATTTGGTCGTCGTGTGCCTGGTCGGCCAGTGGCCCGTGGTGGCGAAAGGTCTGAATCTGAGGTGGCTTGAGCTCTCCTCGTTGGAGAAGAGTCAGAACTGGATTCAGAATCATGTCTTTGCCACTTCCTTGGCAATGCTGCAGACTGCAAGTTGCCTGGAAAAACATGAAGGAAAACAGACATTTTCAGAATGCATCACCAAGGATGGCCGATGGTGGCCAAGGTTTCATTGAGGAGTTCGGACATCTCACACCCCAAACTATGTGAGGTACTTTGGCACAGGGTTACTCACTGCTGGCCGGCAGCAGCAAATCTCCCTCAGCACAAGATGCTTTCTTGCAAGGCAACAACACCTCAGCAGCAGCAGCCGCCACCACCTTATACTTCTGGCCAGCAGAGCGCTCATCTGAGAACAATTCACGTTGGCTTCCACTGGAGCCTTTGACACGATTTGTGCCCCTTGCTGAAGGCACTCTTAGAGGGGACAGATCAGGCTGGGCGTGATGGGCCCTCCTAGGTGGGGACTGGTCCGACAAATGCTTTTTTTCGTTTGTTCTGGAGGTTTCTGAACTGAGTGAAATAACAGAAACAACCATCTAAGTTTCTTACAAATATACCAACTTTCTTTTTTTTTTATTGAAGAGTTTTATAAAAGTTACAATATAAACCCCAAAACCAACCCACCTTAAACCCCCCCTCTCTCTCCCCCACTTCCCAGAGCTGAATACAATTATAATAATCTAACTAACATTAACCAACTATATCAATAACCAAGTGCATAATGCGCTTTAACTCCCCTTTAGCATAAATATAAACAAATTAAAAGTAAACATAATAATAATAAAAACATAAACAAACATAATATCCTAATTATTAAACTAATTATTAAACAATACAATATCCAAATTGTTAAACAATACTAATACTAAAAATAATAATAATATTCCGCTATAATAAACTATTAATAATACTCTAAGATTTGCTCATAAACTAAGTGGAACTTTTTAGTCCCATATTTATTCTGAATACAATCTATCCTCCAAACCGAAATGTATCTTTCTTGTGAATGATCCTTCAAATAAGCAGAAATCTTAGCCATTTCTGCTAAGTCTGAGACTTTAAGTGTCCATTCTTCTATAGTAGGCAAGCAATCCTTCTTCCAATATTGCCCTACCAATAACCTTGCTGCTGTTATCAAATTCAACATCAAATTCATATTGTGTTGCAAGATACAGTTTTATATATATATTTGGTCCTTGCCTGGGAACTGAACAAGAATCTTAGGAAAAATTCTCCTGATCCAAGAACTCACTGGCTTATTCAGCAATCTGGCAGTAGCATATAACGTCAAGCAACACAAGTTTTTCCTCCTAAGCCAAAATCCCAAGAACCACAAAATTAAAAGTGGAAGGGGCCACTGAGGTCCGAGAACTCAAAACATGCCCAATGCAGACATCCAAATTAAAGCATTCTTAATAGAAGGCAGTCCAACCTCTGCCTGAATGCTGCATGACATCCCCTAAACATCTTCCAAAGAAATCCTGAAAACAACTACAAATAATATTAAATGAATTTAAAATAAATAAAGCATAGGAAACAGGAAGCTCATTCCCAGCGGATTTTGGATTTTTGTTTTGGAAACTTCACTAAATCAATGAATTGGATAGTGTGGAAGTCCAGCAGCTGTGTCTTTTAAAAGTGCCGCTCCCACTTATTCCCCCCACAAACTGTCTGAAATAACAGCTTCTGCACTAAATAAAAGGCCTCCAATCAGAAGTAAATGCAATTGATGTGGTAAAGCTTTACCCCAAATATTGTAAAACACTTGAAGAAATAGAAACATGTCAACCCTGAGCTACAAATATTCTCCTTTATTAATACAACCAACAGACACAGCCAGAAAGAATAGACTGTTAGCTACTCAGCTAACATTCCCACATCTCACCTGCTTATTGATGTGGTTGTCATAGAATGTCCAAATAACTGTGGCTCTTCATTCTGATCTTTAAAAACAAACATAAAACATTTTTAATATGCAAGGCATCTGAAAGATCCACAATCGTCTCTCTCCATCTGGCTGTTTCCCAAAATGTGGAAATTACAACCTACAGAATTCCTAAAGAACAAGCAAAGCCCTGGAGATCTGGAGGGCACCAAATTTGTTTCTGAAGAAAGTTGATTTCCAGGATAAAAAGACATTTCATTTTTTTAAAAAATGATTTTTCAATGAAAAGTAAAATGTGGAACTTCGACAATACCTACCTTCCCACTTTTGGACCTTCTAAATATCCTACAGAGAAAAAATCCCATTTTCAACAAACCGCATCTTCTTATCAGAGAAGCAAACAAGAGATTGTGTTAAATACCCCATACGAGGCTAGGCACGGCAAATTAATTCTACAAGCACATAATTTTCTTTCTTCAGATATAAAAGAACTACACATTCAATAGTGCTTATTCTGTTCCACGATTCTTTTTCCAAACCGTTCCAGCTTTCACATTTTAAAGCGTCTTTTCAGCCAGTATAACCTGAGTCCTTTTTGCTCAAAGCCTGAATTAGGTAGAGGGTACATGCAGTCAATCCAGCTCAAGTATCTCACGCACAATTAAACCATTCTCTCAGAGAAGCACCAAACTGCTAACCTCCTAATAACTTCCATTTGTTACTTGCTCGGAAAGCTTCCATCCATTTAACTTCATCTGGCCGTTCATCGATAAATTCAGCCACCTGGAAACAACAGATAAGACAGGCCTGTTTTTCTGCACAGCTAAAAGCCCTCCTACCAAACAACCGGTTAAACAATTCCCTGAGGATCGGCCCCAGCAGGAGTCCAAAAGATCGGAAGGCAAAATCTCTGGTCCCGGTGACCGAGCCAGACTGGATCCTGCAACAACCGGTTACCGTTTCCATTCAATGGGGGGTGCTTGTCTGATAGCTTTGGCTCGACATTTGACCGGGCTACATAAACCAGAGTTGTAGCCACTCGCACTGCAGACAACGGGCGAGGCTCCGGCCGCCTCCTACTCACCACTGGCCGGTCACCCTCGTCCCCCTCCTCCTCCTCGGCCTCCCCCTCCTCGGCAGGCCGGCTCTTCCAGCTCACGTCGTCGTCATCCACGATGCGCATCCTGCGGGCGGGAGAAAGAGCGCCTTCACCACCGGCTCAGCCTCGTTCCTAAGCGCGCTGCCCTCGCAAGCAGGAACCCTCGCGGGAGGAGAAGGCCCAGGCCGGCCCGCCTTCGCCCCGGCTGGATCCCCGCAGTTCAACCAAAGGGACTCCCGCCGGAGCCTGCCTCCAGACGGCCCCAGCTGCCCCTTGAGGGAGGCGGCCAAGGGAGACCGACCCCCCCCCCGGGCTTCTCGCCTCTTCGCGGCGCCCACGCGCCCCACCAAGACCCCAGGCGCGGGGAGAAGCCCGCCGGCCTCGCGGGACGCGAAGCAGCGGCTGGCCCAGGGGCGCCCGGGAAGACCGGAGGTCCTCAAGGCCGAAATCACTCACCGGCCCGCCGCCTTCTTCTTCCGCCGCCGCTTCTTGCCCACCTCGGCATCGCCGCCCTCCAGGTAGCGCCGCCGCAAGTATTCGGCCTTTGAGAGACTGGAGGCCGCCGCCATCTTCTCTTCGAGACCCGGAAGCAGGACAACCGTCGAGCGAAGCCTCGGAGGAAACGGCCCGTGTCCATCTCCGGCGCACAAGGTCGCCCTCTGGCGGCGCCCGTGGCTGCCATCGACGCCCTCCGCATCCGGGGAGGAGGATGTTAATTTGACTGTTGCGAGTTGCTCACCCGGAGTGGCCGGCAGGCTTAATTATGACTGTTGCTGCCAGTGAGTTGGCAAGATGCCATCTGCAAGAGAGCTCAGTCTGCCTCTCAAGATGCCAGCAGAACCTCAAAAGCAGCTCCCCCACCGCCCAAAGTCTGACCGCCCCTCCCCAGGCCCTGCTTCCTCAGCCATCTCTGCCCCAGAGGGGCCAGTTCCAATTTCCCTGCTTTGAAGCTACTACCACCTTTATGGCACCTCGCCTTCTTGAACAGGGAGCAAAGAATACAAGCCAGACCTGCAGCACAGCCCCAGGAAGCAATAGCCCTCCCACCATGTTGACCACCGAACTCCAAACCGTTTTAGCGATCCAAACGTGTTGCTTTGCTTGAAATAGGTGGAGCTGCTCCTTTCATCTATGCCATGAACCAGAGTCAGCTTTGGGGTTCACCCACATCCTCTAAGTTGCTCGGGAAGGGCAACCTGCAGGATGATTCGCTATGGGGGTACGCTCTCCGTCTATTGTTCCAGGGCCTTGGGTTCTGAGGGATTACAGATTGGCATCGGAGAGCTTTTGCTTATTAATCTGTTGCTTTTCGTGGTTAGGTATAGTTTTTATTATTCCAGTTTTCACTTTGTTAAGGGCCCAGAATCTCTGCAAGAAGGCCAAGCCAGGACATTGCCAACCTCTTGTGTTAATGGGCTCCCAGTTGCTATAACCCCTGAATCCATCACTCACACCAGCAGGGCCCAGGAGAGTTGTAGGAAATTATGTTGTAGGAAATTATCAGCATTGATAGTACAAGGGCAGCTTGCAAACTCTGAAATAGAAGGGTCGTGTAATTGCCCCCCTTGGGCTCAAGATTTCCCCAGGAAAGTAGCAGGAAGCCAGAAGTCACCCTTCAGCTTCACTTTAAGACAAGGATACCGACTTCCCAGCTTCAGTTTTAATAGAGTCCAGCTAGCCTGACTTCTATGTGTGGGGCAGAGTCAGTCCTGACAACAAGCTATTTCTTGCTAAACAAAAGCCTGAAACCCAACAGTCTAGTACTTTCCACACGGTGCCTTGCATGTCAACTTGGCTACTGAGGGGAAGACAGATCTGCCTGGTAGCCCTCTGTTCTCATGTCATTCAGGCCCAGCTCCTCATTCTGTTCGAAGCGCCGCTCGTATCGTTCCACACGCAACTCCGGGTCTTCTTCAGGAGCATAGAGATTCTGGAAGTGCAAAGGGGCTGCATCAGACAAGACTATGAGGCAGCAGGCTGTGTACAATAAATCCCTGGGGTTTGCAATCTTTTGTCCAAATCCAGTAGGATTCCTTTTAGGAACAGGATTGGGTTTATAAAAAGCCAAAATGAAAAGTGCTAAGAATCATCTACACCATTATCAAAAATATGCACAACACCCCCCCTCATGCATCTTCCCTGGAAACACCAAGGTCAGCCTTCCCCAACACATTAGCCAAACTGCCCTGCTGGCATATCCCAAAATGCCAGAACAATAAAGGTGACCCTCACAACCCGGCAGTTCAACAACGGAGGCCAGAGAGGGTAGACTTTACAGCCTCCTGCGTCTTGCCCACAGGGACATTCCACAGCAGAGGATGCTTGGAAACCCCACAGCCAGGTATAAACATACGGTATGTTTGCCCTTCATTGAGCCATTACAGGAAACACAAAACAGTTTCAATAACAAACAGTTGCCCACAAAAGAGTTACCCAATAACTCTCCTAAAACTGATGGTCCTTTCCCTCTTCCTCCCATGTTATTTGCATTGATTTGCATTACCTGAAGGTAGCTGTTTCCTGCAGGATCATCCAGAACAAGATGTACCTTCATCTGCCCATCTACAATCTGGCAGAAAAAGAAAAGGGAAAACATCACCCGCCCAACGCAAGGCTCACCATCCCTCCTGCAGTGGACCTGCACCTGAGGCTGCTCATGGGGGGCAAAGACGGCCTACCTGCTGGAGCTTCCTCCCAAAGGCGTGCAGCTTGTCTGATTTCTCGGGGCAAGACCCGTCCCCCAGAGTGAAAGGGTTCTTCTCCACCTGCGGGAGACGCAGCTCAGGGTTAGGCCCAATGCGGGGAGAACGCCTTCAGGTCCCACTCCCCCAGACCACCCTAAGGCATCCCCTCTCTGATCAACAAGCCAGGCTTCCCAAAATCACCCTTGGAGACCCGGCTGTCAGCTCTCTGCCTTCTGCCCAGATGCCACAAGTCAAGAGGCAGGAGCAGCTCAGCCCAAGGTCAAGGCTTCCGCGCTCACTGCTGTTTCAGCTGATCTCCTGTTCCTTCCTTTTAAGAAATGTAATATGGGATAGGCCTCCAGTTATCGCTCACTCACCAGAGCCTGGATGTCCTTCAGCAACCCTTCAAGAGTGGTGAATTTTCCTCCCAGACCTCCTATTCCTAACTCAAACTCCAACTCTGGGATCTGTATCATGCAAGTTTCTGACTGCAAAAAAAGAGAACATTTAGCTGACTGTGTTCAGCAGGTCAGCGGTTCATATCTCACCGGCTCAAGGTTGACTCAGCCTTCCATCCTTCCAGGGTAGGTAAAATGAGGACCCAGATTGTTGGGGGCAATGTAAATATATATATATATACATTGCTTACTGGTGTACACCGCTTAGAGAGTGCTTGCACTTAAAGCGGTATATAAGTCTCATAAATAAATAAACTGATGGAAAAGAGAGTCACCTTCAGGACATCCCTTGTCATGTCTGCAGGGCTCGCCACATGAAGGGTTATCTTGGTACCCAAAGGCTCAATACCTCCCCCGGATTTCACCTAAGGCAATAAAGAGGGGGAGGGGGTGTCAAGCAGTAACAGGGAGTAGAGCCCTTGGTGACCCGCCTTCCAGAACGAAAAGACTGACCTCGTTTGTTCTGTGCCCACAGGCATCACAGTTTGTAGCCATGATGATGACTTCCTTGAAATGGGGAATCTCTGAGGAGAAGCAGTAAAGAAAAACTCCACCGCGCAGACCCAGCAGCCTCATTCCCCAGCCCTCTTGCTCTACACCTTGCTTGGCAGGAGAGGAGGAGCCCGGTCAGCTCCTTCTGCCCTCCAGGAGCCAGTGCCCACACCAGGGGCCCCGTCACAGGACTACTGCATGCAGGCAAGCAACGTCTCAAAGGATACGCACCAGCTTCATGTTTGTGCTGGCGGGAGCGTTGCATTCAGGACAGTTGGTGCTGAACTGCAGTACCTGGTAGGAGAGAAGCCACACTGCGACATCTCCGCTCCTGACCAGACAGGCGCCGGTCCAAAGGGGGACTCAGCCACCCAACTGCCAGCCCCTTCATCACCCGCTCACCTCATTCCTCAGATCATCTGCAGAATCAGCAGAATCCTCCTCCAAGCCCTCTTCCTGGGGGGGGGGGGGAAACAGAGGGGTCCACAAGGGTTCAGCAGGCAGGCTGTCAGGGCTTGCAACAGAGTTCAGAGGCCACAGGAACAGCGTGGGGCTGCACTCACGCAAGACCTTTCCAAGCCCTCTCCGTTACCTCTATTCCAAGCAGAGCTGCTTGCTGGGCTGTCCTCCTGTAATGGGTGACCTCTAGAGCGTCATCCTTCTGTGGGGCGTGAGGGTTCTCCACAAAGCTGTTTCCTGAAGGATCATCGAGAATCTGGAGGGAGAAAGAGGTGCCACCAAAATCACTCTTTTGCCAGGATTAACAATGCCTGCAGGCAGAAGCTCCTCTCAGCACCCCACAGTAACTTACAAAAGTGAAAGTTGACTCCACTTCCTTCAGGCCTTTCAACTTAGAGATGAATTCATCAATCTTTCTTGCCGCTTCAGTGTCCATTTTCTATGGCCCAAAAATAGAAACCACTGACTTGATTTCCCAGTGGAAGCAGCACACAAAGACACGGGAGCTTCTAGAGTCCAAGCTGGGACTGTTCCTCTAGAAAGGCAACTCTACAGTAAGAACCCTAAGCCACCAGTCAAAACCTCCAGGGCTTGTTCATTTTGTGGGCTGACTACATGCTATACCCACCAAATTAAGACAAGGCAAGCCCTGGCACACAAGCACTTTCACTGTGAAATATTTAAGGGTGCCACAAAACTCCTTGGAATTCCTCCCAGGTGAAGCTATCAGAATTGCAGCCAGCCATGTGAAAACAGGCAGATGACAATTCTGTCCTGTTTCACTTCCCGAGGGGGGCTTCAAACACCAATAATTTATTAATGAACAAGAGATCTAGCTAGAACAGCCACCAGTTTTTTTCCCCCCCAGATGGCAGGAAGCCTATCTGCAATTAACACAGCCAAATGCCAAGCTAGAATGTTGCCCCGTGTGAGGGAAGCACCCCCCCCCTCCCAGATTCTTTCAAGCAGCTTACTCTGCGCTCGGGCTGATCCTGCTCCAGTCCTGCTATGGCTCTGTCAAGGATCCCTTCCAGGGTTGTAAGAACTGGTGGGAGGGAAAGGGGGAAAACACTGCCATGATTACTCCATGCTTCCAGACAATCACAAATTCCTTCCACCCAGAAAAGGAAAATAGCTATCCTAACTATTAAAAAACAAAAACAAAAACTAATAATATGGCATCCTGCCAACCACCAGATCCTCTGGAGGAAACCAGTGGTCAGAAAGAAAAGGCTGCAGCTTCTGTCCCTCAAAAGGTGGCAACACGCACACCAGGCGCTCTCAAGCCCCCTCCCATTGTGCCCTAATTCCAGTCGGCCTGGAGAAATGGCAGCAGATGGCCTGAGCTCAGCCACACAAATTAAAGCCGCACTTCCTTGGAGCCAAAAAGGAACCCAGCTTGCAAAGGAGCCAACACTCCCCTCCTCAGACCCAAAGAAAGCTAGCTGGGGGACCAAAGCACCTGCTTACGGGAATCACCCTGCAGCGGAGACCCCTGGCAGCTGTGCCCTGCCCAGCACTCCCCCTCCCCCTCCAGGTGCTCTCCTGCGTCCCCCTGCCTCAAGACGGGCCAGAAGAGGGCCTGGCACCCACCTCCCTTCTGAGAGAAAGCCGGGATTTCGAAGTCCAGCTCTGGCACCCTGGCGGTTGCGCCGTCCGTCTTCACCATGGCCCTGTTCAAGTCCTGGAGAGAAGCGGGTCAGCAGAGGCTGCTCTGCCCCAAGAGGACCCAGCCAGGAGCCTCGGGCAGCCCCCAGGCCTCCTCCGTCAACAGCCCCTCCCTTCGAAGGCTCTGCTCGAGGCCCACCCTTCCCGTTTGGGGGGAGAAGGGGGGGTCGCCTGGGGGGGGGGCGAGGGCCGCAGGGCGCGGCCGCAGGACACAGGGGGCCCCGCAGCGATCCCACCTGTCGGCTCCTCACGGCCAGCGCGTAGCGCACCCCCCGCGCCTGGATGCGCCCGGCCGACTGGACCTCCGAGTTGCTCCAGCCGCAGCTGCCGCAGGCGAAGGAGCCCACGATGACCTCCCGGAAGAAGGGGATGCGGGTCAGCAGCAGCCGCGTCACGCCCTGCGGGGAGGGAGGGAGGGAGGGAGGGAGAGGTTGAGGCCCGGCCGGGCTGCCCCGCGCTGCAGGCGGGACCCCCCCCCCCGGGACCCCGGGCAACGCCGCCCCGCCCGCCCTCACTCGGCGGAAGCAGCCCATGCACAGCGACTCCAGCTCGGTCGGCAGCTGCTCCTCGTCGTCTGCGCTCAGCGGGCGGAAGAACCCCGCGGCGCCCTCCGCCGGCTCCCGGCCCACCGCCGCCATATCAGCCGGACCCTCCGCACCGGCTTCCGCTTCCGGCGGAAGAAGAACGCCGGTGACGTCACTCGCCCCCCCCCCAGCGCCCTGCTGCCCTGGCTGCGAGTGTCAAGAGGCGGCCCGCAGGCGCCGCTCCCGTCCCCACCGGGGGGGGGGTCCCTGCGTGTCGGGGTCGCCCGGGGACTCCTATGCGGAATGACAGTGACCGAGTTGGAAAGGGGGACCTTGGAGGTCTTCTAGTCCAACCCCCGCCTGAGCAGCAGACCGTACAGAATTTCAGACAAGCGGCTGTCCGGTCTCTTCTTGAAAAGCCTGCAGTGATGAAGCCCCGCAGACTCTAGTGGCCAGCTGTTCCGCCGGCTGATTGCTCTCACTGCCAGGGAGTTCCTCCCCCGCACTAAATTGCTTCTCTCCTTGGTTACTTTTCCTCCGCTGTTCCCTGTCTGGCCTTCGGGTGCTTGGAGAACAGATTGACACGCACAGCCCTCCTTTGTGGCAGCCCCCGAGATATTGGAAGGCTGCTCTGGTGTCGCGCCCGGCTCTTCTATTCCTATTCCTGCAGCCGTCCTTCGTCTGTTTCAGCTCCCCCCCCCGACCTCTTTGTGGCTCTGCCCTGCCCTCTTTCCAGAGTCCCAGCATCTTTTTTATATCCCGGTGACCAAAACCGGGTGCAGCATTCCAGCTGGGGTCTTTCCAAGGCCTCATCAATCAGCACGGGCCCTTCACGTGATCCCTGAGGCAAGGCGGGAAGCCCGTGAGAGAGGCGGGGGTCCAGGCGAGATGGCCGCTCGGGCAGGCCCACCGATTCGAGGCCACTGCCATCCGTGGGGCCGGGGGGGGGCTGCATGCACAACCTGCAGTGGGACCTTGGTGCCCCTTCCCGGGTGGGGGTCTCTGCCCATAGCCACGTGCGGCCCGGTTGCCCCCATATTGGGATGCTGTTATGCCATCGGGCTGCTCTGCTGCTTTTCTCAGCTTCTGTTTTCTCTTTAAAATGCTTTAAAATGTTTATTAATATTTTATAATGTTTTATTGTGTGTGCCACCTCGAGTCACAAAAGCGTGGGATGGGCAGCCCTGTGCAGTTGAGGAATAAATAAAACCTGATGGAGAGCCCCTTCCCCCAGCGCCCTTCCCTGCTTGCTCTCCTGGGTCCCCCCCCCATCGCAAGAGACAGAGCCTGGAGGGTGGCTGAGCAGTTCTTTTATTTCAAGCACAAAGTCTTGGGGTCTCCTGGGAGAGCTGCAGGGCTCCCCTCTCTTATGCTTCCTCCGGGGCAAGAAGGAGGCGCTCCTCAGTCTCCCGGAGGCTGTTTGTGAAGGCGATGATCTGCTCCCTGACTTCCTTCTCCAAGAAGCTCAGGTGGTCCTCCACCCCACTAGCAGGGTCTTGCAACCTCTGGCCCAGCTGCTGCACTTTTCCCACCACCAGCTGGTTGAAGCTGTCCCCGAAAGACCCCACTTGCTGGCGGAAGTCCTCAATCTGCTGCCCGGCATCTTCCTTCAGGCTGTCCAGGCGGGACATCAGGTCTCCCTGCAGAAGCCCGTCGAGCCGTCCCTGCAGCCGCTCAGCTTCTTCCTGGATCTTGTCCCGCAGGGCCTCCGCGCTTCTCGCCACCCGGAAGGAGAGCTCTTCCAGCTGCCGCCTCAGCTGCTCTGGCGTTGTCTGGGCATAGGGGGAGAGGCGCTTGTGCAGCTCCTCCACCGCCTGGTCCACCTTGGTCTTTACCTCTGCAGGAAAATGGCCCAGCTGCACCTTGATGTCTTCCACTTGCTCGTTGACGGTCTGCTGAAGCCTCTGGACGTAAGGGGAGAGAGAGGCTGGGTCCCCCACATTCTCCTTCAGCTGGGCCTGCAGCTCTTGCACAAAGGGCGCCAGTTGCTGGCTGACCTGGGTGGCCAGGATGTCTGTTGTTGCTTGCAGCTCCTCGGCGTGGGAGGCCAGCTGGACTTTCAGGTTCTGGGCAATTGTGGTCACCTGGTTCTGGACATCTGCTGAGAAGGGACCGATATCCGTCTGCAGCTGCTCCAGCTCCGTCTTGATCCTTTCCTTTATCTTTTCCCCTTCTTCGCTTAGCTGGGCCAGCAGCTGTGTGACGTACAGGGCCATCTTTTTCTGCATTTGCTTGGAGTAGGTGTTCATGGCCTGGAGGTTGTCCTGGATCAGGACCCTGGGAGAAAATGGGAGGGAGATCACGTCTCATCCCTTTTTGCCTGATCCTTTCCTACTACAGCCACACCTCCACAAGTGGGCCTCCCCCATCTTAGCGCAGGAGAACCTACTGGCTGCTTTGAAATGGCTTTAAGCCATTGGCAACTCACGTGAACTGCTTGCTGATGTCCGACTGCTGGGCCTGTCTCAGGGTCTCCTCGGCATTGTTGCTCAGCTGGGTGAAGTACTGCCAGACCAAGTCAGTAAGCTGTTGGGGGGTGGGACCGTCTTGGGCCCCTACAGGGAACGAGGAGAAAAAGGTCAGTCCTGAGGGCCTCCTCTCTGGGCCAGCCAGACCTGTGAAAGGAACTAGGGACCCTTGCCTGGACTCTTGTGGCCCCCTTTCCAGCCATGCCCATCAAAGGGGCTGCTGCTGGCAATTTCATATCTCTGTCGCCCATACCCCAGCCACTCTGGATGAGGGACAAAACCAAGGACGCATTTTTTCTGCAGCACCCCCATCTCTGTCTGCAGATCTGAGCCACACAGCATCTCTGGATGTCTTCAGCCCATCCTCTCCCTACTTCTTGTAGGCAGCCAATTAGCAGAAACACCCCAGCCCGAGAAAGCCCGAGGAAGGGTGGAGGAACTAAGGCTGTCTGCAATTAAAAGTTGGAGATGACGAGATCCTGATACCTGTGGTGGCAACCAAGAGTCCGAGGAGGAAAGCAGCTGCCTTCAGAGACATGGCAGATGGCAGGGAACAGCACACAAAGCCCTGTCAGCAACAGACCTGTGGAGAAGAGGCAGAGGTGACCCCTCCTCATGGCAGCCCTTTGCCCTGGGACTGTGCTCTGCGTTGGCTCCAGTCCTGCAGCATCACCTCAACAAGGATTTTGGGCTCCCCCAGGCCAAGGCAAAGGAAGTCAGGAGCTTCCCCCCCCCGGGGGGGAACCAGATGCCTCTCAAGGTGACGTGAGGCAAAGGCAACAGCAGCCTCACCCAGCCCACTCTTGCCTGACAAAGCACCCAGGGCTGCCCATTCCCACAAAGAAGCCCAAGCGCACAGCCTGCCCAGCCCACCCATCCCCCTTGGCCTCCATTTGCAGCCAGGGCTCACCTTCTGCACGAGAGGCTTCTGCTCTGCAGCTCTGCCTGGGGAGCGTCTCTGTATTTATATTCCTGGGGATGGCATCTTCTTGCATCCACACAGGCTGATGACACCTCCTTGAGCTCTTGGACTTTAGCAGGAATGTGACGTGGAGGCCTGCATGGTCACAAGGTTGCCGTTTATCTGCAGCTCCACAGGAGAGTTCTTGCACAGTGCCCAGCCTCTGCCAGCAGGGAGAAGACAGCACATCCCTGGCCAGGTCTAAGGTGGGGAGAACAGGAGATAAGCAAAATGTAATAATATTATAATAACAATAAAAGAAGAGGTCAAGAATGGGAGCAACCTGGTAGGGGAGAAGGCTGCTCAACAGGAATCTCTCCTGAAACCCAGACCTGGAGGCCCTTGTGCCTGGAGGGGGGGGCAGGCCAGGAGTCTTCAGTGGGAATGGATAATCTGAGCCATTTTCACATACCCCTCACCCCCATTTGCATTAGCAAAAGAGCTTAGCCACAAAGATTATGTGGCTGTCCGGAGCCTCCTGTGGTCCCTCTGGAAAAACACATCAGACCCCTGGGGGGGGGGTCCCCGGCCCTCTGGCCAAGGTCTGGTGGGCTGGCTTTCCTTAGACTCAGCATGGAATTAAAGAGTCATCCCAGGATGTCATCCTACCTGCACTCAAGGCTTCCAAACTACCACATCCCACAGCACACCCCTCACGGCTGAACCCATGGGCATCTGGTGCACTAGTGATCCCCACCCCTTGGCCCTATCACCTTCCGGAGAAGAGGAGAAGAGTGGAAAATCACCACTTTGTTGGGTGGCTCTGGCCAGCAGGTGGCAGTAGAGGGAAGCCCCCCCCCTGCCAAGAGGGTCCAGGAGGGGGAGGCCCCAAAGCAGGCAGGAGGTCCAGCAAAGCCTTCGGAGCAAGCAGCCTCTGCCCAGAGAGGCCAAAGGGACCCTGGGACGTTGGATGGCTTTGTATCTCCCGGGAGCCACTTGGGGTTCAGCACACATGAATACGAAGTGAGACCCGCACCCTGTGCCAGTTGCATTGTTTCCCTTTTCAGATTTGATGCCTTTCAGTTTCATAGAACTGTGATCCACTGGCCGTGGCATGAACTTGGCTTGGTGGCTCATTAGTCTGTGGATTAGAACAGATCAGACGCCATCTTTCAAAGTGAGCTTTTCTCAGGTGTGAAGAGCCCCCAAATCAGGACTGGACACACTCTGGGTCTGCCCTGTGAAGCTGCCGGGAGCTCTAAGGCAACTCTAGGGCAGAATTTGGCCAGAAGCAAAAGGATCACAAACCTTCCTCTTTTGCACCACCTCTCTTTGGCGGAGGGAAAAAGACCCTTCCGGTTTACAGAACAAAACACAATCTGATGACAGCCACCCAGGAAAAATCTAAATGGGTGAAGGCTTCCTCCAAAGACGGTGTCCTTTATGCAATCAACAAAAGATTCTTTCAAACACTTTCAGTAGGCTAAAAGCTTTGCTCCCAAATCCTGCCAGCCAAATGGTGCTAGTGATGCTTTCCAATGGAATGTGAGAAATTCCTGGCTAGGGAAATAATAAATTGGCTCTCTGGATCTGGTCAGGATGAAGGCAGAAGAGGCCATGCAGGCAATCAAAAGCTGGCCTTCCAAAATCCTTCCAGATGCCTCTCTTCCCACCTGTTCCCATCTGGCTTGTCTTTGCAAACTTCCACCCAAGTTCTGCATGCCAGGCCCACAACCGTGATGTCAACGTTTTGGCCACTTGCTACCCTTGTCAAAGTCTGGGTCTCATCAGCGTCCTGGCACAGAGTCCAAGAGAATCAATATTGCATTTGTCTGTCAAAGCAGACAGCTAACCAAAGGGGATCTCTTGGGTGATGCTTCTTGAAACTGGACAGAGATTAAGTCTAGAGACTGAAGGTGCCCCTCTGCTCTTGCCTCTGAGCATGTGCAGGGTGCCCCCCTCCACCTTGATTGAAACAGGCAGCACAGAGACACACACTCTGGATTTGAAGGCCTCTCCTGGGGTGTAGAAATAAACTAGTTTGTTTAACTGACCCCTGGCTGGCCTGGCTGCGTTATCTGGAGGTCACAGTCCAAGGCAGGCAGGGCTGTTGTGCAGGATGAAGCGGCAGCGGCCAGCAACAGCCCAGAGGGTTCAAAGATGATCCCGTTGGTGCTGAGAGGTCACAGGTTGCTGGAATGTATTGGATTGTGTGGGAGCCCTGAAGAACCCGTGGAAAGAAACAGCCTCCAGCACAACCTTGGCCAGGAGCCAGGGCTGCCCTTGCCAGGAAAGACCCAAGGCCGAGAAAAGAGCTGGATCCACTGGCTTCTTTTGGGAAGCCATCCTGGGCATCAAAAGAGACCCTGACTTTGCAGACCCCCCCCTCAATCTGGGCTGATCCCCCCCTCCAAGATGACAGTCTCCCTCCAGAGGCGTATGCTAGCTGGATGGGTTTGGATCCCGTGTTTTTGCACCCTGATTTCCAAAGTCTCCCCAAAAGAAGAGCTGTCACAGAAACAGGCCAGCCTGGTCACCGCAAGGACACCGATTGCCCAGCTGCCCAATTTAAACCCCTCTGGGGGAGGGGCAGATTTACTGACACCCCCCCCCCCAATGCCTCTGAAGAGAGACTCCAAACAAGCCTTGGGATCCTCGCCACAGCCTGCCAACTGATTGCAAAGCCCGAATGAATCAGGAGATGGTAGTAGAGAGGGCACCTCCTGCCCTGACCCCGGAAAATCAGCAGGTGCCCCAGGAGCAACAGGAAACAACTCTGGGGCGCCCAGCCCCACTGAGGCAGGCAGGGGAAGGGCTCCCCATCCCAGGGGGTCTGCATTTCTTCCACATCATTGGGGTGACATTTTCCTGGGTTTCCATGTTGGGCTCCAAGTGCCCCGTCCAGCCAAGAGGAGAAAGTGGCACGGAGCCAGGCCCCACCGAGCCCACCCCAGGGCCAGGGCCAGGCTCCGAGGGGGCCGCTCAGGGAGGGGCCCTGCCAGACTGGCGGAGCCGCAGCCGCGGTGGAGGGCCCAGCGCCGGAGCGGGGCCAGCAGGCGAATGTCCCAACCTTTGCAGAAGCGACCGCAGGGCAAACACGGCAAAGGGGGGGACGGAGCCCCCTGCCCTGGCCCGGCGCCTCCCAAAAGCCTCCCCGGCGGAACTTTGACCGCGCAGCCCCGGGGGGCCAGCCGGGGGAAGGAGGGCTATAAACGGGGAGCGGCGGCCGCCCGTCCTGCAGTCTGGACAGCCGCTCGAGGAAGCCCAGCCAGAAGGTGAGAACCGGGCCAAGGAGCGCAGCCTCCCTTCCTCGGCCGTCCGGCTCAACGGCCCGCGGCAGGCAGCCCTGCGCCTCTCCGCGTTTCCCAGGCGGGTCCCGCGGGGCCGGCGAGCGGCGGGCCGGGGAGAGCCGCAGCCGCGTCTCCCTCGGGAGATCCGCGCCAGGCTGACTCCCGCAGTTTCTCCCCCTCCCCCCCCCCCGGCGGCTGTTTCGGGGTTGAAAGGGCGACAGCTTCACTTTCAGCTCCTGAAGGAAAGGTGGGAGAGAAGCCTGACCCAGCAATCCGGCCCAGCAAGGCGTGCGCCGAAGGCTTTCCGACGGCCATCCGCCCGTCTAAGCCCTGCGGCGAACTGAGTCCGGCCCCGGCCGCCTGCTGTGCCCCTCGCTAACCAGCCCCGGCCCAGCCTCGCGTCCTTCCCCTTCGCGCCCCTTTTCTCCCTGGCTTGGAGCCGCCTCGGGCACCGCCCGCCCCCAGACCGCCCGTGCGCTGCCAGCCGCCGCCGCCCCCCAGGCCAGTGACGGCCCCTTTTCTCGGCACAGGACCCTCCCCAGGAACGATGAGGGCCCCGCTCTTGCTACTGCCGGCCCTTCTGGCGCTACTGGCCACCGTTGCACGTAAGCGGGGCTCGTGGCGAGGGGGCTGAACTGGGGCCCTGGCAGGTGGGGCCCGGGGCCCCGGCTCTTTCCCTGCCCCCGCCTTCGCTCAGTCTTCCCGCCCTTGCTTCACAGGAGCTGAAGAGGCCCAGGAGACGCTGAGGACACGTTTCCAGGGCGTCGTCCAGAAGGCGCAAGAGCGCATCGCCGCCTTCCGAGCATCCGCTGTTTACCAGCAAGCGAGGTGGGTTTGGGGGGTCTCTGGCATTTTGGGGGTGGGGAGGAGGACGCAGACGCTGCACAGCCATTGGGGGCTGCTCCTCCTGTGGGCCGAGCGACGTGGAGCAAGAGGCCGGGGTGGGGGCTGTCCGGCCTCTCTTCTCCAGGGGAGCAGGGCAGGCACTCCTAGGAGGGCAGAGCCGGCAGCGGCAGCTTCGTGTCCAGCTTCCGGAGCACCGGGACACACCCGCGCGCGCGTGCACGCACACACACACACACACACACACACACACACACAGAGAGAGAGAGAGAGAGAGAGAGAGAGAGAGAGAGAGAGAGAGAGAGAGAGAGCATGATGGCCTCCTAAATTGGCCAAGACTGGGACCAGACTCTCGTTTCTCACAAAGTCCCCGTCTGACTGGCGAGGACACCTGGCCGGCTGTGCCGTTGATTCGCTTCTCCACCTTGAACCTTTGCAACGCACAGACCCCCTTTGGGCTCAGCGCGCGTCCAGCTACGGCTTCCCTACCCAACAGGGCCTCTCTGGGGGGGGGGGGGGCGCTATTCCCTGAACTCCCTTTCCTCCCCTTCTCACCCCACCGTAACTCTCTCCAGGGAATTGGCACAGATTGGCATTGAACGCACCCGGGACGTGATTGAGCAAGTAAAGACTCGAGTTTCAAACCTGCTGGAGAGAAACCCTGCCAGCGCCTGAGACTGGAGCCCCCTTCTACGCTCAGGAGCCCAACGGAGCACCATCCACCCTAACTGGGGACCCTCGGCTCCCCCCTCCCCCCCAGCCCGCTTTCTGACTACTGTGGAATTTTTCTCATTAAAACGAGCAGACCGTTGCATGCTTGGCTTTCTTCCTATGTGGCCAGTGGACGGGCATCCGCCCTCCCCCCAGGGCAGGGATTTCATAGGGGCTTTCACTGCTCCTCATCCTCAGATAGTAGTCACAAGAGCAGAGGTGCGTCCCAAAACATGCCCCTGCTCAGCCTTGGCTGAGGGGGTGCTGCACATCTTGTGAAGAGGGCTGATCTGCCCCCCGGCCAAGGGGGGCTGCAGAGAAGCCGGGGAAAGTCCCTGCCCTTGGTCCCTGGGGCCAGAGAGAAGCGTGGTTCTGGGGGACCCACATGTCAGGCAGTTTGGCTCTGGTCCAAAAACCTCCTCCCAATCCCAGAATAGTTGCATTCCAGACCACCCGTTCACTCCTGACCTTGGCAGGCGTCAGCACCCTAACCCCATTCGTGGCCTGGCCTGTGGGGGAACACTATCTGGGGGGGAGGAGCGTGCCCTGTGTCCCAAGCATCCCCCTTCAAAGCTTGAGGACCACCCCACCCACCCTCAGTTGGAGTCATTGATGAGGGGCAGGAAGCGTCCTTCCCATCTCCTCCTAGCTGGCAAAGGGGCATGGGGGAGCTTTGGATGAGCTGAACTCCCAGTCTCACCGCCTAGGTCCCCCCGGCCCCTCATTGTGCAAGTAGACACAGAAATCATTTGCATATAATCATTTTTTATTTGGCATAAAAGGAGAAGAGAAAAAAGTCTAGGGAGGGGACATGAGACTAGCAGCTGGGAGGGGGGCTGTTTCTGGCCTTCTACTGTCTTACAAAGGACTTGCCAGCCTCCTCAGCCATTAGGATGGGTCACCGTGACCCTTGCGGGGAGGGGGGAGAGGCAGTGCTGATTGGGGGGCCCACCAAGGCAGGGCCTCTAGGAACTCTGCTGCTGTGTCTCCTGCTCCAAATTCTGGGTGGCCACAAACAAGGACTTCATGTTCTCCAGCACGGTCAGCAGCTCCTCCCGGGCCTTTTCCCAGAGGGGCCCGTATTTCTCACGCACTTCGCTCAGTTGCTGCTGCAGCTCAGTCTGCAACTCGGTGAACTCGGCCTGGGCACTCTGCTCCAGTGTCTTGACCTTCTCCTGGATCAGCTGCTCCAGTTTCTTAGCGTAGGGAGCAGCGTCCTTGCGGAATTCGTCCACGTGGGTCCGCACCTTGTCCCGGAAGCCCTCGGCCACCGGCCTCAGCCTCTCCTGGGCCACCTGGTTGATTTCCTTGGAGACGCTACTCAGCTGCTGGAAGTAGGCAGCCGCGTCCTGCTGCACATTCTCCCGAAGCCTGCGCAGCAAGGGCTGGATCTGGGCTCCGAGGTCCTGCACGTCCCTGGTCACCTCTTCCTTCAGCTTCTGCCAGGCCGTCTCCAGTTCGGTCCTGACTTCTTGCAGCTCGGGGGTTATCTGCTC
The DNA here is from genome assembly GCF_016545835.1 of Crotalus tigris. Classification (NCBI taxonomy): domain Eukaryota; kingdom Metazoa; phylum Chordata; class Lepidosauria; order Squamata; family Viperidae; genus Crotalus; species Crotalus tigris. The sequence goes on along the minus strand of NW_024100582.1, from coordinate 262,860 downwards.
CTTGATCTCTCGCAGTACAATTGTCAGGGCTTCCAGTTTCTGCCCTAAATTCACTCTGTAACAGAGTAAGACTTGAGTCAGAGGCTGCAGGGGGAAGAGAAGCTGACCCCCATCCCCCTATCTAGAGTATTTTGAAAAACAGTGAAAAATCAAAATACATATTTTGTTGGATGACAGGATGGGAAGTTGATCTGGCTGAAAAAAATGACATAACCAATAAAACATAGACTCCTATAATCGGAAGGTACTTCAGAGGTCTTCTAGTCCACCCCTCCATCCCCAAGGCAGGAGACCTCATCATCCCAGTCAAATGATTGTCCAGTCTATTTTTGAAAACCTCCAGTGACTGAGCCCCCACAACTCCGGGAAGCAAGCTAATCCACTGATTGTTCTCATTGTTAGAAAATTTCTCCTTAGCTCTAGAATGAATCTCTCTTTAACAAGCTCCCACTCATCACTTCTTGCCCTGCCACCCGGTGCTTTGGAAAATAAGTCGATCCTCTCCTGTCTGGGACAGCCCTTCACGTTCTGGAAGTTATCATGCCCCCCCCCCAATCCTTCTGTCCTCTAGGCTAGACATACCCAGCTCCCTCCACTGTTCATTATACAATTTAGTCTCCAGACCCTTTATCTTCTTTGTTGCTCTTCTCTGCACTCTTTCTGGGAGTCCAGCAACTTTTTTTCTATCATGATAACCAGAACTGGATGCAGTATTCCAAGCATAGTCTTACCAGTGGTGCTATCGCTTCTTGCAATCGTGATGCTGTCCCTTTGTTGATGCAGCCCAGAACTGCATTGGCCTTTTTGGCAGCTGTAGCACACAGCTGGCTCATACCTGTGGTGGCCCACTAGGATAAGGTCACCTATCTTTTTTTTTTCCACCTCATTTTCTAAATTCTCTCCAGGGTACAACAGAATAAAACCAACAACTCCTAACAAAAACACCAAAGATTAAAAAACTATTTTAATTTTTTTAAAAAAAAAATCACATTGTTTTAGTGAAATGCAAGTGCCTACAATGAATATATTGTGAAAGAAAAAAGGACCTTAAATGTGTAATAGTGATTATTAGAACAGTAACACCTGTTGCTTTTTAAAGGTTTTTAGAGGAGGGTAGTAGAGCTGAAAATATATTGCTTGATGAATTGATTTCATTTTTAAATCATGAGAGATGCGTTTCTTATTTCAATTTTTTTAAAAAAATATGCTGAGCCACTGATTTTCCATATAGAGAAGAATTGTTGGTTGGCTGCTGTTCAAGCAGAGCATCTTTGACAGAATCTAGAAATCCAGCCACACCATTTCCTTAGCGTATGTTTCAGTTTGTACACTGCCAAATGTATTTGGAAGGTAAATTGAATTCAAAGCATATACAAACCACCTCTGAAAATCAACTGATTTGAAGTATTAGTCCCTTGCTCAGTCCAAGCATTAGAACAAATTCACTTCTCATGTGATCCAGGGTCAGCATGCAACCAGTTCTCTCGCAGTAGCAAAAACATTAAAGCTGCATTTAAGAGGAGCCCAGAAGATGCCACCTACCTCTCTCAGATTGCCTTAATCACTGAGAGATGCTGGGGGATGGACATGAAACTGGACACTGCCCAAAAGGCCTGGGGAGGGACAGGGTGTCCCAGAAGCCAGCTTCATCTTGGTATGGCTGTTCTAAGGCTGTTTCGCCCAGGGTAGGGACAGCCACCAGACACCTGGCAGGGCCTTCAACAACGGTGTCGCCCTACATCCCTGGGTGGGTCCACCAGCCCTCTTGCCCTGCCTTTCGGAGTGGCTGCCGATCAGCGTGGGCATCCTGAACACAGAGCCCCAAGACCTCTCTCAAACAGGTGCACACTCTGAAATGTTGTTTTGTTTTTCCTCTTCAGTTGCTTTGGGTTTTGTTACTCAATGCTTTTCCGTTTGAGTTTCCTATTCAAGAGGCCTTTTTATCTTCCAAAAAGAAAAACTGCCAGCATTCTCTCCTGGGTCCAACACCCCGGATCTCGTCCATCACCAGGGACCCTCCTCTCCTCCCCTGGGAAGCAGCCCGGCTGGCTCTGCCTCTTCTCTCGTCCATCCCACAGGGCAGGACAGTGGACCCTTCCCTAGCCAGCAGCCTTCTCCTGCCATGTCTGCTCTGCCAATCAGCCTGCTAAGTACATGGGGAGAGGGCTCGCAATCTTCCAGGGCAACCACATCTTCCTCCTCCCGGAAAATCCCAGAGGTGCCCCCCAGCCTCGCCCCAAGGTGCGAGGCACTACTCACTGCAGCTCCTGGGCCACGGCAGAGGAGTCGAACTGGGCCACAGCTTGCTGGACTGCTGTCTTGGCTGACTCCAGGTACACTTGGCCGAGCTCCTGCAGGCGTTCCAGGCGAGTCTGCTGGGGATCATCATGCTGCCAGAAGTAGCGGGCCTGGGCTCCTGCAGGGCAAGGCGGAGTGGGCTCAGCACAGGCGGAGGACTCTCCCTTCCCAGCCACCCAAAGGCAGCCCTTGCCACAGCAGGAGCAACTGCTCTCCTCTCCACAATCACCCGGGCAGCAGCCTTGCCCCCACACCCAGCCCAACCTACCTGACGGCTCCTCTGCCCACACTCACCTGTAAGGAGCAGGAGGGCCAGGACAAGATTGAGGCTCTGCATCATGAACTACGTTCAACCCTGGGAGCAAGAAAAGCCGTTGGGAAAGAGAAGCCCTCCGTACCTCTGCCCAGGCCCACAGCTCCATCTCCTGGCATGGGCAGTGACCCAAGGGAAATAGGGCTAAGCTGGAGGGGCGCAGGGTGGCTCTTAATGCCCAAACACCCTCTCAGCTGAGGATCCAGCCTGGGCCCCTGCCCATCCCCAAGAGACCCCGAGCAGTTCCCCCAGCACCTGCTCCTTGTCCCCACGCCAAATGTTCCCTTGCCCTTCTTCTCTACCGCCCTCCTGCCGGCGAAGGAATTGGGGAGAAGGGTCAGTAAATGAGGGAGGAAGAGAGCAGCTGGATGAAGCCAAGCCCGGGGGTTGCCCACATCTTACCAGCCACTCAGGTGTCTGCTGCGGTCTTTGCTGCATGGAGTCGATGGAGGCTTTTTATACCGACAGGGTTGTTTATTGCTGGAGATAAGCAGTAGCTATAAACAGGGAATTCACTCCTGAGCTGTGACTATGTGGCGCTTAAGAGTTCAAGGATCAAACACATCCCCAGGCAAGAGAACCAGGGACAAGAGAACTGACTGGGATCAAGCCAAGAGCCGGCCTGGGCTCAGGGCCAGTTTGCGTACTCAGCTGGCAGTCATCGGCCAGCAGCAGTAAACAAGCGGAGGGCCCTGGGACTGTGGGGGAGGCTTAGTAGCTGGCAGGGCCCTCCGGCCGTGAGATGCTTCCACTCTCCAGGCAAGCTGATGGAAGTCAGGCTCACCCCAGACTTGGGGCAAGACCAACAGGCTATGCCAGCCTTCCTCCTCCCATCAAGGCTAGGCCCTCTCTGTCCTGCTTCTGCCACAAGCAGCGGACAGTGGCCCACCTGAACAGACTCCCAGCTGCAGGAAACAGGAATGGAGCACCAGTGTCAGACAAGGGGGGCACACTGGCAAATCAATACCCCTCTGGCAGAGAAGACGCACTCCAAATATTCTAGACGGAAGATGGGTTTTGCAGAGACCCCCACCTGGAAGGACTCATCCGGGGCCTGGGCAAACCTCTTTTGTGGACATGAGTTGGTTTCAGTTTCCAACCAGGCCTAACAGATGGGCCTTCCCAAATGAAGGACCAACTGAGTTGAGCATGAGAAGCCAGCAAAGGCTTCTCTTGTGGTTCTCTGTCAGACTTGCTTCCCCCATTGAAGCCACTCCTGGAGGCTCCAAAATTCAGCCCTGAGCCCTGCTTGGCACGCAGGTGGTGAAATCAAATGCCCAGGGCAAATACTAGCCCAGCCTATTGCAGGCAGAGCTGAAGGAGGTGCTCTGCACCGCTGTTGTCCTTCCACACCTGGGACGGGACAGGAGGTGGGGGCTCCTTTCTTTAATTCATGGAGCTGAGCCAAGCCACACGGGGGGGGGGCTTTGTTTTTCTCAACAGCCAACACATGCCAGGGTTGATCGCACATCCCACCCAAGTACTCCTACAGCCAGATTTCCGGAGAAGCTACTGGGGGCATGCAGCCCCCCCCCCGGCTCTTCTAGCCTGCAACCAATCAGCAGCTTAGGTGGGCAAGGGCAGAGGAGGGACACCCACCCTTCTGCCACCAGCAAAATTGGAGGTGGAGAATGGCTGCTCCAAATTCTGGATCAAGCCCCTCCCCCCTCCTGCTCCATTGGATGAAATCCTGCCATTGTGCCAAGGCTACAAACAGGTCCCTTGCGTCAATATGAGCTGCTAGTGAAAGGTTGGCCCAAAACCCCCGGAGGAGCCTCAGAGCCCCTCCACAGTGAAGGAGCTGCCCAGATGCCCGCCCAGGGAGGAGAGCAGGCCTGGCATGACCCAGGAGGCCGTGGGCACACTTCAGGCCAAAGCTCTGGAGCTGGCAAAGGCTCCCAGTTCCTTGTCAGGAGGAAGAGGGATCCTCCATGCAAATGGCAGACACGAAACAGGAGCGTGGCTCCTCCTTGCTCAAGGGCTGCTCTGGCCGGCCATTTCCCAGAGCCTGGACGGAGACTTGCTTGCCCTGAGCCAGCAATGAAGAGCTTGGCCCTGCCGGGTCAGCTGCCAAACCCTGTAGACTCCAAGTGGGACCAGCTTTTTATCCAACCTAACGGAGGCTGGCTGGGGCACTGGAGCCACAGACGGGGGCTGCTGCCGATTACAGCCCTCAGGGCAAAAAGGGCCCCAAGTCACCTTGGGGGAGACCATCCCTTACAGCCGCTCTAGGAGACCCCTGCTGCCACGCTCGTTGCTCCCTGCAGGGCGTGGTCAAAGTCAAAGGGACGCAGTTTCACTTCACCGGCAACATTGCAGCCATCCTCTGGGCTCTTTTTACCACTCCCGCCCCCCCTAGCCCCCGGGGGCTGGGCTGGGCTGGGCTGGGCTGGGCTGGGCAGCAGCTTCCCCAATGGCAGCAAGAGAGGAGCCAGACCAGAACTGAGAGCCAATCAGAATCAAGGGTTTATTTGAACAGCTAGTTGCAAACAGCCCACCCACCCAAAACGGAACTAAGAATTTACTGAAAACCTGGGGGACCTGTGTGTATGGAGGGTCTTGTTTTAGTCCAACATAAACAAGAAAAATACTCTGGACATTTCCCCAAAACAGAAATAATAGCAAAGTATATTATACATTCAACATATACTGTAAGTACTGATTATACAATACAAAGCAACAATTAAAAAAAACCCAAAACTGAAAACAAACAAACAAAAATGTGATACTGCAAAACAGCCCAGCCCGGCATGCCCCACCCAGCCTGTTGGAATAGGGCTGGGGGGGGGGTGCTGCTGCTGTCACCTCCCAGGTCATGTAAACAGGAGGATAAACAAGCCGGAGTCCAGAGCTGGGCCGAAGGTGGTGGGTGGATGGGCCACCTTCAGGTCCCCCCTCCTCCTAGCCACGGAAGCTCCAGTTCTGATCCAGCCCATAGGAAGAGACCAGGTGCTCCCGAAGAGAAGGGAGGCTCAGCCAAAGAATCAGCCCTCCGAGGGATTCTGTGCTTCCATGCCGATCCGGAGAGCTGCAGGAAGGCTGCCCTTTTAAAAAATCCTTCCAAAGAGTCAGTAACAGGAATTCTGGGGGGGGGGGGCTTCCAAAGGTCCCCAAAGGCAGAAAGATGATACCAGGCGCTCTCCACACGAAGGCCTCTTCACCCGACCAGTCACCGAGAAGGGGGGTTCCTCCGGAGGGCAGGCCGCGCAGCCAAGATGCCGGGCCCTGGGAAGAGCCAACAGAGGGGCAGGGAGAGGGGGGCAAGCAGCACGGCCAAGGGCAGAAAGGCATTCTGAATTAATTTATTAATATTAATAATAATAATAATACCCAAAAATTTACTGAAACAAATTCCTACATGATCTGATGGGAAACAAATTAAAAAACAAGAACCAAACTTTCTCAGAATTAAACTAAAAAAGGAAAGATAGCACATGATATGAATGAAAAAGAGATACAAAAGAGAAAAAAAGGATGTTTAAGCACAATGACAAAATCCAAACACAGAAAAGTCCATAAATGAGAGAGACACAAAAGCAATATTGCACTGCGGCCAGGAAGGGACTGGGGAGAGAAGAGAGAGCCTGAATTGGGGGGGGGGTTGGGGGGGACGAGCAACAGAAGGCAGGCAGGCAGGCAGGCATAAAGACGGCCCCAGCCCAGCCCCTCAGTCCCTGCAGAGGGCCGGCCTGGAGAGGCCCTGTCCAAAAGTCTGCTTATTGCTGGCTCCAGCCAGGCCAGGGAGGCGCCTGCTGCCCTCGTGGTGGTAGTCAATCCCTCTCCACAGCCCCCGGAAGGGAGGTCTGGCACTTCCAGAACAGCCGGCATCACAGGCAGATATGGCAATAATGAACATCTGAAAGGGACAAGCACGCTCTGGGACCAACGTGGAGGAGGAGGAGGAGGAAGAGCAGGAAGAGTCACCACTGCCATGAGGTTTCCTTCCCAGAGAAACGTGATGGCTGTTTGGTGCAAGGCTGCAAGATACTGTCGGTTTGAAATGGACCTTCTCACTTCGGAGCTGTATAAAACCCTGTCAACGCAATACCAGGAAGGAAATGTGGGCAGCTGGGCTGGAGCTGCAAACCCATGGCCCTTGAAGACACAACCCTGGGCCTCCAGCCCCCGCCCCATCTCCTGTGGGCACCGGACGTCGGCACCTCCAGCCAGGAAGCACCAAGGAGGTCCGGGACGCCCCAGGCCCCGACTCACACATGCTCTTTGCCCCAGGCCCACCCTCCTTTGGGGTGCTGCTCCCTCAACAAGGGCCAGTCGGGTCCCCCTTCCTTTCTCAGCAGGTGGGGCGCCCGACTCCAGGACTCACGTCTGCCATCAGCTCGCTAGACCCCCGCTTGCTCCACCCCAAAGGGAAGCTCTGGGTGCCTGTAGCTCAGCAGGACGTCGGTGACACAGGTGGAGGGGTAGCAAGAGGCGTTGAGATGCTGGCTGCCATCACCCAAGCCGGGCTGCTCCCGACCTTCCAGACGTTCCCCACCATCTGTGGGGGCAGAGGAAAATGAAACCACCCTCCTGGCTGAGGGCCCGGGCTGTAGGGAGGGCCCTCCTGCCACCCAACGTGTCCAAGGCCAAGGGAGGGCCGCCCGCCTGGGCTCTCCCTGCCCCGGAGTCTGGGTCCCCCCAGAGTTGTGTGTCTGGCACTCACCCCTCCTCTCTCCCTCAGGGAGAGGCTGGCTGCCCACCAGGGAGGTCTGGCTGAGAACGGCATCGGCCATCCGGGCAGAACTAAGTGCTTTCCCTGCCATGAGGCTCATGCCCAGCAAAGGGTCCAGTTGCACCTGCAGCAGCCAGCAAAAGGGGCACTGAGGGGCTGGGATGCGTGGATAAGACAGGGAAAACCACCCAGCCCTGCTCACGACACAAGAGGCTCAGGCATTGCCCCAGCCAGACTCTCCTGCCCCCGGCCCCCAACGCACGTAGGCATCGTCGCTGTTTTGGATGGTGTGGTGTCTCTGCAGGGGCCGGGATCTGGGATGCGCGCCAGGAATCATTCTCGCTGGGAACGCCGTGAGCCCCTCCACATCGGCCATCTCGATGTGCCCGGGCAAGGTCCTCTCCTGGCCACCGGTGACCATGGGATCTGGATGGACAAGCAGGAGGGCAAAAGAGGTCAGGAGTCCAGGGAAGTCTTCCAGCCAGCCCGATCTTTTGCCCCTCGAGCCCAGCTCCGTCCGGCTGAACAGGGGGACAGGAAAGACCATTTCCTAATCCAGTCAAGAACTGGCTGAGCCTTTCTGGGTCGCCAAGGGGATCCAAATCAGGGGTGCTGGCCCCGGAGGCCAAGCCACTTAATGTCACCAAAGGTCTCCTATGGTCCCTGGCTCAGGGCACAGAGGTCAAAGACAGCATTTCCCGTGGCCATCTGGGCTCTGCTGCTTCTTCTTCCCCTTCATCCCAAATCACTCCGCCCATCATGAGCAGCCAGGCACCTGCCTGACAGAATACCGTGACAAAGCTTCGGTCCGGCCTCCCACTAAGCCTACCAGACTGACCCTCACTTGGCCAGACCTCCACATAACTGCAGCAGCTTCTAGAACGCCCCCCGCCCCCGCTCACCTGCTGCTCTTCCAGGGCTCCAAATCCAGCTCCCCCTCTCCCCCCCCCCGCAGTGCTGAGGATGCCATGCTCCGAGAAACACCATCCTCCTCCTGAAGGGAAAGCTGGGGCCACCGAAAGGCCAACGCCGCCCAGGGGCAGAGGGGGCTGCCTTTGCCTCTCAGCTGAGAAAGAGAGCGCCCTTCTGCCCACAAGCGAGCCCTGGAAAGGGGCTCTAGCCAGCGCCTCGTGGATGGGAGCCGGGCCTTACCTGGGCAGGGCACTTCGCTCCGACTGAAGGGCGAGACGGTCTGGGGCCGATACAGGTGGGCTCCCAGCTCTGGCTCACCCTTGGCAGGCCCAAATAAAGAGTCCGAATCCCCAGGCCCCCCAATGCTTAAGAGGAGCCGGGTCTCGGGGCAGCCTTTGGTCTTGTGGCCCGGGAAAGGGTCCCTGGGCCCCTCACACAAGCAGTCCGCCGCTTCCTCCTCCTCCATGCTCTCCGAGTGCAGCAGAGCCGAAGGCGGGGCGTATCCACGGGCCGACCCTGAGGCGTGCGAGAGGCACTCCTGTCCCCTGACTTTCAAGAGTGTCTGGGGGCTGGCATGGGGATGGTAGAGGTCAGTGTTTTGGTAAGGCAAAGCCAGGGGCGGCCGGTCAGGGAGTTTCTGGGCCATGCTGGGGAGCCCCTGTCCCGCGTCCCCTTGGCTCATCTGCCGGAACAGCTCCTGGAACTCCTGCTGCTGCTGCTGCTGCTGCCGTCGCTTGATCAGCTGGGCCACCTCTGCCTGGGGCAGTCGCAGGTCTGGATGGCCGGCCAGCGAGTGGCGGGGAGAAAGCAGCCCCTGCAGGATGGGGGGCACTTGCGGGCGCCGGCTGTAGTCTGGTGGGGTGGGGGACAGCAAGGCCTGGTGCAGGGTGGAGGCTGCGTAGTGCTGCTGCTGCTGCTGCTGGCTGCTCTGGGGGAAGCCGGAGTACTGCTCCAGCAGTGGCACCTTGAGGGCTGGGGCCGGAGGGAAGCCGGCGGGGGCAGCAGGGCCGAAGCTGCTCGGAGAGATGCGGGACGGCTCAGGGAACAGCTGGGGGTGCAGGTGCGCCTGGGCGTAGCCTGTGGTGGATGGGTACCTACAAAGAGAGGCCAAGTCAGATGGGTCCGTCTGGATCGGCTCGCTGCCCAGGCCAGCCGGATGGGGTAGGCTTGCTCTGCTCAGTCTGCCTGGCCAAGCCCGGGCTGCCTCCCCTCCCTCACCCTCGGCCAGCCGCACCTGTGGGAAGACTCGGCACTGTCTGCGCTGAGCTGCTTCGACAGGGGCCGATGTCCGTAGGTCAGGGAGGCCATCAGGCTGGCACGATGATGCATCTGCAGCGGACTGGTGCTGGGGGGCCTGGGCAAGCCCCGCCCAGCCTGCAGAAGACTGCTGCCCATGAGGTCGCCGGGCTCCTGCATCGGGAGGGGGACAGGCTGCCCCGGCTGCTGCAGGCCCACGCAGGGCAAGGCCAGGCTAGGGGGTGGGGAGCGATTCCCAGGCTGCCGGAAGATGTTGCCGTGTGGAGGCAGAGGTGATGGCGTCCCCCCCTGGAAGGGTGTCTGGGAGGCTGCACCTGCAAAGAGCACAGCCTTCCTGGTGAGCGAGCCTTGGCCCTGTCGTTTCCCCTCCCCATAACTGCGGGGACTCCCCGGGCAGCAGAGGGGCCCTGTGGAGCGAGCCCAAATCCTGTCGGGCTGCTCACCAGCCGACACCTACTGTGGGCCTGGAGCATGCCGCTGCTAACGGGCGGGGGGCTGCTGTCCGCCTGCTTGAAGAGATGGTTGCTGGGGTGGCTCGGAGGTGGGCTGGAGGGCTGGATCTGCAATCTGTGTGTACAGACACAAAATCAGAAGCAGAGCCCTGGCATCTCAGGAGAATACAGCACGATCCACTCGTGAGTCTGGCTGGCTGGCCAGCTCTGGGACTGTCCCTGCCCCAGGAGGGCCTGGCACTCTAAGGAACAGCCCCTCGGCCCCAAGCAGAATACCGGCGCCTCAGAGCAGAAGCTGGGCCCTGCTGCATCGGACTCCAGACCCAGGCAGTTTTCCAGCTCAGCCCACGGTGGCTTCCTAAGGGATATGCTGAGACCTGGACCCAGCCTTCCCCAGATGAAGCTGCACGGGAACACGAGGACAGAAGCCGTGCCCTGCTGGGACTGAATTCCTGGCCTGGTAGTCCGGCAGCTGTTCTGCCAGTAGCCAAGGGCACAAGGAAGCCCAGAATCACCTAGCTGTGCCCTTCAGAAGCACTGCGGTGGCCTCCAGGCCAACAGCCACCCATCCCCAGGACTTCCAAGAAGAGTCCAATCCTCTTTTGAAGCCAGCCAACCTGACAGCTAGCACCACTTCTTGTGGTACCAAATTCTAATCTTTGAAGTAATAAATTAAGACCCAGAAAATGAAAGGCAGATTTTTTACAAAACCAAACCTAGGAAAGCACTATAAAACAGCGAGAGCAAAACTAGGAAATGCCCTCGTTCAAATGGCGTATTTCTTATACAAGGCCACATGTTCACAGGGAAGGAGCTTTGCCGTTCTTTACATCCGTATCTAATTCTCTTCCACAATGAGGGCCTGGAAGCTCTCAGTGTTTTCCCCTTGTCCTCCTCCTTACGCAAGCAAAGGTCAACAGCTCCAAGCTCAGCTTTATTCAGCTGAGGGTGATTAACCAGTTGTCCTTTTATTGCTGTGCTCAGCCATTTTCTCATCTGCTGTGCCAGATGCCTGCAGTCTTTCCCTGCTGAAAGGGAGCAGGGCCACAACCCCTGCTGAAGCTGCTGTCAGGGATTTCAGCCAGGACCCCCATCCTGCTTCCTCCTTCCTTTCCTGAGATCTGAGCCAGAGCTGAGCTTTCCAAAGGCCTAGAGGCCTCTCCTTCAGCTGACCCAGTAGGCACCGTCGTTTCCCTGCAGGAGGTCTTGGGAGGCCTTTAGAGCAGGGCTTTTCCACCAGGAGTACGCGCACCACCTGTGGTCCATGGGCACCTGGCAGGGGGTACGTGACCATCCTAGAAAAGTGGTAGTGGGGGAGGGGAATGAGCTGAACCGGTGGCAGCACCACACAGGCCTGAGCGAGAGACGGCTGGAGCTGCAGGGCTGTCAGGGCTCAGCGGAAGCGCCAGGATCAGCGCTTCTTCGGGACTATCAGGGCTCAGCGGAAGCACCAGGATCAGTGCCAGGATCGACTGGAGCTCAGGCTTCTGCTGAGCCCAGAAGAAGCGCCGATCAGCTGGAATGTTGCAGCATCTCCAGGGTCTTGTGATTTACATTCAGATGCTTGGCAACTGATTCATATTTATGACTGTCACAGTGTCCCAGGGTCATGTGAAGTGACCAAAACCTACTGCAACCACCCAGCAGACGGGGAGAATAAAAACCAAACACCCCCCACCCCACCCCCGTTGCCAATCCTCAACAGAAATGCTCACAACAATGAAAACCTCGGACAGGAGGAAGAGCGTCGCCGGGCCCTGTCTTGCTCGGCTGTGGCTTGGGGGGCACTTTTTTCAGTGCCATTGTAACTTCGAACAGTCACTAAGCGAACTGTTGTAAGTCGAGGACTACCTGTACTTTATCACTTTTTTCCTTTTTTTTTTGGTCATCAAATTTTTGACACCTTGCTAGGCGACTGGTGGTACTCGGATGTTGCCATATCCTAAAAGTGGTACAATGGGTGAAAAGGTTGAAAAGCCCTGCTTTAGACCTCCTGGGGCTCCCAGAAGGCAGGCAGGGTGGAGGCTTTGCTCACCTCTGGAGCTGGTGAGTGAGCAGAGCAGGCTGGTTTTCACTTGCTGCCTGCAAGGGTGGGGAAGGTTGTGGCGGACGGATGCAATCCTGTGCAAGGGAGAGGAAGAGGAAGAACATAGAGAAATGCGGTGAGCATGTTCCCCCCCCACTGACTCCCCCCCACCTTGAGCAATGGGCAAAAGAAGAGCCGCCTCTGCATCAGAGCTGGGCTGCTGAACTGCCCTGGGATTCAGCAGTCACTCTGGATACCTGCAAAGCAGCAAAGCTCTGCAGAAGCCCAAAGAGTGGGCAGAAGGAGATTCCAGCCCCCCCCCCAATCTAAAGTGCTGCCCTTCTCAACGCCCCCCTACCTGGATCTGCTGCTGAAGGATCTGGTGGTGCTGCTCCTGCTGGTACAAGATATGCTGCTGCTGTGTCTTCTCTAGAATCCTCTCGTCCATGTGCCCCCCGTACATCTTCTGGAGCTGCTCACACTCCTGAAATAACCTCCTGGTGAGGCTCAGCCCTGCCTGGCTGCAGAGAGCCAGCAAGGAGGGGGCTGCAGCAGGCCTGGCCTCGGGTGATGGCAGCTGCCTCAGCACTGCGCAGAACGGCAGGCCCGGAAGCAGCTCCCTCTTCAAAAGAAGTTGCCCACTGCTGGCCCCACTCTGCCCGGAGAGGAAGACCTGAGAGGCTGAAAGGCTTCTTGGGCTGCCAAGAGCCTCACCTCAACTGGGCATCCCTGTCACACTCGCTCCCCATCCTCCTTGCAAGCACCCTCGGAGCTGCCCGCCAGAGCTGGGAGCCCACTGAAGCCTCCAGCAGCTCCCTTGGTAGCCAGAGAGGTCCAGCGACCATCTCACCACATAATCATGCGCAGTAGCGGACCCTGAACTGAAAACTGGCAACTCTTCAGGGAAAAAGAAGAGATTTCCCAAAACAAGGGCTCCGAGCACTACAAGAAGTTCTGGGCCGAACAGTGAGAAAAAGGGCAACCCTCTGGGCTTCAAAAGGAACCCTGCAGGTCAGCTGCCTATGAGACCATCCAACTTGGCTTCGCACTGGCAGAGAGGCCCGGCTGGCTTCTCCCAAACTCAGCCCTGTACCTGCTGGAGCTGCTTGATGCTGCTGTGGTTGCCCATCCTCTCCAGCTGCGCCTTGAAGGCCTGGATACTGGCTGCCCCGTCTGAGAAACGGCGCACTGGGGAGAAGCGCTCTGTGGGGAGGTGCAGCGTGTTCGAGTCCTTGTAGACATAGCTGGAGACACACACGGAGGAGAGGAGCAGGCTAGGAGGAGCAGCTGGACCCCAGGGCCATTTCCCCAAAGGCCAGCCTCCCCCCTCCACTCACCCTAACAGAACAGGAACCACTTGAGACAGAAGAATCTGATCACTGGCTGCCTGCCAAACCTACCCAATTTGTCTCTTATTAGTCAGAGCAACTAATGGAAGTGAGGAACTCCTCCCATCTGCTCCGGGCTCCAACGCCACGTCCGGGGGTCTCTGGCTTCAGGGCCTGTCTGGCCACCACCTGACCCCCCAAGAACACGAAGGGAGCAGCAGCAGAGGAGCTGGAGGGTCACTACACCCCCTGCACCTGATGCCATCTTTCCAAGACAGGAAAAAAGCATTTGCAGCATGTGCTTCCCTTTGCTATAAGAGCCCAAAAGGGCTGCAACTGATTAACGCCCATCTTAACTACCAGAGGAGCAGAAAGGAGTTGTTTCCTGATCATCTCTAGGATATTGCAAAGTGCTCAGGCCAAGTGGGGGAGATGACCCCTAAGGCACATCAGCTCCAAGAACAAACTATCCAGAGGTATCTCCATCAGGATTCGGGCTTCAGATGAATGTATCCCGGTTGGTGCTGAAGGACCTGTTAGGCGTACGTCAGCAAAACCTGGCACAACACTTTGGGCATCCCGCTCTTCCTGCAGGACTTGTATTCAGCCCCAGAGAGCCAATCTAACCCTAACCCCCTCCCACCCCCAGGAATCGGGCTAGCCTTAGGGAGGACTCAGCTTTGCACCTTTGCCCAGCTTAAGCTGGCATGCTAACCCAGCCCTGGCCACGGTGGCCCACGCCTCTCTTTCCAACCAAGTGAGTGCTTGACATGCACTTGGCCTGGGGCTACCTTGGAAACATGGGCATGGCCAAGTTACTCTGGTCCTGCCAACACTGTCCTGGTTACCAGTTCCTTTCTCGGGCACAAGTCCAGTGGCCTAAACCTCCCTCTTCAGGAAGGGATTTCCTCCAGTGGCCTGTGAACCGCAGGAGAGGCCCTCTCATGACTCTTCTGGAATAGCGTCTAAGCGTTGGCTTTGGGCTTCTTGTCTTCTAAGCACCCTTGCCTTTGCCTACTTTAAATGCTGTATGAATCTCAGCGACATGCACGGTATGGAAAGCTATCGTAGAAATCTTTAAACAAATGAATAAAGTCAGCGAAATTATCTCCTTTTTTTCACGGACTGAGGAGAAGGGAGAAAGAAGAGAGGCCAGGGACAGCCCAGTAGAGGCAAACCCCAACCAGGTTCTCCACTAGGTTCAGGGAGCGTCTCCCCTTCCTGTCAAATCCTTGAAGTCAGAGCGGCTGAGTGGCCTCAGCTGCCAGCAGAGCTGCCTGGCAAGGGACTTCTGGGAGGCACGGGCGAGAGCTCCTCACTTCCTCGGGAGCCTGGCTGGCTGCCCCACCCAGCTCACAATGGCAGATTTCAAGTCACTGGGCCATCTCTGCAAGTGCCTGGGAGCCCTGCGTGCCAAAACCGCCATGCAGCTACTCCCCAGAATGCCTGCCTCTCCCCCAAGCCACACTCCTGCCCTGCAGCAATTCAAAGGCTGTGTCTCTTGGGGGAGGGGGGACAGAGCTGAAAGGCTTCCAGGAAGCCCCGGGAGCCCAGATGCTCCTTCCTGGTCGTCTGTGGCCTAGCGATGCAGAGGGAGGGAGGATGCTTGGCCCAGAGCAGCCTAGCTGAGTCACAGAAGGGGCGGACTCTTATCTCTGCCCTTTTGCTCCGCTTCCAGCGTGGCAGCCCTGTGGCCCCAGCTGGCTCAGAGTCCAGTTGCTCCTCTGGTGACGTCATGCTCTGCCCACGAGACCTCCAGCTCCCCTGCAGACAACGCAGGATGGGGGGGGGCTCGGTGGGGGCAAACTACGACAAGTGGGAGAGAGGGAGCAGAGCCCCTCCTGCTGGTCTTCCCAGGCAGAGAAAGGAGTTTTGCACCGTCCCTGGTAACATGTCCCAGGCTGAGAAGTCATTTCCCAATGATCAACGGTCAGCTGCTACATCTGCCCCCTCTACTCTCCGCCCCCCATTGGAATTTTAGCCTGGAAGGACTGCAGGTTAACAGGCCACTCCAGTGCAAATCCCCTGGCCCGGCTGTTGACATGAACAAGGTTCAGAGGTTGTTCTCTGAGGATGGTTATCAAGAGGCGGCCCCTGTATCAGTACAAACAGAGGAGACTGGATGCTCTGGCCACGTCCTCTGTCCTGCTCACAAATCCAACTCTAGAAAGTTGCTGATGCTGCTGTTGCTGATGCTGCCGTTTTCCAGCTCCACCCTGGATCCACCATGTCAGGGAGAACTAGCAGGTGGCCACCCAGTTAGCCAGCTGCCCACCAAGCTGCCTTCCAGGGGGCTAACAAAGCCCCAACTTCTGCTATATGGAGAGACCCAGCACTGACAGCCATCCCCGAGGCCCAAGGGGGCAGCGAGCCTGAGGGGGCGATCGACAAGTTGAGAGCCACAGGCACCCGGGCAAACTGCAAGAACTTCTGCCCTCCTCTGAGGGGCAGCTTCCCAAGCGTCCAGTGCCGCTACTCACCGGTGCTGGTCAGGTGCCAGGTGTGAGGCCCGGGAGCGGAAGGGCTGCTGTCCGAGCTGCCTCTGCAAGTCGGGCGGGATTTCCGCAGTGGGGTTGGTCATGGCCAAGGTGTGCCTTTTTGACCTATTGGCCAAGTATCTGCAACGAGCAGGAGCAGAGGAGATGAGCAGAAGCCCCTCTGGATAAAAGGCAGCACCCAGGACCTTCTGAAGACAGAGCGGCAGCAGCAGCAGCGACAGCAGCAGCAGCAGCAAAAGGGGGGGGGCAGCCTCTTGCCCACCTCTCTAGAGCCTTGCAGGGGGGGGGCACAGAGAGGCAGAGAGAGAGCAAGAAGGCCAGCCATTACTGGCACAGTCCCACTCTGGAGAAAGCAGAAGGGCCAGAGAATTAAGCCAAGCAGGTGGAGTTGCGAGCAGGCTTACCCAGGAGGAAGGAGGGCTACCTCAGCACCCATGCTGGGGCCCCCAAGGAAGGGCAAGCCTAGCAGGAGAACCGCTCTAATGTGGCTCCCATCGGCAGAGTTCAAGGACTGATGGGGCATAAGAGGTCAGAGAGGCCTTTCAGCCTGAGAGGGACGCTGTCAAGGCAGCCCGTCCAGTGCAGAGTTGGAAGGAACAAATCAAAAGCTGGAGCCCTTTCCTTCCAAGTGGGGCTGCTGCCACACAGCCTTGGAGCACCAGGCCCACACCCAAGGCTGCAGTAAGCCAGGCTGAAAGGAAGCTGCTGGCTAGCAACGGCCAGGCTTCAGAAGAGCTAACCAGGATGCCAACCTATGACCCGTAAGAAATACAGGAACCTGCCCCAGAGAGGGGAAGGCTTGGAAGTGCCTGCTTACTTGCCTGCCTGCCTAGACCAGTTTTCACCACTCACTGATAACTGGGAGGAGGGCAGGAAGAGGAGGCATCAAAGGCTACTTATAGACAGAGGAAGGGCACTTAGAGCAAGGCAACTACAAGGAGCGCAACCACAAAGCTTCCCTCATCCACATGACCAAGCCATCCAGATGATCCAGGAAGAAGCAGAAGAATGGCCACTGTGCAAGCCAGCCCTGCCCCATTTTCTGACCCGCTATTTGCTCTGAGTAACTATCTTTAGCCACTGGGGAGCCGCCTTGCCCAACAGGAGAGCCCACCCTAAGCTGCCTCTCTAACACAGGTTCAGGTGGAGAGGAAGGACAAAGGCCAGGTCTCCCTCTATAGAGCTGCCACCTAGCCTGGGATGATCACTGACAAGAAGAAGCTGGACAGCTTTGCCCTCGCAGTCCAGAACGGAGACCGGAGGGATTCAGCTCATGCACCAGATGGCTCAACCTCTGGCTGAGTGAGGGAAGGAAGGCCTACTGCTCAGGGCAGAGCACGGAGAAGAATGCAAGATCATTCAGGACAGGGGTCACCAACATGTTCAGCCAGCAGGTGCTTTCCGTGATGTCACAGGAACCATCAAAAATTCTCATTTCTTATTTAAAAATTGACTAGATCTTGCAAGTTCTCACGGGAGACTTTAAAAACAAATCTGAGAGGATCTCTACAAAGGGGAGGGGGGAAACCCACCAGTGTCGATTCTATGAAAGCATTGGCCTCCAAGTTGCCTTCCTTCTTAAAAAGTGAGAAGTGAGCAAGTTCCTTTTCTGCTAGAGTTCCCAGGCAGGATCCGCTCACCTGGGCCAAAGCTTCAATTTGCTCTGGTCCCACTCTGAGGTCAGGCAGTCAAAGCAACCTCACAGAGAGGACCTGCCTCTCCCCTGCTCTCCAGGCAGACTCTGGTGCAGACGGCTGTCTTAAGAGTGCCTTCGTGCTCTGATGACATCACGGCTTTCCCTTCCCGTTCCCTGCTCCCACGGGAAAAGAGTAGCCTCACTTCCAAAGGAGCATCTGCCAAGCTGCCTGGGAGCCAGGCCCACTGGGTGCCTGACCGCTGTGATTGCAAGAGGGGATCAGCAGAAGACAAAGAGCTGCAATCCAAAGCGATACTGAATTTTGTGGCACCTTCAGAACTTACCAAAGACGGTGGGGGCCGTAACCCATTTCATCAGATACTTGTGCTCTAAAATGCTAGTGTGCCTTTAAAATGCTGCAAGGCCTCTGGGGCAGTTATTATCCATTCATCTGATTTCTATAACTGCTCATCTCAATCGGTGACTCTTGTTTCTACCACAACAGCCTAATACGCCGCCCTCTGGGAATCAGCAGTCAAGACCACTGTCGGTCTTTCCCAGCGCAGAAGCTACGAGACGGGTGTTGGAAGGAAAGACAAACCACTTTGGCTATAGGAAAGAAAGCCGCTGGGCACCAGCAGGGCAAATGCTGGGTGCCTGCCCTGGAACGTCATACTTACAGACGGCCGCCCCTCCCTTCCGGTCAGTGCAAAGAGGTTAGTGAGAGAGAGGAGGGCAGGTCCAAGCAGCAGAACCCTCGGCTCCCAGGGAAGCAAAAGCAAGCGGAAGCTCCCGGGAGGCAGGTGCGAGAGTTACCTCTGCACGGCTTCCTGATCTGGCTCCCCGTCCGAGCTCTCCTCATCCACGGGGGTTACAGCAGGCACTGCCTGAAGGGAGACAAGGTCACTGGCTGTGCTTGGCCAAAAGCTTCCCCAATGGTCCCCTTCCAAGGGGGAGAAGGAGGGCCCTGAAGAAGGGCAAGGCAGAACACGCAGCCCACAAGGGAGCTTCATTGCCAAGGGCTCAGGAAGCAAGGTGGCAACGCCAAGGCTAACCAGCCCTCCCCAGGACCCAGACCCAGACTCGGATGAGCAGGGAGGAGGAAACAATGCCCCCCCCTTGCAACGTGGAAAGCCAATTCAGACATGGGGGTCTCTGTCACCCGACCCAAGCAAGCACAGCCAAGGAGCCCCTTATGGAGAGGTGTCCATAAGAAAATGGGGGCTTACAGGGGTCATGGTTACGAGGGGAGACGGGCCCCGGGGACGCTTCAGGAGCTGCTGCGCGTGCAGCTGGATGTTGGCTCCCCCGTCGGAGGCCCTGCGCCCCAGTGGTCCCATCCCGTTCAGCAGCTGCAGTGTGGGCGGCTGCAGCAAAGACTGCTCCTGCAACAAAGCTTTCTCTTATGGCTGCCCTCTGCGTGCCCAAAGGCAGGAGGCTCTCTGTGCCCCATCTTCAGCAGCCTTCTGCAGCTGCCGGGCTGAGGCCGGCAAAGAAAGGGGAAGAGTACCTTGTACTCCAACTGGCCGGTCGGCTGCAGGTGCTGCCTGGGAAGCACGTTGGCTGCCATGTTCACATTTGGGGCCACCTGCAGGAACGGGGCCTGTGGGGCGATTCGCGTGAAGCCTGGGAGCAGATTCTGGAGATCTTCCATCACCTCAGTACTGCCAACACAGAAATAAGAGCTTGGATATCAGAAGCCAGAGACCCCGGCACACCTGCCTTTGGGTTCCATGATTTCTTGGCCAAACGGACGGGAAGGGGCTGAGAAGCAATCGCACTAATAGACCCAAGTGTTACTCAGAGAGGAACAAAGCAGGGGGAGGGTCAGCAAAGCTCACCGAGGATCAGCCACGCCAACGGTGTGTCTTCGCATGGAGAGGTAACGGACCAGAGCTTCAGGAGACGGCTCTTCTCCTTCATCGCTGTCCAAGTTCATGGTGCCATCCGTCTATAAGAGAAAGACCCCAGAAGGAGGAATGCACGAGCCTCTGGAAGAGAAAGGAGAGACTCCAAGAAAAAGCCCTGGGTGGAAAGTCCCTTACCTCGACTATCTGGTTGTCTGGGTTGATCAGCTGCACTTGTGGGACGCTGAGGCTCACTGGGTTGCCAGCAGGTTCTGCCTGTAAAACAGACCCACCCCCAAATGCTGAATGCCCACCCCTCTTACTCTGCCACCAAGAGCTGCCTTGGCCCAGGTTCCCCCCCCCCCAACCAGGTCTTCCACCAGCGCAATAGTTGCCTTGCTCGCGGGGGGGGGGGAGAGAAGGAGACTATGTTAGAGTGAGTTGGACACAATCCAGAAAACAAACTTCTAAGAGCTGCTCTGGATAGCAGTATTCCCAGAAGAGAATTTAGCCCATCTCCGACTTTCAGATGAGACACACAGAGACAGGCAACATTTCCTCTCCCTTTCTCTGGGAGGGCTGCCTCTTTTGGGAAGAAGGGCAGGGGGAGCAGTTGTTTCTGTCCCATGAGCCATTCCAGCCAGGGAGAAAAGGAATTCCCACAGGGAGGCCTGCATCCTCTCTGCCACAGTCAAGTCCTTCACTTGGCTGAGCCACACAGGAGCACGGCCCACCCCAGATCTTGGCAGTCAGAGGGCAGAAAGGATACCCCAACGAACACAGGGACGGCTGTCTTATCCCTCCACATACATGCCAAGCCAGACCATGCGAGCCATTCCCAGGTCACCAGAAACTTCCGGGTGAAAGCCCCCAAAGTGCTGTGAGGCAGGGGATGAGGGGGCCTCTCTGGGGCTTTATGCTTGCAGGCTGCCCAGCAGCAGAGCCGCCTCTCCCCCAAGACTGACCTGGAGACTGGCTGGAAAGGTCAGAGTCCGTGGGAGGCTGGGCAGGGCAGAAGTACGCAGAGGTTTATGCCTCTTCTGGCGATCACAGAGAAGGCTATAGATTGCACTGTAGTGGTCGTAGGCCTCTGTCCTCAATGACTAGGAGGTCACAAAAGCCACGCGTCACTCTTCCCTGCCCCCTGAGCACGCCCACCAGAGTCCTCAAAGGGCCAGTGGCCTTGGTACCTGGAGGGTGCGTTCCTTATCCAGCCCCATCTCAGCCATGGCCAGTAGCACCTCCTCATTCAGGGGCTCCAGCTGCCTCTCGGCTTTCAGATGCTGACATTCTGCTATTAACTAGAAAGCAGAGAACTTTTTCAAGGCTGCTTGTTCCCACAACAAGAAAAAGCACAAATGCGCAAAGGGAGGGTGGTTGCTGCCTATGAGCTGGCTGAGCAGGACATCATTCCCCCCCCCCTTTTTTTTTGCGGGAAGTTTCCCAGCCCAAAAAAGACACAGCATAAAGCTGAGAAATGAGAAAGCAAGGCTGGCAGGGAATCAGCCCCAGGGACCCCATTGGCAGGAACAAGCCCCTCCCCTCCCCTCCCCCTCCCTTCCCTTGTGGAGAGGCTATAGATGTGCATCTGCTCTAGGGCTGGCCCTACCTTTAACAATTTCCCTTTATGGTGACCTGGTCCGCCCAATGCGTCTCCCAACCTACCCTGCTTTTATACATGAGCTTCTTATGAAAGTCAGTAAAACGAATTTACTCACTGTACTGAACTCGGGGTCTACTTCCCCAAGCTTCATCCACTTGTGCTTGCAGATCTGCTCCATGGAGAGCCGTTTGCTCGGCTCCAGCACCAGCATGTGGCGGATCAAATGTTCACACTCTGCAAGACAGCAGCCAGGATAAGGCATTGGAATGTCACCAAAGGCCACCTGCAACAGTCTGTTCCTGCATCCCCAAAGAGTTCCTCCTTTGCCCTTTGCCCTGTGGCCTGATGTGATCTAAGAATGTGAACTGGTCCACACCTGGCTCTCCTACTGCAAAGGGGAGGTGACCCCGAGTCCCTCCTCCACCAGAACCCAAAGGCCAAACGGCGGTGTTGCAGGCCCAGGAAAGGGGTTCAATACCTTGCAGTGAGAACCATCCAGGAAGCAGAGCCCTTTTAAAACAGCCCACTGCCCACAACTAACAATAGTCCTACATTTGTTCCTCCATTTCTCTCTTCGAGAACCTATGAAGGACAGATATTGAACCAGCATAGAAGGAACCTTAGTCCAGTGGGCCATCTTCCACTTTCTCTCCTTCGTGTCACAGAATGTACGGGAGGTTGACCTTCCATCCATCCTGTGTTTTCCCAAATACTTTGCCTGCATTTTTCCCACAAAAATTCCATGAAAAGGGGAGTGACAAAACATTCCACAAAGTTCTAGACTGGTACCACCATTTTTCTATGGAAGGAAGACTTACTTCTGCCTCTATCAAATCACTGATGTTCATGTAAACAACAGGCCAAAGCAGGAAGGCTCCAGAGTTGGAAACCAGAAGACCAAGAGCAATTGGCCCACCAGTTATACAGTCTCATTCCTGGCAGGAATCAGGTGAACAACAGAAAAAACATGCCTGCTCAGGGCCTCTGTGCTGAAGGCTACTTGTAGGTGAAACCACCACTGTCCCAAAGCTGAGCCCTGCTGGAACATTCCCTGGCCTGATCCTGGGCCTACCTAAGGCTGCCCCTCCCTTGCACAGCAGAAGCTACTGCTTTGCATTAATTACTTTATCAGGCATTAAGACATACAAGTTCTAATTAATCAGACCACAGGAAATCATTTTAACATAGTTCTGCAGTAGGCAGAACTAAATTCCTCCCACTGAATGTTAGATAATGGCTTCCTACTCACAGGAAGAGGAAAGGCCAGGGACTGGCAGGGAAGCCTAGATTCCCTTTCATATTGGGGGTTGGGGAGGCAGGGAAGTCTCACAGACGCTTTTCAGGCTTGTATCAAAATAATTTGCTTTAACATTTCCCCAGGTCAGTCCTTTCCTGGTGTCTGACTTCCTGCAAAACTAAAAAGCATCAGAAAAACTAATCACGGCCTCCTCCCTCTCTCCCATCGGGGGAGTAGAGTGGGGGAAGACTCTGGGGCAGGCGGGGGTCCTCAATGCAAGCAGCAGCTGGGAAACATGAACTGGCCTCAACCACCGCTTGACTTTCCCACTGAAGCAGAAGAGACCAAAGAATAGCCATGCACAAAAAGCAACAGCAACAGCTGTTTCTACAGCAAAATGGGCTATTTGGATGACTCTAAATTTCCACAAATTATACCCGCTTCTAAGTCTAACTGTGCCCAGTCCTGGGAGGAAAGCAAGGCAGCTGCTTCATTCTGCAAGCAAAGGGGCAGCTCCACGTTTCAAATAATGGGTAGGGAGTGTGAGGCGATACCTATTTTGGGGCGCAAGCTTTTTAGGGCCCTGCAGCTTTACCCAATGGACACAAGGAAACAGAACCTGGTTCCTCCAGGGCTCGTCTGCAGGCACCACCCTCCAAACACACTGCCAGGTGGGGCCCGACCGCTCTCCAGGCTCCGTACCTGTTGACATGAAGAACGGGATGCGAAACTTCCCACTCAGCACCCTCGCGCGCAGGTTCTGCAGCGTGCTCCCGTCGAAGGGCAGGGCCCCGCACACCAGGACATAGAGCACCACCCCAAGGCTCTGCAAAAGAAGAGGGCGTTGAGACTCCTTTGTAGGGCAGTGTGGAGGGAGGCCTCGCAGATGGCCAGTGGAGGTCATCCCTAAAAAGGCCAAAGCAAAGATTCCAGCTTTGAATGTTGGCTTATTGAACAGAATGATGCCTTTTGGGTCACTCCCAAGGGAGAAGAGAAGGTCTTGGCCACTTGCCCAGATGTCCACTTTCGGCCCATCGTACTCCTTCCCTTCAAAAAGCTCAGGGGCGGCATAAGGGGGGCTTCCGCACCAGGTCTTCAATAGCTGGCCAGGAGTGAAGGTATTACTGAATCCAAAATCTGGAAGAGAAGAAGGGCCTGTGATTTCCCACCAAACTGTCTATTTCCTAATGTCCTGCCCAAGAGTAGGCTGACGCCCAGGGGAAGCCGGGGAGAGCAGCAGGCAGAGCCGTTGTCTGGCAAGAAATGCCATACTTGTGTGTCCACAGGTTTCCACACAACTCTCCACCACAACCCTCAAGGTCCCTGCCCATTGCTCCAAGGTGACTTTCACCTGGTGTATGCTGAATTGAATTTGCCAGTGTAATATCACTGACTGAGTCTGGAGATCCTTTTAGATCTCTTCACTTCTCTTCCTGCTTCAACCAGGTTAAATAATTATATGCTGTCAGGAAATGCAGCCATTCCCCCCAAATCCCACTTTGCTGTCTCTATTGCAAGGACTGTTCCTTAACTCATTCTCCCTTTTTGAACTTTCTTTGCCTCCCAATCCACCTGTTTTGCCAAGAAACCTTTTGAAAGTCCAAATTACAATGGATCACCTGCTATTTTGATGTTCAGATTTGCATCCAGAAGCAAATTCTCAGCCTTCAGGTCTCTGTGGACAATATTGTGACAGTGACAGAAGTGCACCGCTGCTACTATCTGCTTAAACTTCTTCCGAGCCTCTTTTTCAGCCATTCGTCCGTGAGCCACCAGATGATCTGAACGAGACCGGGAGGAACGAAGCTGGTTAGACGTCTATTCTGGGTGAATGAGGGGAGGTGTAAGGAAGTGACCTACGAGGAAATTTATTAGGCCACCTGTGGAAGGAGACTCTGTGTAACTGCCAGCCAAAACTGCTGGCGGGGCAAACGGCTCTCTTGAAGTTCGGTACAGTTCCTCCCAAATCACCTGCAGCGCAGTCAAGGGAAAGAGCGAGACAGAGTTGCAGCAAAGGAGAAATGTCCCCCACCGGATGCTCTTCGCCCAGCCCCAAGGCTGCCTACTGGCCCTTCAGGCACTGGAGCTGCCTCTGTCTAACCTGACGGCTTCAGAGGCTCCTCAGCATGACCAGGTTCGGCCTTGCCGAGGCTTTTGGGGAGAAGAGGGAGTGCCGAAAAGAAACCTTTCTACCCAAGAAGGATGGCCTCACAAGGCATGGGTGTAATTTTAGATCTCCCCCCCCCCAGGAGAAACAAGAGCACCCAAGCTGCTCCATTTAGTGTGCCATGGGTCAGCAAAAGCTGCCATTGTGATGCAAGCCCTGCCTTGCACAGAGTGAAGGAGATTGTGGGAGATACGTGGGAGACGTATCCTAGGTCACCCGCAGTCTGGGGCCCTAACCCTACCTAACCACTCAAACAGCTCCCCACCCACTCTGATGCTTGTTCCTAGCATAATCAGAACTTCTTTGGAATGGCAGAGCACATTCAGTCTGCCTGCCTAAGGGGAAGGAGAGCTGGGCAAAGCATGGCAGGTGAGGAAGGGCATCCTCCACATTAGAGGGGTGGGAAGAAGGGGGGCTGGGAGGGTCCCACAGAACCAGGGAGAGCAGCCTGCAGACACAGCCAGGAAGAGAACGGCAGCTCTGGCTTTCCTGGACCTGTGGGAGCCAGCTAGGCCCTGGGGCTGGCAGCAGGAAGAGGATGCCCCAGCCACTGAGATGCCTGGGCTTTCCTGGGCTCTTCATCTTGGCAACTTGCCCCGCAAAGAGGGCCGTGGCTTTCGGCTCTCAAAAGCCTCCACACAGCTGCAGAGCCCCTCCCAAGAGGCTGCTGCCAAAATGGGATTTAATGTGATCCCAGATGAGAGTGTTAAAATACACAGGGAGTAACCACAGCAAATGGGTTTGATTATAATATATTTTAATATTTAAACTTTAATTTGGTTTTTGCCCTGGCCCTGCTTGCTGTTTGGAATCCAGTGCAGTAACACACGAAGGCCAAGCACAACCCTGGCCCAAGAAAAGGAGGGCCCTTTGGGTGGTCAGGGTCCAGGGTGGAGTCTCTTTTTATGGTCTGCAGTCCCCTTGGCTCTTCCGTAGCCACTGCAACCGCGCCCTATTAAAAATAAATCTGCCCAAGAAAGGAACGGGCCTGGATGGCTCTATTTCTGCATCTAACCTGGCTTGCCAGATGATTTGTAGTGCTCTGGGAAACTCAGCAGGACAGCCCGGTGGGTCTGCTTGGGTTGCCCAGGGGAAATTCTAGCTACTTTGGCAGCTGACCTGCACCAAAGGTCAACATCCTGTACCTGCTCTCACTTTCCCAAGTCTTCACGTTTTGAGTCCTTTGTTGTGACGAGCCCCCTCAGAATTATCCTGCTTCCTTTTCTTTTATCCAAATGCACCAGAGCTCACTAATCTTTCTTCCACAGCAATGATGCAACAGTGGAAATTTCCAACACCACAGAGCATCAGCCAAAAGGTCAGCAAAAGGGCCAGCTATTTTATTTATCAGAGTTGATCAAGTATATTATTCGGTCGAATAAGGCAAACAACAAACTTACCAAATATCTCCCCTCCACTTGCATACTCGGTTACCAGGTAGATCATTCGCTCCGTTTCCATGACCTGCACAAGGACAAAGCAGCTGCTAATATGGACAGGCTCAAGGCAAAACACCCTCCGCCAACTGGGCTTCTTTTGGGGGGGGGGATCCACAGGATTCCCCGTGGTCGAGGCACCAAAGGGTCCACAGACCGAAGGTTTACAGTTATCTTTTACGCCCCACCAAAACTGTTTCACTCCGAAATCATTATATTCATCTGAACCAGCAAGAGGCCTACTGATGGTGGGGGCCCAAAGGCCCAGGAAGTCTTGTAGATTCCAAGAGCCCCCCCTCCCCCCGCCCCAGTGGTTCCCTTTGGATTGAAGGGAGCCCAACGGCTGGAGGCACCTCCTGCCCCCACCCACAGTGTTTACCAACATGCTGCCTGTCCCCGTCTCAGTTACTCAGTCGCCAGACCTGATACAATCGGATGATGTGAGGGTGGCACAGCATCTTCATCACTTGGACCTCTCGAAAAATCTTCTTGAGGTTCTCTTCATCCAGCTGAGTCTTATCAATGATCTTTATTGCGACCTGAAAGGGCAAAAATGAGAGCAGTCATTATGAAACCCAATCTGAGAATAGGAAAAGTGGGAGAGGAGAATTACTGCTTCTTGCCGTTTGATTCATTCTGACAGCAAGAAAAATGATTGGTCTATGGAAGTGAATGATTGATTTCTAATTCTGAACAACGTGCCAAGGTTGGCCCAAAAACCCTAATATGTATGACCGAGATGCCAGTGACTTTCTATAAACTGTGCTCTGAATGGTAGTTTTCCATGAATTTACTATTTTGAGGAAGATCATGCAAATTTCATGCATCATCATGCAAAGTTCCAGCCCTTGTGCCTCTGTCTTGTCTCTGTTGTCAACAAACAAGCCTTCAGCCTTGCTTCCCCTTCAAAGGGTGGGCTCTTATTCCCCTGATTATCAGTTTTGTGCTCAGAAGATCTCTGAGCACCACTTGCAGAATATGGGTTGCCAAATGCTCCCTTTTCTTCTCTCAGCCCAGCCTACCTCACAAGGTTGTTTTCAGGGGGGAAATGGGGAGGGTAAATACAAGGTGCATTGACCAGAGCTCCCAAAGGAAAGCTGAGATCCAACGTAACATAAAAATAGTAAAATAAACTCTCAAAGACCACCCGTATCTCTTACAAATCCCAATTCTTCAGCCCACCTCCTTGCCCAGCCCAGCAACAACTCTGCAGGCAGCTGTGGGAACAGAGGCCGGAAGCCCAGGAGAGGAATCACTATTAATCAGGCTGCTGGCTGTTCCCCTCACTGTTGCTGCTTTCTCTACTGTTTTCCACGGGGTCTGTCCCACTCCATGCCAGCAGATTCTTGCTGAGACATTTGCTCCAGTGTTTGAAGCCACCTACTTTCCTGCCTGGGTATCTGTCACCATGGAGATTGCAATTCCACACAAAGCCCAAATCTGTGCCACTTTCCTGGTGCAAATGCTGGGAGCAAGAAGGACAGGAACTGTCTGTTTTGCTGTTCAGCCAGCAAAATAGTTTACCATCAGCTCTTTCTTCCTACTTAAGCCCCTTGCAGCAACTGTCCCAGAATAGTGCATAATCTCTCTTGCCTCCCTGCTCAGGGCTTTCATGATTACATAGCCCTTTTCAGGGGAAGAGGGATCCTTTCCTTGCTGCTCCAGAAACACAAGAGGACAGCTCTGCTCACTGGAGAAGGAAGAGCAGAGCTGGAAAAAACTTGTTTAGTCAGGAACCACCCAAGGAAGGTTCAGCACATGAACCTGTGGTGCACGGAAGGTTTACACACAGGGGATGCGGTGTCTGGAGCCCCTCCAAGAAAGCTCTGTGACTGAGTAGATATGCTTTCACCGTGAAGGCTTCATCTGGAAGTGTGCTACAATATAACTTAATATGCTTTGCTAGTGCTTAAAAAAACCAAGAAGATAATCACTGGGTAGTTGACATCCTGACCAAAATTACAGGCTTTCTATGCAGAGCTTTTGGAAATCAAGATCACTCTAACGTGACTTTATTTAATTATCTATCCATCTAATTTACACCCTGCCTTCTCTCTTGGCAAAACAGCAAAAGAAGATAATAAAGGGAAATCCTTCAGTCCAAATATTAAACACCTTTTGAAACTCTAACTACAGGGATAACACTATCAATCTTCCCACTGGATTGATATCCAGTTCATAAACCCTCTTATCAGCAATCCGAGACAGTAAACCGGCAGCACAACGATGAAGAATCTCTCTTGCTACCTCCTCCTGGCTCCATTCCTTCCTTCCTTCCTTCCACACAGTGAGACTCCAAGTTTTTGACCAGCTGCTTAATTCAAATGCCCGTCTGCTTCTTTGCACCATGTCGATCTTTGCAAAGCTGCATCTGCAAACATCACCCAGAATAGTCAGCTCTGGGGCCCAGCACGACCCGGCCATCTGTTCCCTGTCTTTGCGTGGGCAGCCACCAGGTGGCACTGCTGATACCTCTACAGCAAGAATGCCCCCCTGAGCTCTCCCGCAGAGGCCGGCCTCCCTCCCTTCGCCTGGCGCCCTCGCCTGGGCTCCCAGCTCCAGGGCCAGGAAGCCCTCGAGAGAAGGAGCCCTGCCCGGCTCTTCTCACATTTGGGTCACATCCAGGCAGCCACCTAAAAACCACAAACAATCTAACCATCTTTGAGTGCCTTTGTTGGGACTGCGACCCAAAGCAGCCTGGCCAAAGAAGTTGGGGTTCTTCCTGATCCGAGTTCTCCAGGCAAAACTCAACTCAATCTAGACACACAGTATGACATCACGGGATTTAAATTTAGCAAGCGGCAATCAACGACGGTCTCTGCCAAATGGCAGGATGCCCATTTCTGTGCCACAGTCCAATCTTGGCATGCCAGGAAATGGTCCAGGAGGGCATAGGAAGCTCACAGTGGCAACGGACGGCAATGGGGAGTTCTGAGTAGTGGTCTGGACAGCACCAGGTATTATAGGTTGCATTATATATGGACATATATAGGAGAGAGGGAGAGGGAGAACGAGAACCTTGCCTATCCTACAAGGTTCCATCCAAAAAAGATGCCGGAACTCCGTTCTGGGCGTTCTATGACAAAAAAAGCCCTACATACATGTATGTATGTATGTATGTATGTATGTGTGTATGTATCTTAAGTGGTTTCTTTTATGATGCACCCAGTCGGCCCAAATATGGGAAGAAGAAGTATGTATGTATACATACACATTGTATGTGCATGTATGTTTGTGTCTGTGTGTGTGTGTGTGTGTATACGTACATACATATATACATCTTTTTCAATTCGTACGGCAAGCCCCCCATTCTGCCTGGGTTCAGTCCCCTGCGAAAAGGTCCAGGGCCTCTCGGGGAAGCCAGCCTGGCCCTTCTGGCCCTGAGAGCCCCCATACGGCTTCTCATCAAAGCGCTGCTGGGAGCTGTGAATTAGGTTCCTTTGGCTTGAATGCTGAAAACACAAAAAACGCAGCAGCCGCCAGGACCGGCAGGGCAGGGAGAGAGAGAGAGAAGATTATAATCAGCTCCTGTTGTCCTGCCCAGCGCTCACAGATCCAGCCAGGCCTGCGGACACCTTCCCTGTGCAGTTGCTGCTCTGGGCATGTGGGCATCCCTTGCCCACCTCCTCTCACTCCTAGTCCTGCCCCCCGCCCCCCTCCTTCTCTCCCTTCCCAGGCAGCACAACTGCTGTTTTTCACACTGCCTCTTGGTGACCCTTCTTTTGCAGAGATTCCAACAATCAGGGCAACACAGGGCCAGGGGCGGCAGCAAAATCTCCTTCCCTCCCTTTCGCTCTCATTCCTGGAAGGGCGACCTCTGGGTTATCTGCTGAGCCAGGCTGCTTCCCTAACAAACCAGCTCTCCTGCTGGATGCAGCTGCTCAGGAAAGCGCCTCTGAATAGAGGCAGCCTGTGGTTCTTCAGCCTAAAGCGGAGGGTGACTCAAGCTTGCACTTCCATCAAGGAAGCACAAACACAGAAAGCAGATGATGATCCAACCAAGACTGTTCTGTCCTCCAAGCTGCTTTCCCACACATGTACCCAAGCATTCATCACGGCACGTGGGCAGGGAGACGAAAACCGTCTCCCATGGATGCAGCCCTGAACCTCTCAGGAAGAAAGAAAAGGAGGGGCACACAGGTTTGGGGGCAGTGGATCCTGCAAAAGGCCAGGCCGACTGGAAAAGAAAGGAAGCCAGCCGGCTCGAGCAGCCTGATCAACTCATCTAGCAACTAGGAAAACCCCGGGGGGGGGGAATGGGGGGGCACTTTTAAGATGCATTACAGAGTGGAATGTACATCTCTCTTGACAGTCTGTCAGCACTGGTAAAATAGGGTTAAAACTGTCCAAATCTCATTCACGGGGAATTTCTTTCAGTTAACATTGGAAGCACGGAATAAAAGACTTAAATGGACCTTGTTAAAGAGGGGAGGGAAATGGGAAGAGTGGCCTTGATGAGTTCCTGGAAAAAGCTGCAGATAATTCATAGAAGAACCTCTTGAGAACTGAAGAACTTGGCAATTATCAGTGTCATGAAAGCTGCAGAAGTCGCCCACTTTGGAGATTAAAGGCAGCAATGACTGAACAGGGCTGTGATGGAAGAGAGGCAGCATTTAACCACTTGGGAGAAAACATATTTCACAAAATCAAGCGAGTGTGTATGACACAGTTGCCAAAACAAAGTCAAACTAAAATCTAATCACGTTCAATTGTGCAAAGCTGCCAAACCTTCAGCGATCAATTAATGTAATAAACATAAGGTGTACTCATAAAACAGAGGCTATGAAGTCACCAAGTAGCCTCTGCACTTTTCTCTGAGGCAGAAGCCAGCAGGAGTAACCTTGGTGCCAAGCAGGACGGTCCGTCTGCCAGCCGTTGGATAACCTGTCTCTCAAGGAACGTGGCTCTTAGATCACTCGGCAGGAGGTGCCAATGGAGTTGGAGCCCAGGACAGCTGCTGTGCTCTGGCACAGCACCAGTGAGGAGCTGAAATGCCATGCAAAGTTGCTTAGCAGCTGAGGAGTGACAGGTTGCCGGAGCAGCAGAAGCATTCAAAGGCAGGCCAGGGCTCCTGAGAAATAGTCCTGCTGACCTGAACCCAGGTCCCAGGCTCCCCCAGGCCAGGGACCTGGACCCAAAGGACAGAAAAGACAAAGCAAGTTGCCTGTGACTGGTGCCACCTTGATTATAGCACTGGAACAGAGCTGATAAAGTGGGTCGGGGAGGTAAAGGCGAAAGGATCGACAGCCTTGGCTAAATCTTGGCCTAATCTGTACAGCAGCCTCCTCGGAGACTGGCGTGTTATACTAAATAGTGTCAATTTGGATTTGCCAGAAGGATTGACAAACAAACCTCTGATATCACTGAAGGCCTCCTTGGGGCCTCCCCTCAGTTCTGCTAGGCATGGCCAACGTGGACTCAAGCTCCTTTTGGCAATCCCATCCTTGTAAACCAAGAGGAGTTTGTCCCAGCCCTGCGCTCTCCCCCCAAGACCAAAGGCCCCCCTTGCCCACTCCAAAGGAGGTGGTCTGGTGGCCTCAGGAACTTGGCTGCATAATTGCTAGGTGCCTCCCGTCTGGGATTCTCCTGCTTTCTCCTTTGCCAACCATTAAGAGAGGACCACTCCCCAGGATCTCTTACCCCAACCAAGTCCTTTCTTATCGTCATGACTCCTTGCTAGAAAATGACATGCATTTTAGAGCTTTTATTTCTATATATTCTGTGCACAGACGTGCACATACACACACATATTTGTGTCCAAACACATGCATGCATATGTCAGTCTTTAATTCCTTGTCATCCAAAGGTCCAACCACCTCTCTAGCTGACTTCTTCCAATGAATTTAGCTTTATTGGGTGGCTGGTACATTTTAATACTGTGCTCCTCAAAATCTATTCTCAAGGACTTCTGAAACATTCTTTGTAGAAGAAATGTAGACTCTACAGCAACATTTTTAAAATCTATTCTTGTACTGTTTATTTATATTTAAGGATATGTGTTCCCTTTTATTCTTATTAGGTAACGATTCCACTATCTAAATGATGGCATTTAACCTGACAACGGTATGCATTACAGCTGATCTGCAGTGGTTTGTTTATAGGTGTTCAGGTGTTCTTGGAAGGCTCGACATCTGGACTTTCCTTTCCAACCACATCACGGTCAGAGGCTTTTGGGGGTTAGAAAAAACAGATCTACATAGTGTATATGCTACACGTATTTCTGGTGCCTGATGATCAAAAGCATTTTCATTCTCACCTCAGGAGAATGATTCATCTCAACCCAGATACAGCCTTTGATTGAGATACTTCCTCTCCTTGCTCTGCTCTGTAACACCAAAGCCGACTAAAGGATCTGTCATCCTTCAGATGTACAAGCTGGGACGCATCCCAGGGTGTGCTCTCCTGAGCTACAAGCCCGGGGATTTAGCTGGTACCTCCCAAAGCACAAGGGTTAAACTGGATCACTTTCAGGAAGAAAATGTGTGGGATGCCTTGGCCTGTACCCCAATTGGCAATCTCTTCCAGAGGAATTTGTAACTGCATCTAATCGCTCCTTTTACCCCACTTAAGCCAGAAAATCAAGTGACTGGCGGGGGTGGCTAATACCAGCTTCTCAACCTGAAGCTTCCCCTTGGTCTGAAGAGGAAGCCGGGGGGTGGGGTGGGGGGGGCAGAAGCATGTCCATAATAGAATTATTTATTTAATTTAAATATGTTGAGCAAGAATCCCTTGCCGGCTTGGCAATCTGGACCTAAATCTCCTTTACTGTCCTGTCTATAGATATAGATGTGCAAAAGCATAGCATCTTTTAAACACCGAAGCTAGAAAAAAGGAGAAGCACCATCTTCACTGAAAAGTTCCTTCCCAGAAAGAAATTTTTAAAATGAATATATATTGTAATGACGCAAAGGATTCAAAGGTCGATGCCCTTGGACCCTCTGTTCTCACAATGGACTACCACATACTCAGGCTGAACAGACAGGAACCTCATAAAGGAAATTACACTTTCCTAGCAAATGGCATATTTGCAATTGCCAATGGTAACAATAAGCCTCCGGATATTTTGTTACCAGTAGTAATTTTAGAGTTTGCATTTCTACTGTATGAGAGTAATTTTAGAATTTGCATTTCTACTGCATTTCTTTTTCATAAATTTCCCATCAGCAAGTCTCACAATGTTTCCAAATCCTAGTATATTACAAGAGAGGAAGGAAAAAGAACTCTCTTAATGGGTTTGCTCTAGTTCCGGTATTAACTTGGCTGGCCCCTTCTGCATCTTTTCTATAATACTTTTGAGGTGTGATGCTAAGAGCTGTAGTTTGTCAAGAGGAAAACGTGTCTGACAGGCTCTGAGCTGCTGCCACAGTCACTTTCCCAAAGATTCCAAACAGGAAATCTGACACCCAACAGGTTGGGCTAAAGTTTCTCAACCAGCCTCTTTCCGCATCCCTTTCCTGCCAGCTCAGAAAATACTAGGCTTTTAATTGAACTTAGGAATGTTTATGCCAATGTGCATCAATTTGTACTTGCTTATTCTAAACCGCACTTTCTATTTTCATTTTACTCCCCTGGTTTGGAGAGAGAAGTTTCTGACGCTCTTCTCTTCGTGGCTTCTTTTTATTGAAGCACAAATAATATTACGTTCTCAGGAAACTTGGTCACCTTATTCTACCCCATGATAGTCTGCAAACATCCGAGGAAGCATTGAAAGCAGATATCATAAACCTTCAATGTAAGAATTGTCATTTATACTCCATTTTTTTAATCAGCTATTGTTCCACAGAAGAATTTAGTTATTATTACATTACAGTTAATTGTGCTAAAAGATCTTTGATTTTACCAGAGGCTTTCTGAAAACTATATGCAGAATCATCCATCTGGAGAGAATTCTCAAAGAACTCTGAAATGTTCTTCATAGAAGAAATGTAGATTCTTCAGCAATATTTCCAAAATTATAAGCTTGGCAATTTGTCTTTAATAATTATTTTCACTCATTTAGTCATAACAACCTTTGGGTGACCAGTCTAAATTTCTGGACTCCCCTGGGTCCATTTTTAAAATTAGCATCTTATGTGCATGTTGCACACTTGCTATTTCAATATATGGATATACAGTATCTGGACTTGGCAATCTGTTGGTTTTCAATGGGTCAATATGTTTTAGAATTTCACTAGGTATGATTGCTATTTGCCTCAGCTCATTATTCAGGCATCATAAATACATTGTCTTCAAGCTGTTCCCTATCTGCTTTCTTGTTTCTGATGTATTTAATTTTAAGGATGATCTTTATTAACTTCTCTAGTGATTACTTTGCAAAGCACTTTGCTATACATTTATTTTTCCCCGCTCTGTCATGTTTGTTCGGGGCATTTTGCTACTGAAGTTCCCATCCCCCATTTCTAGTTCACTTCTTCTCAGGATACGAATTGACCATCTGGGAGAAAGTCTTCTCCCGAGCCCATTCAACCTGGCCTTTCCTGGGGTGAGCCTGAGCGCAAGGCACCAGCCCCCTACTCCCTCAGTAATAATCCCAGCTCTGCCAAAGGCAGGAAGGTGCTCCTGGCCAGATCAATTTCAGTTGGGTTTTAGAACCCAAATTATCTCAGAGGATGTGGATGTGAGCTACTGTGGGGGATCTGGAACGTTCCAAATTAACTTCTGACAAGCATTTTCTATGCCATTTGCAGCAATCAGCCAGCAGTTCCTATGGAAACCAGGGAGAAGCAGAGGCAAATTTGGGTGACATAAGCTGCACAGCGACTTCTTGGGGAGCCTTTTGGTTATCTGCAGAGACTTCCAAAAGGCTCTCTTTAACCTGGAGCTGATGCTTCCCTGTGTCTTCCCATTTCTTGCTTTCAAGAACACCTTTGGCTGCATTAAAACAAAGGCAGGCCCTTTTCTATTTAGTTCTTATATGAGCCCAGCTCAGTTTTCCCATTTTTATCATTCTATGCCAAACCTGCACCTTGCTCTGTGCAGATGAATGCAGACCTGGGTCTCCAAAGGCTCAGGAATGGGACATAGTTTTGACAGACATCCATTTTTAGCTAACATGTTGGTTTCCTATGTATCCTTCAAAAGGTTCCCTTATAACGCACGTCTCAGAAGACCTGCTGGCACAGACTCTTGGGGTTCAGACAGCCTGGACAGAAATGAGTAGAGTGAATTAAGATTATTTTGGACTCAACCCCTAACCTTGCCAATTTCTTTCACATTCACAACTTATAAGCAGACCTCTGAGACTACACAGCTTAACTCAAAGGCAGATTCCCCTTGCAAACACACAGTTCTGCAGCTGTCATTTTCTTCCTCTCAAAAGTCTCACTTCTGCTTTGATGTGTCCTGCATTGAGGAACTAATTGTGGTTTCTCAAAGTTCATGCAGATTTTGAACTCACCATTTTCCCATGCAGTGTACATCCATAAGTAACACTCCTGTAAGAAGGGAAACTGCACATTTTTTATAATCAGTAGCACACCCTGATGAAGACAGTACAGTCAAGGCAGGCTGATATCAGCCAGAAAGGAGCTGCTGATTGCCAGAAAGCATCTGGAAGCTGCTAGGCATTATCAGGAAAGTTTGGTCCAGGACTTTCATCATCCTTGTGACAACAGCAATTTATGTCAATATTCTGGCTTGATATCATTATTGGCCAGAACTTACCACTGAAACACTGCATCATGTGGCATCACTCTAAGCATCTTTCGGACCAAGCCATAGTGGCCTGTTTTGCACAGTGATAATAGAAAGATCCATACATCACACCAACTGAGTAAGACAAACAACAGACATAATCATAATGACTGAGCCTCCTTTCCCCCAAATAGCCAACCTATTTGGGAATTCCACAAACTACAGTCCAACTGAGCCAACAAGTTAGGAAAGATTAATAGAGTCTCTGCTGAAGACGACACCTTGAGGACCTTGGTGATATTAACAGTTCGTGTCTGCCAGCTTCCTGCTCATTTGACCAGCGTTTATAACATCCACAGGCAGGTTTGTCCCTTAAGGGCTGTTCCCATCCTCCGAGCCAAGTCTGCCACCCTCACCCTGCTTCCTTCAGTACCAACGTTTAGGAAGAAGCCTCTGAGCTGTCCAGAGATCTGTGAACTACTGACTCAGGATACATAGTCAAGCCTGTCAACTACTAGCCATAATTATTCTTCCTTGCTTAAGACAAAATATGCTTCTGTCTCAACAAAAACATCTTGGAATGTAATTATTCTGGAAACAATTACCTTATTATTACTGTATTTTAAAAAGTGAAGAAGAAAATGTCCAAGGAATGCAATGTCAGAAAAGCACAAGGAGGCTCTATCCCTTATTAGCCAGTGTCTTTTGTTGGTT
Source organism: Crotalus tigris (assembly GCF_016545835.1). Lineage (NCBI taxonomy): Eukaryota > Metazoa > Chordata > Lepidosauria > Squamata > Viperidae > Crotalus > Crotalus tigris. Next base: position 226,831 of record NW_024100582.1, on the reverse strand, counting down.
TAACTCTAAGAAGTTAAAACGCTGGCAATTCCCACCACCGAAAAAAACAGAGTAGCTCCTTCTGCTGTAGCTGTACAGAGTGCCCAAAGATAAGGATAGCTGATGCACTGAATTGCAGCTGCTCAGAAAACCTCTCCTACAACTGCAATGGAACAGAACTGGAAAAGGCCAGCATTTTGCCAAGGGGCACAGCAAAGGCCGGTCCCTGTCTGGCCCTTCGCAACCTGCCAGCATTTTCACTGCAGCACTGGGGTTGCAGTCCCTGGGGCAGGAGCCACTTTGCAGTACTGAAAGGAGATGGCTATGAGCTCTGCAGGTGCTCTACAAATATTGCAAGCTCCAAAGCATAACCCACTAAGAAGACGAGATCTTCCTGCCTTGCAGCTTAGCTCTCCTCCCACTGGTGATGCTCTGTGCTGGGCAGGCACTGAGCCAATTAGCAAAGGCCTTCTGAGATCGTCACCATGGCTGGAGTTTCAAGAGAGTGACGCAGATGGCTCTCCCTAAGACGCTGACTGAACGAGGGAGCCTACGGGAATTCCAGGCCACCCAATTTCTGCTTGTCCCAACTCATCTCCTGGGATGTCTTCCTCTGTCCTCCGGAAAGGGCCCTGCCAGTCAGAGGAAAGGTTGAGGCTGCACATGGAAAAGCCACCCGCTCACCAGAGTTCAGGGGAGGTGAAATGTGCCCTCCAATCAAAGAGACAATTGTGGGATGAATAATCCCTAGGCCAGAAAAAAAGGTCAGCAACCACAGAAGCAAAGAGTCCCTGGCGATCCATTTTTCATCATCCTTGGTTTTCCCCTTTACCCAGGAGAAGCTCCGCAAGTAAGGACAAAAGTGGCATGGCTGCTGGAGGGTTTCTCCACTCTGTGTTTTTTTAAAAACCTGAACTGCAAATCAATCTTCTCCTCCTCCACCATTTGAAGCAGAAAGCCTCTGTGACTTGTCCTTTGAGATCAGCCCTCGAACAGACAATGTCCGCTCTGCAGAGAGAGGAAATGCCTTCCCTTTCCTGGCAGAGCAAGGCAGGAGGCGCCATTCCCAGGGATGCTCGGTTGAGCTGTCCTAACCACCAGAGCGATTGCATCAGGCCCAAAAGTGCCTTGGCTGCTAGTGGCAGATGATCCCTTTTCCCAGGGCAAAAGCCAGGCTGTCAGGAGGAGCTCAGGGCCGCACAGCTGATCCTCTGCAAAAACTCCCCCCCACACACACACACACACAGAAGAGTCACCTCCTCTGGCCCACCCAAAGATTGCTTGGCACTTTTGAAAGGCAAAGACAAATCACCAAGGACCCGGCATCTCATCAATGGCTTCACATGAACCTGAAGAGCAAAACCAAGTGGATTGCTTCAGGGCTCAATCCTGGGCCCAGTGCTGTTTGACATGTGTAGTATGAATGATTTGTAAACAACACATTAGAAGGAATGGATAACACTTAGAAAAGAAAAAGATTAAGGTTGAGTGGTTGGCTAAAACAAACCATTCCAGTTGTTCAACTTCATTTGGTGACGTTTCCAAGGCTTCTGAGGCCAGCTGCAGCCAGAGGTCAGCCTGGACATTCCAGATCTACAAGCCTCTGAAGGAACAGCGTCAGGTTCCCTTTGGAGAGGCATCGGTATCCTCAGCTGCTGCCTGCCCATGTCAGAACCAACAGCCTTTCTTTCAGCTCTGCATTTCCTGAAAGCTGAAGCCAGGCCAGTCGCAGACACAATTAGACTTCCCTGCACTGGATTGGCAGAGAATACAGGAGAACATCTGGCAGTGTCGCTTGGTGCCAAGCTGTCCAATACAGACCCATGTGCAAAACTGAGCCTCATTTCAAGGTTAAACAAAGAGTTCTCCATTCTGTTCTTCCCTCAGGCTGAAATATTCCTTTATCAGCAAAGCAGGCTACAAGCCAAAAGGACCAGGGTGAGCTCTAAGTTCCTGCAAAAATCATCTTATTAGCCAGAACTTCACATCCAACCCAGTCCTCCTCCTCCTCCTCCTCCCCCCAATGTTTGGCCTTCTTTGTTTAAGAAAGGTCTGGCTGCCGGTGCTACACCTGAGGGCAGGAAGAATTATTTCAGCCTCAAGAAAGTCCTGGGGAAGGGAAAGTGCCTCAGCCCTGAAACACGTAAGGAAACCTCCATTTGTCCTCTACTTGTGCCAAGATAGCAGCCCAGAATACAGGCTAAAAATTGCTACTGTATGAGGTTTTGATAAAAATACACGTGTTTACAGGAAAAGCTCTATACAGTAACAATGATTCATATGGCAGGAATGCTCCATCACTGCAATGGAAAAACCAGGAGATTAAAGTGCTGAATCTACCCCTCCATGCTATAGAGGTGGGAGAGGCCTAGAGCGCACCCAACAACCCCCACACCCCAACGCCAACATAGCACTAAGAACAGAGGGGGAAATTAGCCAAAGGACGAGGAAGGGAGAAGACCCACCAAGCACAGCCCAGGTCAGTCTCAACCACACTGCACTGTGTTGCAAACTAAAACTGAACACACTTGACCTTCTGGCTCCCACACCCTGGGCAGCCTGGAAAACTGCTCCCTCTCGTGTGTTTTGTCTGAAGCACTAAAAAAAAAAAAAAAGATAAGAGAAGCTTGGACACAGAGACTGTGCCTCTATTCACAGGATGACTGTTTGGGTACACGCAAGGACACACAACACAAACACACAAAGACTTTGCAATCTCAATACACCAGTGGATCTCAACCTTTTTAATGCTGCGACCCCCAACCGGTCATAAGTCGAGGACTACTCAACTGGTCGTAAGTCGAGAACTACTCAACTGGTGCAGCACCGTTTGCAGAATGGGGCTTTTGGCGGGCTCAGCAGGGCAGAGACAGCCTGGACAATTCCTATTGGCTTTTGAAAGCCAATAGAATTAGACTCTATTCAAGAGAGTCTATTCTATTGGCTTTCAAAAGCCAATAGAATAAAAGGGAGTAGCACAGCTAAGGAAAAGAGGGGAAAAATGGCGGACTGCGTTGTTTGGCGACCCCCGTGAAATGGTCGTTCGGCCCCAAATGGGGTCCCGACCCACAGGTTGAGAACCACTGCAATACACAGGAGAACCAGAAGAGGCTGCTTAATTGTAAGTCCTTTCATTCCTGCCACTACAGATACAGAACTAAAATGGTCTATTTTCAAATACGGCTAGGTCTCTGGAGTGAAATTAAATGCCAGGTGATAGCTTGCTATTCCGACTGCAACGCTAGGCAATTATTCCATGGATTCAAAAAGAGTTCCTCTTCTTTGTATTATTATTAAACTGGTCAAATTACTTGCTCTGCATTTTTAAACCATGCTTTCAGTCAAGTTTTAACTACCTGAAAGTGCCTTCTTGTCTCTCTGGGATTGGGAAGACCCTTGTTTGGGTTCTCCATTGTCAAAACTTTACTATCACTGATGGGCTGCAGAGGGGCTGCAGTTCCGTAGATGGGGGGGGGGGGAGAGAGATTTAACACATACGCCAAAGAGAGCAGCCACATCAGTGTTATAATGTCATTATTCCCCATACATTTTAATCACTCATGTTTTTAAAGATACATGTTTATTGCAAATATATATAAAACTGTTTTCTTAATCCCTTCTCAACTTCATGTGGCACAAGATGTGATAAAGACTTTTGTCTAGTTAGAGAATTATTAAAATATCTTCCTCAAATAGAAAAATCTTAACAGAAATCAGTTCTCCCAATATTACACTGTCTGGTTCATGGCTTATAACATCTGTTTATTATTCATTAGCAGCCAGAGCCTAAAAATTTCCACTTAAGAGTCCTCTAGGGTCAAATCTGTGGGATGGACAATGGTGAGCAGGCAAAACTCAACCCCTATTTTGCCCCGGCTTCTTCTCTGGAAGGTGTAAGTGATCATCCTGATGCCCTTGGGAGAAGGAGGGAGGGAGCTCTGCCTGAGGATAAACAAGGAAGAGGATTTAGCTAATTTAAGCAAATATTCACCTCCAAGCCCAGATGGATGGGGGAGCTAGCAGAAATGATGGGGGAACCACTCTCAGTAATCTCCAACAGGCCATCTTCGTGTCCTAGAAAGGCTCATCATTCTGGACAACTGACCCTGCCAACTGGGCTAGTGTGGGTTTGGGCCCAAGGCATACTTGGGAAGCCAGAGAGTCTCTGCCTTTGATTTATGCACTGGGTGGGCTAGACAACCTCTGTGGTAATCACAAACTGAGACCAGGGCTAGAAAATATCTGAACTGGCACACGATCCAGTTTTAGACACCCAACTACTGATTATGGACAGCAAAACTCTTTTCAAAAAAGGTACATTAATTCCTTTTCCAATGTTAGTAACCTTCATTAGATACAACTAGTAAGGACCTTTGCCTTTCACAGGCTCCCTCTCATCTGGAGACTAGCACGGACATATGAACAGTCCTCCTCGCTGCTTCCAAACAGCCAGACTTTGTCAAAATTAAAAACATCTGCAACTGCCCCAAATGCAGGATCTTGACACTCCCAAATTACTGGTTCTTGTTGCAACTTGAATAGGGTAAAACTACAAAAATTATACAAGCTCATCAAAAAAGCATCCCAGGCCTAAGCCGCAAGTGGAAAACAGCAAGAGATGCCCACCATCCTAGGAATGCTGCTTCAAACATTCCACTGGATTCAGGCATCACTTCTCCGTCTCTACTGTGCATAAAATGATGATGCCCCACCCCCTATGTAGCACCTTGATCACTCTGAGGAGAACTGCAGGTCCCAGAGGTTGCCATTCACAGCAGCGGATTCACCTGACTGGGAAGGATGAGGTGAGGTGTTCTGGAGGATGTAATAGGGCTTGTAGGGACCAGTTGCTCTTTTGCCATTGTTACATTCGTCTGTTTTGCTACTGAGGAAGACCCCTTGAAACGCCTATAAGAAATGCCAGACCCTGATCACATCTGGTCATCCTCTTTCCCTGCTTGGGGTAAGAAACCACAGCACCAGCTTTCCCAGCCTGAGCCTTCTATCGTACAACCCAGTTGGATTTAACTTAAACGGTGAAACCAGTGCAATGCCTGGGAGAGGCTAATTTAAATGTCTGCAGTCATATTACATCATCTGACCGCAAGGAAGATGGATATCATAAGCCAAAGAAATGGAAAAAGGGGATAAATCTATGCTCTGTATCTGTCAGTCCTTGCAAGCTACCTTCGCTTCCACCCCATCCTCCTTACAATGCTTCTTAGGTTGTTGCCCAGTCTTTATTTTTTTTTCCTTTTTCAGGAAATCATGAACTCCATCCATTTTGGTCAGACTACCACAACAAAGGACCATGCAGATAGTCCTCGCATAATGACTGCTTGTTCAGAAACCATTTGAAATGATGTTGGCACTAAACAAACGATGCTCATGCCCAATCCTCAAAGTTACAGCCATTGAAGCATTCCTGTGGTCACACAATCAAAATTCACAGCACAGATTCAGCTTGGTCACCGTGATAATTGCCAACAGGCCACTCTGGCTATACAATTCCTTTCCTTATTTTGAGAAATGCTACTATGAACGAGAATAATTCTAGAAATCAAAGGGCAAAAATGTCCATTGCTCTATTCATAATATAATAATGTGGGATATTTGTTATAGGGGAATCTGTAGCATGTCAGAAAATATGATTATTATTTTTTTTTTAAAAGAGGAAGTTTTATTTTAAAGAAAAGAATACTCATGACTGGAGAAAGACATTCCTGGCTTTTTAAAATTAACAATAAAAACACCAAGACTTCAGTAGCCTGGCTCTTCTGAGTCTTTGAAGAGAGCAGACCAGGATGGCCCCTTGCCTCTGGCTGAGAAGGGCTTTGCCCCCTGCAGGGAACAGCCTGGGAAAAGACATACCCCCCAAGGTCTTTGGGGTGTGTTGCTGGGGACTCAGATTTGTATCCAGCTGTTATGTGGAGACAAGGGGACCTACAAGGGACACCGGATAATAGGTTATCTCCTGGCAAGGCACTCAGGGAGTTTCTTTTTGACTGACTTGGCAGCCTACCTACTATAGAACCACCTCCCCCCTCCCCCCAAAAAAACACCAGGAGGGTCTTCTCTTCCCCCTGGAGCAGCAGCCTGGGAACCACAGCAGCTGGACCTGGTGATACAGTCAAGAACTAGAAGGGCTGCCAGCTCAGGCTTCCTGCCCCGACTTCTTGGAGGGAAGGGAGACAAGTTCAGGTAGCCCTGGGGAATGAGGGATTACAAAGAAACTGCACCCCAGGGCTGCTGGTTCCCTGCAAGGGAAGCAAAGGGCAGTTCAGCCAGCCGAAGGGAACAGACTTCTGCTATCCAGTTCCAGCAGTTCGGACAGTGATTAGTACGGCCAGAAACAGGACATCCCTGCCCTACAGTTAGCCTCATACCCTACATTTTGCTTCTTTATGACTGGGAGGGTCTGGATTCAGACAATTCTGGCTTGGTCAATAAACCATGGCTATACATTGAAGGCAGCACCAACTCCAGGGCTGCCTTGGATTGTGTACATCATCTGGGCCGACATAACACACTTCAGTGTTGTCCAGTGACAGCCTTCAACAGCATTCTGAGTCCTTATACCTATTTATATAGATCTATATTTCGCACAGCCTGCTCCCTCATCCTATCAGAACAAACTGAATGGTAACATCGTTTCAAATTTGCAGAGAAAACAATACAAAGATATTTCTGCTACAGATTCCTACAATTGAGCAGCATCACTACTCACAAAACAATTGGCGCCAGCTTTCCTTCATCCAATACATGTGCATTTGATTACTTGCCTGCATAAATACAATGTCTTAAACCAATCTTTTGTCAATATCAGGTTATTTCCTGTTCTTACAAATGTCATTTTGAATTTTTCGGGTATTTGGATGTATCCACAGGCTTTGTAAGGTAAAGGAAAAGCCTTATTAAGTAAGGTAAAAAGACAAAGCTCAGTTCCTAGTGATTTCATGGACACATCCCTGTAATTTTCTTGACAACAATACAGAGTCACCTTCTTTGGGAAAGTATTTTTTGCTTCCAGTTTAGCTTCCAATCTGAAATTGTCTGGTGGTCCCAAGCAGATAGTAACCAGGCCTATAAAATTGTAAAACTGTCCCATCCACAAGGCTGACAAGAATCCCTCCCAAACAACAGATAAAAAAACAGCTAAAGAGCACAAATTGTAAGAGACACCCTTCTGCTGTCTCAACCCAAACCTCCCTCCACTTTGTTAAGGAACAGTCTGAGTATCACTTCAAACCAGCCATAAATCCACCTGTCAGGGATCACGGAGGTGTTAGCTGAGTAAAAGTCTTGCCATTTATGAGAATTATCACCAAGCAATCAGGTACTGAAATGGTTCCTGGTTCCTCCATGGGCTGCAGTCTGAAAAAAGGCTGAACACTCTCAGAATAATCAACACACACACATACACATAAATTCAGAACATTTGGGAAAGTGTTTAGAGTTCTTGGAACTGTTAGATGAGAGCTGGTGTGGGGGAGTGGTAAGGATGTTGGACTAGGGCAGGGGTAGGCAACCCAAAACACTCAAAGAGCCACTTGGACCCGTTTCCCACCAAAAACAAAACACCGGGAGCCACAAAACCCTTTTGATATCTAAAATGAAGATAACACTGCATATATCCTTTTTTACCTTTATTATAGGGGTGTGTGTGTGTGTGTGTGTGTGTGTGTGTGTGTGTATATTTGTATGTATGTGTGTGTGTGTGTATATGTATGTATGTATGTGTATACACACACACACACACACATTAAAAATAAAAGTAAAAATATGACTCTTGGGAATATCCATACTATTAAAACAATGATCACCAAGAGAATGCTTTAAGAGAATAAAATTACATACACACACAGGTAAAAAAAGGATATATACAGTGTTATCTTCATTTTAGATGTCAAAAGGGTCTCTCTCTCTCTCTCTACCTCTCTATCTGCCCTTGGTCTGCCACTCCTCTTCCCCTGCTCTCTTTCTTTCTCTCTCTCTCTTTCCTCTCTCTCTCTCTCTCCCTCTCTCTCTCCCTCTCTCTCTTTCTCTCTCTCTCTCTTTCTCCCCCCCTCTCCTATCTGCTGCTCACCTGACAAGCTTCAGGCTGTTGTCCAACAAGATCAGGGGTAGGCAGCCTGGTCTCTTTTATGACTCATGGACTTCAACTCCCAGAATTCCTGAGTCAGCCTAGCTGGGCTAGCTAGCTCTCTCCTGCCCTTCCTGCTTCCTGCTTCCTGCAGAGAGCAGCAAAGGGAGGAGCTCCGCCCAGTAAGCTTCTCAGCTCCTCGGAGAACACTGTGAGTGCACTCTCTTTTACACAACACACACATACACACACACACACAGAGAGAGAGAGAGAGAGAGAGAGAGAGAGAGAGAGAGAGAGAGAGAAGCAGGGAAGTGCAATTGCCTCTCTCTGTCTCTGTCTCTCTCTGCAAAGGCAGAGGAGGCTGGGAGCCACAGGGGAAGGCTCAAAGAGCCGCATGCGGCTCCGGAGCCGCAGGTTGCCGACCTGTGGACTAGAGAGACCTCAGTCTTGCTGTTAACATTGTCCAGAACACCGAAGAAAAGACAAGGAGGTTTAGGTCTTATCCTAACCAACGCGGAAGAGCTGACTGGGCAAGTGAAAACAACAGGTACCTGGGAGAAAGTCATCTTACCACCTTAGATTTCAGAAATATCAGAGCAAATGACATTGGGACATGATTGTACTTGTACACTCTATTATGGAAGAGCCCATTTCAGCAAGCTTTAAAGAAGATGTATGAGGCAGGACAGAATCCTCAGGCAGAGGAAAGTACAGAAGACTACGAAGCTTCTCCAAAAACATGTTACTAGATTATGAAGGACCATCACATATCATTGCCATGAGGAGAAAAAAAGTGAGGCGGGGAAAGCTTAGGATACTGCTCAGGCACAGACATAAAAGGGGTATCTATAGGAAATGGAAGATGGGTGGGATCACTAAGGAAGTACGGTATCTTCAGAAATAAAGCACAAAGGGAACAAAGGCGTGCAAGGGAAATGAAATGTAAGGAAAAGGAGGGTGGGTAGTTGGCAGTAGTACTGGGAGAGAGAGAAAGGAAGGGATGGGCCTTCTGGAAGTTTTTAAGAAGAGACTGGACAGCCATTTGTCCGAAATGGTGTAGGGTTTCCTGCCCGAGCAGGGGGTTGGACTAGATGACCTCCAAGGTCCCTTCCAACTTTACTATTATTATTATTATTATTATTATTATTATTATTATTATTATTATTATTATTATTATTATTATTATTATTATTATTATTATTATTCTGTCCAGAGAAGGCGGGCAGATGGTAACAGGTGGCCAAGAAAGGGCAAAGCATCTCAATTCCTACTTGTGTTGGATTTCTCCCCAAAGGGGAACCCTGTTCAAGTGGGTCAGGACAGAGCAACTGACCACTTGAAGCAGCAAACTAAGTTAAATACCAAAATGGTTAAAACTCTTTAACTTAAGCACCCGTGGCCAAATCCACAACACTAAGGTGCCTTGACCTGCGTGTGGAAGTCAACGTGAGGCTCCTTTCTGTCCTCCCTGAAGACCCCTGGAAGAAGAGCAGCACCCTGTCTGCCGAGGGAGCGGAAGGGCAGGCGGCCTTCTTATGTTCGGAAGGGCAGAAAAGAGGGCCGGGGCCACAAGAGACTAGGCAGTTTGATGCAGGGATTGGACAAACCTCTGAAGCAGTCAGTTTCTGAATATTTTAAAAAGACGACATATCTTAGCACAAGCCAGCATATGTTTATTAAAAAAAACCCACAAGACTTGCCAAACAAGTTGATCTGCTTTTTAGATAGAGTAACCTGTTAGTTGACCAAAAGAATGTCGGGGATATAATCACAAGTTCAGCAAAGCATCAGAAGAGTCTCCTTTGAAATCCTAAGAAGGAGAACAACAAAATGTGGGATGGACTCTAATATCATTAGGCAGATACAGAATTGGTTGAGCAATCATTATCACATGCACGCACACACCAATACTTCTGGGTCAAGAGAAAAAAGGGGTCAGGGGGCATACCGCAAAGCTCTGTTCTAGGTCCTGCACTCTTCAATATTAGAAAATATGATTATTATGGTAGACACCAAGAGGAGGAGGAGCAAACACATTAGAGGCCAGTATCAAGTTTCAGGACTTTCATGGGCCCCACAGTGAAAAGATACCAAAAGGAAGAATTCCGGCAGAGACAAAGTTCTTCCTTTGGATGGGAAACAGAAGTATAATGACGGCGGAATGAGACAGATGACAGTGGCAAGCAATGCATATCAAGTGATTTGTGCGTCTTGGTGAATCAGAACAGGATGAACAGGATGAGATAAATAAAAGATGAATGTAATCCAAAGCACGATGCAGCTGCAAACAAAGCAAATGCAGTTGTAGGCTGCATCCAAGAAATGCGATCAGTATTCTGTATTTATCATGGCACCCTCGATTTCCATCTGCTTCAGAAAAAGACTTCAAAAAGTTGTAGAATTTGGTGCTAGAAATTCTTGATCATAATTCCCTCTTTGCCATTGGTTACGGTGGCTACATAGATTCTTTTCTATTGGAACTTCAGATTTTCTCCCTGCAGAACTCATCCCGTTCCAAATCCTCCAATAACCCAGAGCATAAAGTGCTTCACCTTGTGCAGGAGATTCTGGCTATGAAAGCAATTTCAAAACTGTGCCAGCTTCCCATCTTGCCTCCCCCCCAACTTACCCTATTTGATTTTTCCTCTCCTCCCCAAGCCACAGGTACCCTTGTTGCCATGGTGAAAGCTGGGAGGCATTTGTTTTGCGGTCCACACAATTTCCCTGCTTGACTGGCACTTACTTGTTCCCGGTGCCTAAGACTCACTGCTGCTTCAGCCCTTGTCCTCTTTCTGCAGCCTCAGGACCTCCAAATATATCCAACTACAAATTTCACCTACCAAACTAAATGAAAAGACATTGGTCCACGGGACTTCAACTCAAGTCTGCCTTCATCAAAATCTAAAGCACTCCAGTTGTCTGGGTGCCACTTCTAAACTGAAGAATGCCAATGCCGTTATTCTATTGATACAGATTTCACCCCTATCTCCAAAATAGCTTGTTCCACAATTGCATACTCCCAGGTAATCCCCTTCAGTATAAATCAAGGTACTATTTCCTTCTCAAGCGAATTTACTAATTTCCTCCAATAGACTCCTCTCACAACAACACTCAGCGAAGCAAAAATCCCTTGGCTGATGAAGCATGTGGAGGGCTGATGGTCAGCCCACAGATATACCTCTAGGAATATCAGGTGAAACTGTGCTCTACTAAATTGGCAAACACACTTCCAAAACAGAAGATAAAGACTCCTGAAAACAAGAGCTCAGTCTTCCTTTTTCTCATTTATGTCCACTGCAGTTACTTGGGAGGGGGGACGTATTTATCTGCTTTTAAATAGAGGCTTCAGTTCACACAGACATCAAAAACCTCTACAATCAGTTGTAAATCATTACTGCAGACAAGTAAGTGAATGTGGGCAGAGGTCAGCAATCACACGCTATACTCAAAATTGGGAGGAAAACTGCAACTTGTTTCATAGTTGTACAGTCAAACCCCTTCAGTCTTTGACCAGCCAACTCCTAAAGAGCAGCCTTGGGGGGCACCTGGTCTGCTTTCAAGCAGCAAGATGAAAGACCTTCATCAGCAAAAGCATTTGGCCCCATTCTATGGCAATCTTGTGAAAAGGAAAGGGCAACACCCTGTTAACCCAAACTTTGAGCTTGGTTAGCAAGGCCAGGCAAACCTAACTAGCCCCAACGAAGAGAGAGGACTTACGTGCCACATCTTGCTTAGGCCACACAGTTGAGATTTAAAACACGTACCTTTCCTCCCTCTGTGCAGGCGCATTCTACAACAGCATAGACTGATCCCATTTATGAGAACTAACATATAAAATATCTAAACAGCATTGTATGTACCTAGATACCGACCTGCCAACTAGACAAGTGAAGAGTTTTAGGAGTAAGATATAAAGGCCTAGCAGGGATGGACTTGATTAGTAATTGGATGGAGATTACTGGAAAATCCCATGATTGCAGCCTTGGGGGAAAAAATCATGGCAAAAGGCAATGGCAAATCAATTCCTTATTATGGTATTCCCAAGAAAACTACATGGATATGTCACTGAATTCACCAGGAGCCGAGTTCAGCTCAGGGGCTTTATGTAACTCAAAAACAACAGCGATGCTTCTCTGATGTTTCAGGTGAATGTCATTACTTTGATTCTGAAAATCTGCACATAAAACAACACTCTACAGTAGGTGTCTTCCCTGTCCGGCTAAACATCTTCTCTTTCCTCTCTCTTCCTTTATTTTATGCCAAGAGCAATGAAGAGTTACACTAAACCAGTGATGGCAAACTTTTTAGAGACCGAGTGCCCAAACCGCAACCCAAAACCCATTTATTTATCGCAAAGTGCCAGGGCTGCATCAGCATTGTGGTGTCCTTGGGGGGGGGGCAGGGAGGTGCCTCTGAGTGCCACCTATGGCACGCAAAAACTGGGGGCGCAAAAATGGGCCACCGTGCTGCAAGGCGCAAAAACGGCCGTCGCCGCACTACGGAGTGCAGATACAAGGCACTGCATCACGCAAGAACAAGGCAGGGCTAGTATCACGCAGGCACTAGCCCCGCCCCTTTTGTAGTGCAAAATGCTTCCCCCTCCCTTTTCTTCCAGTCCAACAATGGTTGGTGAGCTCTGCTCTACCACCTGTACTCGAGCTTGCTAGTCAGCCTCTTCACCTCCTTTGTGCTGGGTGGGGCTCCTGCTCTGGGCAGCAGTGGCGGCCTGATGGACCTGCTGCTGCTGGTGTTGCGCGTGCCAACAGAGAGGGCTCTGAGTGCCACCTCTGGCATGCGTGCCATAGGTTTGCCACCACTGCACTAAATAAAACACCAGCTGAAGTGACTTTTGGTTTTTACTTAGTGGTAGTGAAAGTGTTACAGTATTGCCCTTGTTTTGGACAATAACAACTACTGATAGGCACTGAGACACCAAGTTGCCTGCAATCTTGATGGTTCTCAGGAAGGCAAAGTAAAAGACCCATAATGCTGAGCCGCTTCTCGCTGTGCCAGTGAAAATGACAGGCTCCTCCAGAGAACTTGGAGTAAACAGAGGGGCAAACAACTAAACAACTTTCAGCAGCAGTCAAAGAAAACACGCCATAGCCACAGAAAGGCTTAGAAGCCCTACTTTGCCTGCGCCTGTGTATATACATACCCACAAAACCCACTTCTAGGAACCACATCTAGACCAAGATGCAAGTTGGACACTGACAGGGCAAGTCATTCGTCTATACAATGAGAGCCAATCCCATTCCCTGCTAACACTGATGACATTGCTTAGTTTGGCACCAAACGTCTGGGGTGGGGGCAGGGGAAACCCAACCAAGCTCAGAGAGCACCAGGAATCCCTCATCAATTTTCCATAGATCTATATAAATGCAATTTACTATCCCCTTTGCTGTATTTCTGCACCATAGTTCTCTGAATGTGGTTGAAATGACTTGTCAATAGCTGTCTTAAATGCCTCTCATAAATGGCACATAACTTTTTGCCACAATTTTCAGGGTTCTCAGGTACAAAGTCTGAATTGTTCCATCAACTGAACTGAACTGGGTAGATTTAGCATTTCCAAATAATGTGTATACCCACAACATTCTTTGAGTTAAAAAATTTAATTCAGAGCCCAGATAAAGCAGTTAATAGCCAAAATGTATTTAATACATCCTTCCATTACTCAAAAAGCACCCAGGGAATCACTGAGTGAATTAGCTGGCAGCAACTCTCCGCTTCTTTCCCCTACCCAGATACTTGGAGAAACCACAGGCCTCAGGAGTGCTGCTAAAGAAGGTGGCTTCTAATCAATGACAGAAAGATCATTCACAAGATTCAGGACTGAAAACCGGAAGGCTGCAGCAGGAGGGGAAGGTCCAGCAGCCGTGTTTCTGGTCAGACCCAAAACCAAGGGCAACCTGAAGGAAGTGCCAGGGAGCATTGTTCGGGAGGCACAGGGGTCTCTGACACATGAGGAAGGAGCAGAAGAGCCGGAAGGGGGAACGCTTTCTTTCATGCCCGTCAGCCAAGCAGGCAGCCAAACAGTCAATCTGCCCTGCTGCCTCCATCCCAGAAGGAGGCTTTTAAGAGGCCCTGCAGGATGGAAGCCCCGTCAGATTCAGCAGGTAGGGGTGGGGAGGCTAGGGTAACAGAGCTGCCATTCCCTGGGAGGGCCTACAAGAGGCTCCCGTGACAGACAGGCTGTCCTTTCAGTAAAGTAGCCACAAAACACACAGAATTATAAAGAAAAAAACAACTACTACCCAATATTTTATTTTTACTTCCACTACTGGCAGGTGCAAAGCCACAAAGCAAGGCAGCCCCTCCCACTTCAGTCACCGGCCTGGAGCTGAAGCACATTGCAGATTGTTCAACCAGTCAATTACATCTTTCTCTTGGTCATGTCAAGGATGTGAAAACTCACTCTCTTCCCCCAAAAGACAGGGAGGAAGGCAGGAGTCCGCTGCAGGGACATCAGATGAGACTCCCTTGGCCTTCCAAAGAACGCAGGTAAAAACCACAATGGCTCCAGCCAAGAGCATTCCCAGCCCTTCATCCATTCCCACTAATCAGCCAAACAGATAGCAACAGGTCCCCTCAAAAGAATGCAAGTGTAACGGCTGCAGGGGCAAATGCCCTTCTTCCCAACACAGGCCCTTTGAAGCCTGCACCCCTGACTGTGAGCCACAGCACACAGTGAGGGACTTGGGCATCAAGGGCACTCTTGTTGCATGTGAGGCCTCCTCAATGGCACAGGCACAAAAGGGTTTGCATTCAAGGGCCTGCAGGATGTTGGTGTGGTGGGTGATCCTCTCTGCATCCCATGCCCTCTCCTTTGCCTGAGGAGGAGGGTGGGCAGCGGCTTTAGATCCTCACTCCCTGGCTCTTGAATGCCAGCCCTTTTGACAGTTGATGCCTATTGCTATATTTGTCTCATAAAACTGTCATCAGTTTTGATAAGCAACCTTTGGATTCTCTCATGATTTCCTCTATCACAGTTACATATTTCCAAAAATGTCAAAGTAAAAGCTAATTCCAAATTCATTATTATTCCAGTCCACCTCCTTTTTGTGCTTCTTTAAGAATGAGATTAGGGCACCTTTTTTATTAACCTCTGTTGATACTGTGGAAGTTCTTTCTTCTGAAGAACAGGGTAAAAATATTTCAGATAATACACATACAAATCAACTTCTATAGCTTTCAAACTACTGGAAAAAACTTTTATTATAAAATTGAAGTGTATTTTTCAAAGAGTATCCCAGGGTCCCAGTTCTTTTTCAAAAAATGCCCCATAAACCTTTCTGTCTACCCTACGCAGCTAAGCCAGGCTCCAGGCAGGATTCCTGTCAGAGTGGTTAGTCCTTATAGTGGGGAGGGGGATGACGGTTCCCCATAATGACCTTCTTACTACTCCAAATCTCTCACTGAACCATTCAAACTCTCTGGTGGAATATGTACACAATCATGCATTTGTTTCTACATCTGTTTGAAGCCAGTCAGCGCTCTCTGAATCACTGCAGTGACCATCTCCAGTAAAGACCACAGAACATAGAAACTAGAGAAATCCTACATAAAGAACCTTTTTCTTATCACAGTCTCCTTCAGAAACGTAGCTGAGTTTCAAGGACCAAAGAAATGGAGAGAAAAAGAGTTTTGGTCTACAGAAGTGTACATTTTTCACACTGATCAGAGGCTTGGCTTTTAATGATCAATGATTCCTCTCCACTCAGGAATAGAACTTAATCAGGTTCAGGATGCATTTCAGATGCCATTCAATGTCTCTGATCCCACAAACCACTGTATTTCTGTACCAAGGAACCTAAACACAGGGAGAAATATTTATTTTTCTGATGCAACTGGTTTAAAATACTGCAAAAGTGTTCAACCAATAAGATTTCCTAATCTAAATATCATTCCAAATCACAGAAGAATCATTACCAGGTAAATTTCCAAGAATGTTGATCCTACAAAGTAGTACTGGAAAGCTAGATCCTATCAAGTCATTCCTCTGACTATAATATTCAGAGTCTTCAGGATCAACCGTACAAAACCAAATGTCTAAAGATATTAATTTCTGCAGACTAGAGCACGGGTGTCAAACTGCCGGCCCGTGGGCTGGACGCATCACGTGGAAGCCGCACCCACCCCATTGTCGGCAATGGCAAAACTGGCCCGATACGTTGCGCGATGTCATGTGACGTCACGAGTTTGACATGCCTGGACTAGAGGGACTGACAATCACCTCAGAAGAAACACTTTCATCAGCAGACTCTAACCATCATTTTTAAAGCAGCAGCCAGATTACCAAGGAACTGGAAAAGGACCACAGCTGTGGGCAGAGATTGCATACTGTACCCAAGTCATAATACAAATTCATTGTGTGTGTGTGTGTGTGTGTTTGTATATACATACATACATGCATACAATTTAGAGGTTGCCTGTGAGCACACAAATTTAAAAAAGCAAAAACAAGAGCAAATAAAAAAGTAGATCATACATGTCTAGAAGGTGCACTCTCCACAGCAAATCAAACATCCTACAAGGGCTCCCCCATCCCTCTGCCCCAAGTCTTCAATAACTTTCTGAGTGTCATCAGGGTGGGAGCCATACGGACCTCTGGAGGATGCTGTTCCAGCAGATAGGCGCTGCAACAGAGAAGGCAAGCACGCTTCCTAAATATGTGACACTATGTAATCAAAGAGCTTAAATGCTCCCCTGTCTGATCTCACTGCACAAGCTGAAACTATTGGAGGCAAGCTAGCCCTCAAGTCTTAGGATTGCCCCAATGACCTTCCCTGCTCTCTGCCCTGAACAGAAGCAAAACCTCAGCACAGAGGTGACCGGGTAGTTCTGCTGGATCATCCCAAAGACACCGATGTGGAATTCCTCCAGATTTGGCAATTTGTCCCTGGCAGCGATTCAGGGCCAAGGCAAACAGCAAGAGTGCCAACTCATGATGCCAATACTCTCTCTCACCTGGCAGTAATAGAATTCTGGGCCAGATTCACATTGGATGGCGAGACCCACAGCTTTCGATAAAGACCAAACAAGGTCTATTTCTACTCTGTATGCAGAAACATTCAGGAAACTTTGCGCCCACTCGCCTTGCACGGAAAATAACTCGGGAGCAGCAGGTTAGGTCAGTTTAAGCTTCACCACCAAAACTCGGGCAGAATCCCAGGGATGCGGCTGCCTTATCCCAGGGACTGAACTCCTCCTGAGGTCTCGGAGCAATTCGCTCTGGCCCGTCGCCGGCGGAGGCAGCGAAGGCCCACCGGCGCCATCGAACGCTGGGCGCCCGGCTCAGCTGCCCGCCCCGATTAGTAGACGCTGCCCAGGCGCGGTTGTGGTGCCCCGAGGAGCCCTTTGTACCGCAGTCCGGCTTCCCACGGCAGAAAGGCCCCCGGGGGCAGGCGGAAAGCGGGTCAGGGGACACGCCGCGCAGACTCCCCCCTCGAAGCGCTCCTCCCTCGCAGGCCAAAGCAAAGGAAACCTCCCCGCAAGTTCAGACGAGAAGCGCCGTGGGGGACGTTCTCACGTGTCTCCAAGACTCGCGTCAAGACTGGGGCGCCCTTCGGGCTCGGGGGACCAATCCCTGGACGCGGTCGGGGAGGGAGCGGCTGGGAGCCCCGGAGGCCGCCACGGGGCCTGCTCGCCCCAGCGCCTGCGGGGCCGCGCGCACCCTGCAGCCGCAGCGCCGGCCTCCCGATCTAGGCCCGGCCGGGGCTTCACCGTCGGACCCCCCGACTGCCTGCCCGGCGGGCCGCCTTTAAGGCCGCGGAGCAGAGCCCACCGTCGCCCGACTCCCGGGGCGGGGAGGGGGCAGGCGCGCCCGGCTCGGTCCGCCCCGGCGGTCGCTCACCTTGACGCGGGTGACGAGGTGCGTGGCCAGCTTGACGACGGCGAAGTTGCCCTTGCCGATGGTGCGCTCGATCTCGTAGTAGCCAATGCGCGCGGGGCCCGGAGGACGGCCCGCGGCCGGCGGCGGGGCCAGGCGGGGGCCCGGGGCCGCGAGCGGGCCCCCCCCGGACACCGCAGCCGCCGCCATCTTATTCTGAAGGAGCCGACGACGACCCTCCCCCCGCGCCGCCGCCGCCGCCTCCCGGAGCTGCGGCACCGCGTGAGCTCATCCGCACAGGGGCGGGGTCGCCGCCGCCGCCATAGCAACCGGCGGAGGAGGAGCGCGCCCGGCAGCGACGGCTGTGACGCGAGAGGACGTCGGCGCTGTGAGCTGCGCCCTGATTGGCCTGCGGAGGAGCGCTACGGCGCGCGCGAAGGCACAAGCCGCCTCGTATGCCGTCGGGGACGTGGTGCGCCTGCCGGGCCGAGCGGTCTCGGAGGGCCGCGGTTGATGGGCTTCCCGGTGTTCGTCGTGGGGCCTGGAAAGGAGGCAGCAGCAGCAGCAGCTACCTCCGGGATACCCGTCCTCGGCCTGATTCAGCGCCGACCTGGTCCTGTTGGCGAGCCGAAGGCTCCCTGAAAGTCTTCCTCCACCCCGCTTGCTTGGTTCAACGCAGAGGCCCGAGGCCTCCCCGCGCGGTCAGGTCGAGGTCGGACACGGACCGGGGCGACTCAGCCTCGCCCTGGCAGAGGAAGGGCCCGAGCCTGGCTTCCCACCCGGAACTTCAGCCCCTTGTCTTTCGGCGCCGGATCCCGAGCAGGGCAGTCGCCGGAGGAACGCCCCCATAGCAACTAGAGAGCCGGGGAGCCTCGAGCAGCTGCTCTCGGGCAACCGGTTGGAGCAGGACCGAGGAAGAAACGCCCCAGGAGGCGAGGCGTCCTGCTTTTTTAAACCAATGGAAGCAGTGGTAGAAAGATGTAGCCAATACCTAAACGCACTTTTTTCGAGCCAAATAACAGCTCCCTGAATGGAGTCATCTATCATGAATTGAAAGGAAAGTTGGGAGGTAAAACCACAGCAAAGGAAAAGATTATTCAATAATACAAAAAAGCTCCTGTCTGCAGTTTATAAAATAACAGTAAGATAGAATTAAGATGAATCCTACAGGTATCATTAGATTTTTCTGCAGAAGATTGCAACTAGCAACCACACTTTTCAACAGATAGTTGGAATTACCTCTCTGTTGTTCTTGTATGACAAAAGTAGGAAAAAAGCCCTTGCATTAGCATAGCTTTTAGTTTTCAATGGATACAGATTCTTCACAAGTCCCAACAGGAAATGTCATAACTTCCTGGTCTTTTTCAGAGGGCTAAAGAACAATCTGCTCTCAGTCTTAAAAGCTTGAACAAACCTGAGTCAGAATACTGAGTTGTGCTGAGCACTCCAGGCCAGACTCCATAACAGTCTGTACAGCAATAGGCACAGAAGGCACTGCACCGCCCTGGAGTGAAGCTGGGAACTCTGAGGAGCAACTTCCAGGCTGGGGTTCCTCAGCTGGGAAGGATATCTTGGTGCCCTCTAGAGCGCTTGACTAAAATAAAACCCTCCCAGGACCTTGCCAGTGCCCTAGGATTCATGAAGAGTGGAGATTTCTTGAAAGATTTATCTGATAAACCTAGTTTACTTATCCTGGGTTCTGAGCAACTTCATGGAAGATATGGCTGTCAATGGAAAGTCATTGCAGTTCTGTATTCCACAGTCCCCCAGTTCTTTAAAATGCACTCCCTAAAATTGAAGTTGATCTCTTTGCTAGCTGTTCAAAAAACCTTAAATATACAGGCTCTGATTTATCATAATTGTTGATGTTAATTTTTCTGCTTGTACATTTTAAATTATGTTTTCATCACAGGCACTTCAGTAGTTGGTGGTTTATTAAGTTTATTAAGTAGTGATGCTTTAACCAACAAGAAAAGCAAAATAGATTTTACCGGTAGTATGAATTACTAGCACAGCCAAAAGAGAATTGCTGTTGCTTCATGTTCTTGGGAACTAGCCCCAGGTTGGCCACAGAAGGTTGGATAGACTGGCTTTTTGTCAGCTGAAGCATACTTATGTTCCTGTGGCATTCTACAAGCAACAGGTGTGGGGAAGATGAGTTCCATATTTGAGCTCATTAGAAGAGTAGCTGCACTGAGACTAGATGTTCCATATACCCTGCTATTGTAAGATTCCATCCCTGACAAAGATAATCACATTTCTCCTTTTCTGCCTTTTTTTTTTTACCAGATCTTCAAAAGGTAAGAGGAGGGTAACTTTCCATTTTATATTTCTCATCTTCCTCATTGTTTTTTCTAATAGTTACCAAATGATCTTGCTGGCCATAGAAAAAGCTTGCTGCTTCCAGAATTTGAGAGTTAAATACATGGTAATGATAGTTCCAATCTGTCATAAATGTTGTCCACTCATGATTAATTTGGCACAATTCCAGATTATGAAGTTTAATACAGTGCAGGTAGCAAGCAGCCCTTCCCCTTGTGAGATGGAGACTGAAGAAAACTAGGACAATGACTATGGACCATGCAGGCAATGGAAAAAAGAAATGCTGCATAACACCTACACATACTCCAAGAGTTAAAGGGCTTGACTTTGCTGCTGGCTGATGGGCTCTGCTCCACGTAGAGATCTGTGGCCTGCATCTTTTACTAAAGCTGCTTCCTTCCAACTGTTGCCTAGGGAAACAGCTGAATTAGTCTCCAGCAGTCCAGTGGTTGCCAATGGCAACACTGGAGCTTCATTTCCCCTGAAAGCAAAGAACAGGTGTGTGGTTACTGCTGAAAAAAAGAATCAAAGGGTAATCCTTGCATGGAGAGGAGGAAGGAACTGCCTCATACTTAGATGGCTAACCTGGCCTTTTGTGGATTTCAGGTGAAAATGCATATTCTGTACTGTTGCTTTATCTGGCTTTTCCCATTCCACCACCACCCTCCTTTATTCAGTCATCTGCGCCTTGTTTTCTGTGACCTCAAAAATGCCCAAGGTGTCAGCCTCTTGCTCAAATTCAATTTCAGAGGTTTCCCAGACATTGCATGGCAAGGCTAGATAGGACATTTTATCTGGGGAAAAACAAGAGAGTAGCTGATGTTCTGTGCTAATAAGAGTACAGTTTCATCTCCTACTCCCTGCCCTAACCCTAAATATTTTGTTTTCTTTTCCCACAGCTTAAGAGTTTTTCTTTGTACTTAATCAGCCTTGGAGCAAGGTAACTACTAGCTCAAACAACTGACATCTGCAGTTTGAAAATCTTTGGCTCTCAATATACCCCTACAGTGACAGGCATCCAGTTCTTGGCTACTTAGTGGGCGCCTCTTCTGGCAAGGAAGACAATCAAGGATGTTAACATGTAAGTCTCTAGACATCAGGAGATGGAAAGGAATTTGGTTCTTTAACAGCAACGAGGTGGAAGATTGTATGAAGGATATTAGCACCAAGGAATATGATCTTAATAGGAAAAGATGAGATGCTTTGAATTGAGGGAAACTGTGGCAACTGTACACAGGTAATTCCTTTGCAACTCTACAATTGAACATATTTTTGCTTTGGGACTTTAAACACGATCATCCAGTGGTTAACATTTCATTGTTTCCAATTTTAAAATGTCAACTATTTTGGATTTCTAAGAAATTTTCAAACTCAGATAACCAGGCCCAGCTTAGTGGATTTCAAATATTTATTGTCCATTCCACGAAAAACCTTAGTTGCTAAGAGGCTTTGGGATGCTGAAGAAATGGGGTCCGGGACCAGGCAGAGCAGAAGGCCCTTTCCCTATTCCTTCCGATTTACATCACCAGCTCCGCACTGCGATTTGGCCTCAAGCAGACGCGCCGCATCGGGGCTTGCTCTGGAGCGCCCCCAAATCGAGGCTCCTGAAGGCTTGGCTCGCCTCAGGCGGAAAGCTGTGCTGACCCAAGGCCTCGCAGGCAGACGCCCTTCCAAGCAGGGGTCGGACTTGACCTACAGCGGGGCCTTAATCCCACAGTCGACAGCCATTTCCCCGGGCTGTGCTGTTCAGCCGTCGGGACCGCCGTGGGCACTTGCCGGGCTCCGGGCCACGCTCAGAAATGCGGGCACAAGCATTGCGGGCACAGCCGAGCCCCTCGGCGACGCCAACTCCACGGGACCGGCGGCTCCCCCTGGAGACCGCCTCACCGGGCGAGGCCCCGCCCCCAGGCGCGTCGCTCTTCCCGCCCCCGACAGGGCGCCGGCGAAAAAAGCCCGCGAGCAGCAGGGCAGAAGCCCGACCGCCCCCCCCCCCGGAGAACACCGAGGCGCCAAGGGGCGGGACTTCCGGCGAGAGCTGCCGAGACGGCGGAAGCGGATCATCGCGCAGGCGCGCTGCGTGGCGGCCGGAGCGGGGGAGGGCGAGAGAAGGCCGAGCAGGCAGATCGGATCGTCGCCGGGAAGCCACCATGGAGGCGCGGGGGCAGCCGCAGTCGCCGGCAGCGTGAGTGCGGGACGGGCGAGGGACGTGTCTCCCCTCTGGGCAGTTTCCGCCGAGCCCGCCTCCTCCCGCCCCGCGGGGCCCCGGGCGCCCGGTTGCCATGGCGACGGGCGGGGCGGGGCGGCCTCCGCTCCCCGTCCGCCCGCCCGCCCACGCGCCCCTCTCCCCTCCCCCCGTCTCTCGGCAGGAACCGGATGAGCCAGGGCGACTCCAACCCGGCGGCGACGCCCCACATCGCGGAAGACGTGCAGGGCGACGGCCGGTGGATGTCCCAGGTGAGCCTTGCTGCGGGGGGGCTTCGGCCGCGCTCCCGGAACTGCCCTAGAGCGTGGCCCTCGGTCGTTTCGCCCGTTCTCCGCCCGCCCTCTTGGTGAAGGGGCCGGCGTGGAAAAACGACGGCCTTCCTTCACGCTGCTCGCCTCCTTCCCTCCAGCACAGCCGATTCGTCCTGGACTGCAAGGACAAGGAGCCCGACGTGCTGTTCGTGGGCGACTCCATGGTGCAGCTGCTGCAGCAATACGAGGTACTCTGCGCTGCGCTGGAGGACTTTCCGGGGTTCCTGCGGAAATCCACGGCTGGTCGAATCTGATCCACTTAGTGGACTTGCTTGTGGTTTAGTAAAATTGCACATTCATCATTATATAGGATTTCATCTTTTCTGTTCATCTTTAAATTGATCTGCAATAAACAGTAAAATTACAATAAATAAACATTGATTTCCAGTAGAAAAGCTTGGATAAATAATTCTGATTTGAAAAAATAGGGCAAAGGCTCACTCACCCCAGAAAGCCTTCTTATGGAGACTGTTCCTCAAAACTCATTCTGCAAAATTATCATGCAGAATGCAGATTATCATGCTGAAAAGGTTCTTTGCATCTGTTCCCCCGAAGGCATATTTGTAAGCGGTTTGAGGATGCACAAACAGCTAGGGCAGACCAGGGGCCACCTCGGTGGGCAACATCTGGCCCTTGGGGGACAATGTAGCATCTGAAAATCTCACAGACAACATTGTGGCTGGATTTCAATATCATAATTTGGTTGTTTCTTGTGTTAGTTGTGTTGCATAGTGGGAAAGGCCATGGGAGGTTTTCCAAAGACAAATTGATTCCATTCCCAGTCCAGGAAGTTCAGTGACATCATAAGATGATTTCCAGGCCTCCAGATGATTTAAATCCTTATATGGATTGCAAATGACCCAGGGTGAACCCTTTGCTTCAGCCTGAATAAACATGTTCCCTTTTTTTAATCTAATCAACCTCTGAATGCTTAACTATATCAATAGTTTATTCCTGAAATCCCCTGCTTTTCTTCAAGGAAGATTCCTAAAATTTATCATTGCAGATATGGCGAGAACTTTTTTCACCATTACATGCACTGAATTTTGGGATTGGTGGAGACACTACAGGACATGTTTTGTGGAGACTGAAGAACGGTGAACTGGAAAATATTAAGCCCAAGGTAGGGTGCTTGTAATTATGAGAAAGAACAAGAAACCTCCTGCGGTATAGTCTTCATTCTCCCTCCCTCTCTCTCTCCCTCTTTCCCAGACACACACACATACCACAGCCCTTTGCAAGGTTTTGTTCTACCTAAAGCATTTCTATGTTATTTTAATTCACAGCTATTACATTCACAGTCCGATTGATATCTGTGACTGGGAAGGAAACAGAGAGCTTCTGACTGCCGTGTTCTCTGGGCACTGACATTATAGAGGCAGCATGTCATGTTTCCTTTTCCTCTGAAGCCGGGAAATCTCGCAGAAATCACTGCGGTTTGTCTCTTTCTGGTCCCTCAATCACAGGTCATCGTTGTTTGGGTTGGAACAAACAACTATGAAAACACAGCAGAGGAAATAGCTGGTGGAATAGAGGCCATTGTGAGACTGATCAATATTCAGCAGCCCCAGGCTAAGATTATTGTACTGGTATGTAAAAATAGCATCTTTGATGCATTTGTATGGGTTTTTTAATCAGGTGGAAGAGAAGCATCATGAGAACAGCTGTGGTAGCCTGCTGGCCTTTGTTAGAGAAAATCAATTGGAGAAGAGTTACATTGGCTGAGGAAGGGAACTAGAAATCTGCCTCAGACAATCACTAATTTAATCATTGATTTTGACAGCTTAATTTTTGTAAGCATCTGGATAATTTCTTTCACAATTCTTCCCGTGCTAATTAATATTTAAAAAATGGCTGTGGAAAAGCCAAAAATGCATCTATGGGAATTTGGAAGACATTTTAGTACCGGAAGACTATAGATACTTCTGAAAGACAAGTAAGAACAAAGGTCTCAGCTTGCCAGAGAGGCAGCACCTGTATGTCCATGTCCAGACAGCGCGCAGGGCAGTGTCAGCGTACAGAGTGATGCTAGGCCAGGGGTTGGGGGTGAGCTTTCCCTAAGGATAGGAGCCTGCTAACCTGCTGTTTTTCCTTCCCTCGTTCAAGGGCCTGCTCCCTCGAGGCGAGAAGCCAAACCCCCTGCGGCAGAAGAACTCCAAGGTGAACCATCTCTTGAAGACCTCCCTGCCAAAGCTGGCTGGAGTCCAGCTGCTGGATGTGGATGGGGGCTTTGTGCACTCGGATGGCACCATTTCATGCCATGACATGTTCGATTTTCTGCACCTAACGGGTGCTGGCTACACAAAGATCTGCAAACCCCTCCATGAACTCATCATGCAGCTGCTGGAGGAAACCCCAGAAGAGAAACAGGCAACTCTGGCCTGACAGCCTCCCATCCAGCCCCATCCCAGCGCCATCAGCCCAGTTCTTTTTTCCATGGCACTACTGAATCCTCGCTCGACGTGCTTTCCATTGTTGAATGTTACTGGGTGTTGTGTTTAGCACTGGAAAAGGGAGGTGGGGGGTAGCGTGGCCAGTTTCACAGCCTGTGGCTGGCCAAAGATCTCCCAAGGCCTCTTTGCTCACTTGGCCTGAACAGGTTTCCTCTAACAGGAACAGGATCTCCCCTAAGCCGTTTCTTGCTCGTGGGTTGAGCATGCTGGTCAGCAACCTGCTGGCTTCTTCTGCTCTCATTCCCATTCCCGACTCCTCGATATCCAGGCTGTCTTCAAAGCTGAAATGCCTAAACTCATTGGTCGTACTCACATTCCAGCCCCTGAACTGAAAAGTAGCTGCTTCTTTAAAAATTGGAATTGTTTGAAGAGTTTTTATATTTACTGGGTTTGGGTTTTTGTTTTAAGTGATATTAGCTGCTTTCTTGCTTTGGGAAACAAACAAACCAGAACAGGAGACAGCTACTTGTGACAACTTGATACTTGCGAACAATTATGTGTTGAATGAGTGAACACATTTAACTTGGCTATTTCATTTCTTTGTTAAAAGGATGTGATTCCCTTGCTGGGGACAGGGTGGGATGTGGTCAGCTTTGGAAAGACTTGCCTCTGAGGTGTGTTGGTGCAACACTCTCAACTCGTCCAAGGCCTTGGAGGCTATCTGCTCATTCCCATCCAGATCAAACTGATGCTTTTTGCTAGGTGATTTCCTGCTTCAGAATGCTCACTTTTTTAAGAGCAGAAAGCAAGTGATTGTTCCATTGCACCCTCCCTCCCCAGCCCTTTCCCTTCTTCCAAGGCTTGAGCTTCATAATCCCAGGGCATCCATTTCTTTTTTGGGTCAACCTTATACAAGTATTCTACTCATGCAAATGAGGCCTCTGGCTGCAGCCATTTCATCTGCCCAGGATATTTCAGTTCTGCCAGAAAATAGGCCTCTTTCTCTGGGCTTGGTGTCATGAAAAGTTTTTAGAAAAAGTTTCTGAAGTGAAAGGCCTCAAGTTTATATTTGGATGAGATTTTTCTGGGAAGGACTTTTCAGTCTTAGAAAACAAGTGAGATTGTGGGAGAAAGATTTTGTCCCTAAACAGGCAGTGAAGAAGGAAGATACTTTACCTCTTTTCACCTGATTGGTCAAGGGGATGCTGCCCCAGTTCCCCAAATACAGTTTGAAACCCGAGAGCACAGTGTAAGAGATGCAGTGTGTGACCATCCAAATGTTGTCATAATTTCCCTCCCCCATCTGCTGTAGACCCTGGAAGATCACCCGTTACCCACTTGGTTTTGGATTTGTTCTGAGAAGGCGTCTTAGTTCGTGGACGAGCTCTTGGTCATGCATCCCTTCTTGAGGCTCCTGCCCTGGTTGGTCATCTAGCCCGTCATCTTTTTTTCTTGCATCTCCCAGCACAGGCTTCAGCTTGACAAAAGCACAAGGCTTTGCTCTGTCAAAACATTCCCAGTGAATCCACACTCTCTTGAGTGCTCTGTGTCGACATTCTGGGATGGGAACTGGGAGCCGGCAGGGGCAGTCTCAGTGGCCTAATGCTCGCACCAGGTTTGGCTGGTTGGGAGCCATTTCGGAGCTGTGGCCGCTTTGTAGCCCAGCAGTTTTGCTTGCATACAGGACTTTCCAGCTGCCAGTGGCCCTCGTCCTCGGATGCAGACTTGATCTTGATACAAAAGCACAGTCTCTTGCCATGGGATTGGCGGCCTCGCCAGAGTCTCTTGAGCTCCTTGCTGTATCCTTGGGGCCAGTATCCTGCTGCTTCCTTGTACCCCACAGAGGTGTTCAGATTTGTTGAGGATTCAGGTTGGCTCACCTACTGCCAGCCCAGGAGCACCACTTGCTTATATAACCAGGCTCCTCCTCTGCTTTTCCTTGGAGTCCCCCTCCTCTTGTTCCTGTATGAAAGCGTGTGCTGCACCCCGAATCTTGTCTGTCCTGTGATGTACAAGCGTTGCTTATTTTCTATTTATCGCAGCAGTTGGGGAGTGTAGATGAAGGGGTGGTTGTCTTTTATTTGTAACATGCATGTGGGAAGGGGCCGACTCCCTTGGCTTTGTAGGAAGAGCTGAAAGTTGGGGTGCAGCAGTCACTCGGTGACCCCACATCAGTGGCTTCCCTGCGCCTTGGAGGGATGAATCTACTCTGGCTAAGTGGCGTTGATGGCCGGGAGAGCTCACTGGTTTAGTGCGTGTTTCCATATAAAGATCTGTGTTCCACCGAATCGCCTTGTCAGCTTCTCATTGGTGGGGGCTGTGGCTGGGGTCTTCACGCCTCGGGAGCTTCGCAGCCGGGCGCGGCCGCCGCCTTCCGAGCCGGGCCGGCCTCTCGACCGCGGCGCACCGTATTGCTCGGGAAGGCTGGCCGCCTCTTCTCCGCGGCCCGCCCTCGCCGCCTCCCCTTTAAAGGACGTAGCCTCGGCGGTGCCGCCCAGACGAGCGGAGCGCCCGTCCTCGCGGCCGACGGCCCCCGCCGCCCGCCCGCTGGCCATGCTGAGGGCGCCGCTGCCGTTGTTGCTGCTGCTGCCGCTGCTGCCCCTGTCCGGGGCCGCGGCCTGGCCGGCAGAGAAGCGCGTGGTGCAGAAGGAGGCGGCCTTCGAGCGGCTCTACGGCGACGCGGTGAACGAGAAGCTGCTCAACATCTACGCCTTCAATCATACCGTCTCGCGCAACCGGGTGAGCTGCCGCCGCCCGAGTACAGCAGCGGCCGGCCGCCTCGGCCCGGCTTCCCCGGGGCTCCCCTCTGCCGCGCCCCGGGCCCGGCGCTCAATCCGGGTTGCCGGATGAGCGCCTCCGCCCGGTCCCGGACGACGCGCTGGCACCTCGGGCGGCAGGAAGCGGGGGCGGCGGCAGCGCCGGGCGCCCCGATGGGCGTCTGCCTGCCGAAGAGGGAGCCCGGAGTTCCGCGCCAGGCGAGGCCCTTTTCGCCCTCCGCCGCTCGGCTCTCCGACCTTTGCCCCGCGCCTGCCTGCCAGCTGGCCCGAGAATCACGCCCGGCTCCACCTCCCTCCCGAGGCCGGAGGTCCCGGGCATGGGGCTGCTCGACCTGAGTCCCCGCTCTCTCGTGGCCCCACAGACCGAGGGCGTCCGGGTGTCGGTGAACGTGCTCTCCGAGCAGAAGGAGAGGCCGGTGCTCTTCGTGGTGCGGCAGAAGGAGGCGGTGGTCTCCTTCCAAGTGCCCTTAATCCTCCGCGGCCTGTGAGTATCCGGCCCCGCCGTCCTCCCATGGCACTGCCCAGCTGGGAAGCCAACAGGCGGGAGAGCCCGCTGGGGCCAACAGCTGGCGCCCTTACCCAGCCAATTTGTGGGAGCCTGGGACAATGTCCTGGCCCCACCTCGGCTTTGCCTGGTCCTCAAGCTGCCCTCTATAAACGGAAAGGCTGGCTGGGTTAGGGCACCTCAGTGTGAGGCCCGATCACTCTGTGGCCGCCTGGAAGGGCCCCCAGGATGCCCGCAGCAGCTCCTTCTCCCACCCTATCCCCCACCCGCAGGTTCCAGAGGAAGTATCTCTACCAAGATGTCAGCCGCACTTTGTGCCAGCCTCCAACCAAGAGTGAGGTCGAGATGCAATTCTTCTTTGTGGACGTCTCCACCCTCTCGGCCAGCAACGCCTCTTACCAACTGCGGGTCTCCCGTGTGGAGAATTTTGTACTCAGGTGAGCCAAGCTGGCGGTCCAAGACGAAGGGCGAAGGTGTGGCAAGAGTCCCAGCCATGGGGAAGGTCTGAACAGACGAGGGTGGAGAAAGGAGAGGGAGGCTGGAAGGCAGGGAGATTGGGAGATGCGCAGTCCCAAAAGTGTGCTTGGGACTTGGGTTGTGAAAAACTTCAGTCAGTAAGGAGCAGCAGTTTCTCTGTTTCTGACGGGGTCTCTGAGCCAAGAGGGCAAACGGACAGTGCGGCCCCTCTTGTGGTAGCTCTGCCCGCACCAACCGCTATCCCTGCTGGTCTTTCTTGATGTAGGACAGGTGAGCGGTTCACTTTCAACGCCACAGCAGCCCAGCCACAGGTAGGCTTCCCAGCAATCTAGGTGGGCGAGGGTGTAGCCTGGATGGGAAGAAGACCCTCCCCAGCCAAGGCTTGGGCACCTCTGAGTTCTGGACCTGGCTGTCAAACAGGGACAGTTAGCCGGAGGTTCTGTCCGTCTCACCCCAGTGCTTGGACAGGCCTTGCTGTTGTCCTCGGGTCAGGCAGGAGCTGAGGGAGGCCCCTGTCTGCCAAGCTGCAGCCTCTTTGCTGTGATTTTTCTGCCCTCGGAGCACCGGCTGCAGGGTTTCCAAGCAAGATGAGGCTGCTTGGTTCCTTAGTCTCCCTGATGAGGCTTCCCAGTCTCAGGAAGGGCCCCCAAGGAGCTGCCACAGCTGGCAGGCAGAGAAGGACCTGCAGGTTGGATGTGCTGCTCCAAGAAAGGAAGATGTCATCAGCCAGGGTCTTCTGAAGTGGTTCTTCTGTCTCTCTCCTTGACCCACAGTACTTCAAGTACGAGTTCCCAGAGGGGGTGGACTCTGCCATCATTAAGGTGACCTCATCCACAGCTTTCCCTTGTTCGGTCATTTCCGTCCAGGACATTCTGGTCAGTGAGGTGGGGTGGGGGAGTTGCTTACAGGACACAGGAGGCTCCAAGCCTCCTTTCGCCCAAGGGGCTGACTTCTTGCTTTCTTTCTTACTGCCCAGTGTCCCGTCTACGATCTGGATAACAACGTGGCTTTTATTGGCACATACCAGACCATGACCAAGAAGGCAGCCATCACAGTGCAGGTATAACTGATTGGCTGGGACCTTTGCTAGTCGGAGCCCTGTAATCTGACTGCCCGAGTCCGCCTTCCTGTTATGTGGGATACCGTGGGCATCAGTTAGCCAGCAATGCTGCTGCTATTGGTTGGCCTGAATGGCCTATCTTGCCTTGGCTTCTAAAGCAGCATCTTGAACCACAAACTCAAGTCTCTGGAGGGTTCATCCACGTGTTGTCTGTAACACAACGGTTAGTGAGTAGAAACCAGGACACCTGAAGGGGCGAACAAGGAGCCTGTCGCTGCCCAGTTGGGTCTGAAGATCAGTTTTATTTCTGATTTTCAGTCAAAGATTTTCTCCATTCCTTGGTTTTTCACAGAAGAAGGATTTCCCCAGCCAGAGTTTCTATGTGGTCGTGGTAGTGAAGACTGAAGATGAAGCTTGTGGGGGACCTTTACATTACTACCCTTTTTCCAAAGGTATCGGGGGGAGCCGGGCTAAGGCCTGTTTGTGGGTTCAGCTTTTGTGGAGGAGGCCTTGTCACCTAACTGGTAGGGGCCAAGGAGCATCCAGGGAGGGTGGCACCTGGCGCTTGAGGGATCTGGAAGCCAACACCAGGATTGGAGATAATCTGGTCTGTGTTCCAGGGCTTCTTCCCCTGATCCCCTTTCTCCATTTGGCCGCTTCCACCAGTGCATTTGGTGGAGAAAGCAGATGTGCACGTTGGAATAAGAGGAAAGAGATCAGGAAACCTTGGGGGCAAGGAGAGGCAAGCCGGCAGTCTGTTCTTTTGCAACAGCTGGAGAGAGTGGAAAGGTTTTTAAGAGGCCATGGAGGTCCAGAGTCGTTCAGCCTTCTGGCCTCCACTTTTACAGCTAGTCCAGTGCCCCGTCTTTGGGGCAAGAAGATGGCTTGCCTGAGCTTACCTGAGCTCAGGGCTTGAGGCCTCCAGGGAGCCCTTCGTGATTAGCAAGGAGGTGGCTTGTTGAAGGAAGGGCCCTCAGAACCAGGCCTTGATCCAGCTCTGCCCGATCACCAGTGAAGGGGACTTGCAGCTGGGCTCTTCCACAGGTGAGCTGGTCCCGGACTTTGTATCTTCCAGATGAACCTGTTGACCAAGGCAACCGCCAGAAAACCTTGGACGTTGTGGTGACCCCTGCTGTCAGTTGTAAGCAAGCACCTCAGCTGCATATTCCCCAGTATGGAGGAGAAAGGGAAGCAGCTCCCCCTGCTCCTGATTTGGAGCTGGCTCCTCTGTAGACCTAAGTAGCAGGTAGCAGAGGGCTTGGGGGAGGGGGGCTGAATCTCCAGAAACCTTTGAGTTGAGGTTAGTGGTTGAGAGAGGCCGAGAGGCTGCAAGGAAGGAAAGCTGCTGGGGTGGGAGGGGAGGGGGATTGGCAGCTCTTGACCCGCTGGGGCTACCTAGCAAGGCCTGCCAGGTGCGTGAGGCCATCTCCCTGCCTCTTCTGCAGCAGAGGCCTATGTGAACGGGATCCTCTTCTGCCTGGGCGTTTTCTTGTCCTTCTACATACTGGCAGTGCTCATTGTCTGCTGGGAGAACTGGCGGTGAGTCTGCCCATCAGGGTCCCTCTCCTGGTGGGAATGGCAGCCTCTCCTCTCCTCCTTGCCGTCATGGACCCCATTTTTCCTTGCCAGTGGGGGCTTGGTCATGGCAGAGAACGTGGCTTTCCCCTGCTTTTGTGGCAGGGCTGGATGGCAGACAAGGCAAGAGGGCCTTTAGGGCAACAGTGTTCATGCCATCTAATGCTTGCTTCCTCTGAGGAGGAGGGGGACTCGGTAACCGCGTGGAGGGGGTTCCAGGGAGGGCAGCCGCATATCCTTTCAGGGGGCTTCCTTGCTCGACAGGCAGCAGAAGCGGAGGCAGCAGCAGCTCCGGCTCCTGAGTGCTGTGGACACACCGTGCTCTGATGGGAGTGTGCGAGGTAGGTGGGGGTCTGGTGCCGTCGTGAAGTGTGGGGTCTGTGGCCAGGGGTGGGCCTCTCCTTTTGTTCGGCTTCTGCTTGAGGTGCTCACGGTTCTGACTCCTGCAGGCCTTTTGCTGAGTCACGGTGGGGAGTGGCGAGGGTGCGCGCTGAAATCCAGTTGGGGTGTGACTCTTGCAGGGACCAGCTCTCAGTTGCTGGAGCTCCAGTACTGAATCAGCTTCAAATGCAGCTCCATAAATCATGATGGGTTTGCACAACATGCTGGACTGTGCTGAAATGCGATGCTGCAAGGACCTAGTTGCTGGTTTTGCATGTTACATAGACGTAACAGATTTTGTTAGTCTTGGGCTAGGAGCTGGCATGTAGAGAAGACCTCACTGAAGACCTTAGAGCCACGTTTCAGAACTACGGCATGCATTTCCCTTGCATCAGGCAGCTACCTTAATTTATATCCATAAACGTCTTCTTTCCTTTCCTTTCCTTTCCTTTCCTTTCCTTTCCTTTCCTTCCTGGATGCTGCTCCGCGCCAAGCTTCTCTCCTTGGTAAGCAGTCAGTATCTCCGTCCTCTACTTCTCTTGCTTCTTGTGCTGGGGGAAAACCCACTTCCATTTGGATAGGCCCTGAGATCAGATGCAGAGGGATGGGCTATCATCCTCAGAGCTGGTTGGGCTGGCTGGTCCAAGGCCAGCCAGGCACTAGTACCTGATGCAGCTCCCCGTTTCCAAGCTGGATTGTGGTTCTTTTGTTGCAGGGAATCCCCAGGACCTCCCGGATTCCTTCCACGGACACCCTCCTCTTGGCAGTCAGAGTTACGGGTCCTTTGGTGAGTTCCAGCCTCCCAGCCAGACAGAGGAGGGGGGCTCCTGTCTGTTGGGGGTGTTTTCCTTTAGTGCCACCTGCACCTGCAGGTGGCTTTTTTTCCTACCTGTCTGGTGACTTACCTGGGGGCCCACTCCCTTCCCCCCAGCAGACACTGGGTCAGCTGCCAGCAGCGAGAATGTCACGGACAGCCTGCTTTCCACGGAAACCTCTTCCAATTACGCTGGTGAGATGTGTGGCTGGCATGCTGGCACTCAGGATGCTTCCTCTCACCCGGCTGCCACTTCCATGCATGCGGGGTCTCTCCAGGAGGCCGGAACTGGGCTGCACTGTCCTCAGCTTCCCAATGGGCCTGGCTGGACAGGATTGTGCCCACTTTGTGTAACTCTTTCCTCTCTCCCCAAGGGCAGGATCTGTGCCAGCAGCGGCAGAGACACTGGGCAGCCTTTGCAATGGGTAGAGAGACTGGTCTCCCTGTCAGCCTGGCATCTCCTTACTGTGCCCCTTGCCTAGCCTGGTGGTTCTCCTTGGCCAACAATGGGCCAGATCTCTCTATTCGGGGCTCTGCAGAGAAGAAATGTTCTTGCAAAGTATTTCTGAGCTTGAAAATATGGGCTGTGATTGAAAAGAATAGGGAGTGATGAGGTGTGTGCCTCTCGCTTCCTCCCTGATCCTGTCAGTGGGGCACAGCATGTTCTCTGCACATGCTCTTTCCTAGCTGCTCCTCGCCTTGAGGATCTCTGGGTGGCCTTTCTGCCTCCCGAGGGAACAGTTGGCAGAGCAGCTTTGAAGGACCAGGGCATCCATCAAGGGCCTGGCCTGTGCAGACCTGACCCCGTTGCTGCTTGGCTGGCAAGGGCACCGTCGGTGGGAGGCCAGAGCCCCCCTTTCCCTCAATGGACTGAGGCTTCCTGAAGGGCTGCCCCTTGGCCAGGGAGGGAGCACCGTCTTCCTGAATCTTCCATGCCCCCCAGGCTGCCTCCAAGCTGCTGCTCCCTCTGCACTTGAGAAAATGGTGGCCCCTCAGAAAGCTCAAGGGGAGGGGCAGTTTGCATGATGGTTCTCCTCCCCATGCCAGGGGCTTGCATGGCTTCCAATCAGCAGGGCGAGGGTGCTTGGGAAGCGGGGAGGCTGCTGTGGGCCCTGTCTCTCCTCGGGACGCCTGCCCAGTCAACGTCCAGACAGGCCAGCTGTCAGCAGGCTCTAGTCGGTTCCATCGGTAATTCGATGGCACAGACTGTCTGACCCTTTCAAGACATGGAGTGCCCCAAATCTTTGCTGTAATGCTGGGTTTTCACCCTCTGCAGATCGCTCCTTAGAGAACCTGGTGGGACGCCCCCGGCTCGACTCGCTCAGCTCCGTGGAAGAGGATGATTACGACACACTGGCCGACATCGAGTCAGACAAGAACGTCATTCGCACCAAGGTTGCCCCGTGGGAGTGGGCCGGTTCTCGGGTTCCGAGGCATGATGCCCAGAAATTAGGGAGGGGAAGATTACCGAGAGTGGGCACCGCTCCGGCGGCCCAACATCTCATCCTCTGGGGGGCTGCAGCGGCTGCTACAAAGCCCCGCCAAAAATGCAGCCTCTTTGAGGAGGGGCCCAGGAGGGCTGCGGGTCCTCAGAAGCAGGCTGAGAATTGCTCTGGATGCAGTGAGGCCTCGGGCCTCTCTAAAGAGCTGTGAAATTTGGGCCTGAGGGAAGAGGAGTTTGTGAATTATGTGAGCTCAGGGGCAACTTGAGTGCCCCCTCCCGTTACCTGCAGGAGCCTCTTCCTGGATGCCAACAGAGGTGACGTCCCGTTGGAGACGCTGCCAGGTTCAGGCTGCGCAGGGGGAGGTTTCCAGGGAAGACGAGGGAATTTGGCATCTCCTCACGAGATGCTTGTGTTTGTTGCAGAAATTCCTGTGTGTTGCAGATCTGGCCCGCAAAGATAAGCGAGTATTACGGAAGAAATACCAGATTTACTTTTGGTGAGATAGTTGGGTGGGACTGGGGGCTGGCTGTGCGTCCCCCACAGGCTGTGCATTGCCGGGGCAATTGACCAGAGTCTTCCAATGGAGAACTTCTTCTCGCCCGTCCCTCCTTCCCTCCCTCCCTTTGCTGCAGGAATATTGCCACCATCGCTGTCTTCTATGCCCTCCCAGTCATCCAGCTGGTCATCACCTACCAGACGGTAACCCCTTTTCCTCAGAGCATTGACCACCCTTGGGCCCCCACTCTTGCTTTGGCCCTGGCCTGAGCCTGGCCTGGAGCCCCTGGGCTTCCTTGATGCCGGCCCGAGCCTTCCTGGGCCCCTGGCCAGCCCCTCCTTTGCCTCCTGCAGGTGGTGAACGTGACGGGGAACCAGGACATCTGCTACTACAACTTCCTCTGCGCACACCCTCTGAGCAACCTCAGGTACGAACTGGGAGGGTGGTCTCTGCCTTGACCCTCTCACCCCGTGGGGCCTGACGCCACCCTCCCCCCCCCTCTAGCGCCTTCAACAACATCCTCAGCAACCTGGGCTATGTCCTGCTGGGCCTGCTCTTCCTGCTCATCATCCTGCAGCGCGAGATCCACTACAACCGGGCCTTGGTGCGCAACGACTTCCAGGCTGTGGTGAGGCACCCGCTGCACAGGGGGCCCCTTTCTCCCCAGGGCCACACCCGCTGCCCGGAGAGGGGCCTGTGGCTCTTCGCCTCTCTTCCCCTCTGCCCTCCTCAGCCTGCTCTCTGTTTCGGACGGAAAGGGGAGCTGGGCAGAGGGACCTCCTTTCTCAGATGGGTGTCCCTTCCCAGGAGTGTGGCATTCCCAAACACTTCGGCCTCTTCTACGCCATGGGCACCGCCCTCATGATGGAAGGCCTTCTGAGTGCGTGCTACCACGTGTGCCCCAACTACACCAACTTCCAGTTTGGTGAGTGGCCCTCTGCCTCGTCCCTTGGTGGGTGACCTGACCCAGCTCCCAAGGCCTGAGAAGGGCCCCCAGAAGCCCCAGCCCTGCAGTTTGTCACTGCCATTCAGCTGGGGGGAGGAGCTACAGAGCCAGGCGGAGAGTAGCATCCCTGGACTCAGCCATGGCTCTTTTATGGCAGACACATCGTTCATGTACATGATTGCCGGGCTGTGCATGTTGAAACTGTACCAGAAGAGGCACCCCGATATCAACGCCAGCGCCTACAGCGCCTACGCCTGCTTGGCCGTCATCATCTTCTTCTCGGTCGTGGGGGTGGTGAGTGAGCACAAGCGGGACCCCCGGCAGCCCCTCTGGGCCTCCCTCAGGGCGCTCACCCTTTGGGGGAGATGGAGGGAGGCTCTGTGAGCCCTGGAGAGAGCGGGGGAGCCCCAGCCTCCAAGGGGTGCGGAGCTGGGGAGGAAATGTGCCTTCCCTGAGATTCCCCCCCCCCCGAGGGAGACGCTGCGTCCCTCCTCTCTCCCTCAAAAGGCGAGTTTGAGGAGGGAGGTTTCCTTGCCCCAAAAAGGAGCCCCCCCTCCCACC
Source organism: Crotalus tigris (assembly GCF_016545835.1). Taxonomy (NCBI): domain Eukaryota; kingdom Metazoa; phylum Chordata; class Lepidosauria; order Squamata; family Viperidae; genus Crotalus; species Crotalus tigris. The sequence goes on along the minus strand of NW_024100582.1, from coordinate 190,668 downwards.
CTCCTCTTCAAGCCCGTCAGTTCTGCCCTTCAAGGGCTCTCTGGCCCCCAGGTCTTTGGCAAAGGAAACACGGCCTTCTGGATCATCTTCTCGGTCATCCACATCCTGTCCACACTGCTGCTCAGCACCCAACTGTACTACATGGGCCGCTGGAAACTGGGTGAGTGGGTGCAGTTGGGGGCCGGCTGTTCCCCGCAAAGAGCTTCCAGGGAGCTGGGTGGGACTGCCCACCAGGGGGATGGCCACGATGCTGGCCCACTCCCACCCTTTCTGGGAGTCTTCAGCGTCTCCGTCTCTCCCCTCCCCCCCAGATTCTGGCACCTGGCGCAGGATCTTCCATGTGCTGTACACAGACTGCATCCGGCAGTGCAGTAGGCCCATGTACATGGTGAGTGGAGGGAGTGGCCCCCTCCCACTTTTGAAAGGATTCTCTTTTCCTGGAGCCTCACAAACTCCCCCCCCCCCCCGCCACTTCTGTCTGCAGGATCGGATGGTGCTGCTGGTGATGGGCAACTTCATCAATTGGTCTCTGTGAGTAAGGGCAGCTGCCCAGCCCGAGAGGCAGCCAACTGGGCCCCCACCCCCCACTGGACTGAAGAATGGCTGCCCACCTTTGGGGTGCAAAAAGTCGCTTTATAAGAGGGGGGGTCTTCCTGCTGCTTTGGGATCTCAAAACCCCCTGGGGATTCTCTCGGGGGAGGGGGAGGAGCAGAGTTAGGGGCTCAGCCAGGAGGACGGTTGGTTGGCCCAGTAATTGCTCTGAAGCCGCACCGACCCCTCTGCTCTCCCCAGGGCGGCCTATGGCCTGATCATGCGCCCCAACGACTTCGCCTCCTACCTGCTGGCCATCGGGATCTGCAACCTGCTGCTCTACTTTGCCTTCTACATCATCATGAAGGTGCCACTACTCTGGCCGGGGGCGCTTCTCTCTCTGGAACGGTTGGGTCTTCCCCAGACGGCCCCCCTGACCACTCCCTCCCCTGCAGCTCCGGAGTGGCGAGCGTCTGCTGCTGGTCTCCCTGCTCTGCATCGTCTGCACCTCCGTGGTGTGGGGCTTCGCCCTCTTCTTCTTCTTCCAGGGCCTGAGCACCTGGCAGGTGAGCTCAGCCAGGCCAGGGGGACCCAGTCGCAGCCTCTCTCTGCCGCCACAGGAGGCCGAGCTGCCTCGGGGCTGCTTGGCATCCAGGCAATGCAAAGATGGGTCTCCTCTCTGGGGGGCTGGGTCTGTGCATCCGTTCCCCTGCGTGCTGGGCTCTTGCACGGAGCGCTGGGCACATTGGGTAAAGCCGCTGATTCAGAGGTTGGGCTGTGCAGGCAGCAGGCGAGAGGAGCACCTGCCCTGGGCTTGGCCTGGTCTGCCGGGGCGGGGGCTCATCCAGCCTGCTGCCCATCCCGAGCCCTGCAAAGAGGCTGGTCACTGGTCCCCACAGAAAACTCCGGCTGAATCCCGAGAGCACAACCGGGAGTGCCTCCTGCTGGGCTTCTTCGACGACCACGACGTCTGGCACTTCCTCTCCTCCATCGCCATGTTTGGCTCCTTCCTGGTACGTCTCTTCAGCAGGCCCAGAGCTCAAGCGCTGCAACCCATGGCAGATCGGTCCCTTCCTGGGAGCTGTGGGACCCAGATCAGGCTCTGGGGTAGGGGGCAGGATATGTCCTCCCCCGTTGGAAAAGGGGCTGCAATACAGATGTGGGGCCGGTTGCTGCTGGCCCTTGAATTGCCAGTGTGGCACAAGCTCTCTGCCAGGAGCCTAGAACTTCTTGGGTCAGACTGGCATTTCCAGGGTCAGCAGCAGCTGGCCCTGCATCTGTGTTGCAGCCCCATTTCCAACTGGGGGGGGGGAACGTATCCTGTCCCCCACCCCAGAGCCTGATCTGACATGTTTCCTTGGCAATCACATCCTTCAAGTTGCTTTAGTCAGGATCCTTTGGGGAAAGTTGCAACACGAAGGACACCGCTGTTGTGTGCTCCAGAGTGGAACACAACTTGGCTAGAGCCTGGGTGGGGGAGTGCTGGCCATTGTTGGAGAAATGCTCCAGGGGACCTCGCAAAGCACCCAGAGTGAAGTGCAGAGGAATGCCAGCAACAAACACACCCACCCCATCCCTTCCCCCACAGTGCATCTGATGGTGCCTTCCCTTCCCTTTGTGCAGGTCTTGCTGACAATGGATGATGACCTGGATTGTGTCCAGCGTGACAAGATTTATGTCTTCTGAAGGATTGGACAGGTCTCCTGCTGGCGGGTGCTGGGGCCACAGCTGTGTGCTCCCCCCTCACCAAGGCCTCAAAAGAGTGCAGAAGGGGAATGAAGTTGCCCTCCTAAGCCTCTGAAAGCTGAGCCAGGGCAATGGGTTCAAATGCTGCCTGGGTTGCCTCTCTGTCAGTTTCCTTCCTCGGCCAACAACAGAGAGAAAAGCCCCTTCTGTTGGTGTCCAGCAGAAGCTGCAGGCGGAACAGCTGGGCTCCTGTTCAGCGGGGCAGCCCTCGGAAACTGACTCTGCTCCCTTCCTTGGTGCCTGCATTGACCTCCGAAGGGGCCTCCCCTGTGAGGTAGCTGCCTTCTTTGCTGAGCAGGGAGTAATGGCCACTCGGGCCCCCTCCTGCAGCATTGTCCAGGCAGGGGGGAGCCTCCTCCTCAAGCCCTGTGGGTGCCTATGGGGAGGAAGTGGGCCCAGGAGCCTCCTCAATGCAGGTTAGAGGGGCTGAAGGTCTGCGCAGCTGAGCGGTCCCTGGAGCCCCTCCCTAGTTTTGACCCCCCCCCCAAGCAAGCCAGCTCTGGTTTCCTGGGTGGGGGGGGAGGCAGCTTCTGCAGATAGTCACCATGATGCAGGGGCTGCACATGGAGGAGGGGCGGGGTGACAGGAGAAGATCAGAAGGGCCAGTTCAGGAGGCGGAAGCCGAGTGCTCCCATTCAACAATTGGGCCTTCCCTCCATATTTGACCATTCCTGGTTTTGGATTGCAGCTGAGACGGTTTTCCTTTGAAATGGTTCTTGGTATAAAACACTGTTGAAGAAAATTGGCATTTTGATCTCTACAGATGCTGCTGCCCAATGCAAGTGATAAAAGATGGCCTTGCCTTGCTTTTTTTTCATTGAATATGAGGCTGGGGGGGGGGAACAGCTGCTTGTAGGATGGAGGGGGGGGTGGACTGTCCCTAAAGAACAGACTCTACTGAGAGGGGGTGACCTCAGTTCAGCCCCCAGTTTCTCTCCAATTGCCTTCTGTCAGGCAGGCTACAGTAAAGCCCCAGTGGCTGTGGGCCTGGGCGTTCCCTTCTTTCTGCACCCCAAAACTCTCCCGAGTGACCTCATCCAGGAGGCAGGAGTGAGGCCAGGACTGGCCCGTCTGGCTGGGGAGAGCCCTGCCTAAAAAGGAGAGGCTGTGCTGGGCCAGCCCAGGCCGAGCATCCGCTGGGACTCAGGCATGCCGAGAATGTCTTCAGGCAATAACTCTGCTCGACTTTGGAGTCTTTCCCCAAATATGGTGCGCAGCTTCAGCCACCGAGGAGGGGGAGGGGCAGTGATGTCAGGGGCTGGAGGGCCGGGGCCTTTTAGCCCCTCCTGGGGCTGCAGAGTCCTGGCAGAGCAACATCTGGGGAGCCTCGGAGCCACCATAGCTGTAAGTGCCTCTCTAGCTGATTCAGTAGGAGCTGCCTTGGGGGTGTCTGGACCGCTTGCTTTGCTGAGGGGGGGGGGGGAGAGGTCATCTGGAACAGTTACTGAGGGGGGCAGAACCTGGGGGATGCCAGGGCTCTAGCAAAAAGCTGGGCTGGGGCAGATGGATCTTTCCCTGGTCCATCCCCTGGCAGGAGAGAGGGAGGCCTGGAAAGCCAGGAGGAAGCAGAACTGCTGGAAAATGCTGCCTTCACAGGCAGGTGAAGAAGGGCAGAGGGTCCTGGGTGGGGCCCTTTTTTTTGGCTCTGCCAAGGTGTGCCTGGATCCCTTTTGCAGGCAGCCCAGAAAACATTTCCAGGATGCGTTAGACTTTGCTGAGGTCCTGCTGCCCTGGCTGGGAGACGGGCGTGCAGGATTCCCGCAAGGCTTTGTGGGGAACAGAGGCTATGAGCGGAAGCCAGAAAAGGGGTGGCAGGATTTACCAAGCATCCACCAGCCCCTGGCGTTTTCTGAACGTATCCAGGCTGGGGCGTGGTGGCTGGAAGCAACTAGAGATTTGATCCTGGGCAGGAGGGAAGGGAGGGTTGCAAAGCCAGGGTTGACCAGGCCCGAGAGCAGCCGGACTGGGCGTACTGAGGATAGCAGTGATGCACTCCACCTTCCTGGTTTGAGCATGAGGGCAGTTGTGCTGGGCACCACCAGCTTCACCACCATCCTGGGACACTGGGCTTTGTGTGGCAGCGGGTCCATCCCACTTGCTGCCTGTGGCTGTGCAGCCACCTGGGACTCTACCTCTGCAGCTTCCGAACTGGAAATGTTGCTTCTGCCTCCTTGCCTGAAGCAAGAGCGAGGGAGGGCAGTGGCTACCACTGGACCACTTGAGTGGGACACAAAGGCAGCTGGAGGTACAGGATGGAAGACGGCAGGATCTTGGGACAGACCTGTTTGTTGCTGCCAGATTAGGAAAAGGTGCAAATGCCTGTACAGAGGGGGGAGGGGGTCATCCAGTGGTGTCTTCTTCAGCTAGCTGGCAAAGGTGAGATGACCAAACACCTGGACTTGAGCAGCAGAGGAGCCTTTGTGAAACATGGGGGGTGGGGGGGAGTAAAGTCTCCCAATTCAGCCAAATGGTGTAAGAGAAAGTGGGCAGGCTAGGCAGGAAGTTTTGTTTCTCTGTGCCCCACCCTGCCTAAAAGCCGTGGGGAGGCCTGGAGAACCGATGAAAGCCTGTGCCTGAATGAGCCCCCATTGTTTTGCCTGCTGCCTGCCTGCATTTGGACCTCCGGTGGAACAACCCAGCTGCCTCAGTCTCCTCGCCTGCTGTCTCCCCCAGACCCACCCTGCAGATATGGCAAACAAGGGGCCTTCCTTTGGGCTGAGCAGAGATGTCCAGGCCAAGATCGAGAAGAAATACGATGATGAGCTGGAAGAGCGTCTGGTCGAGTGGGTGGTGGCCCAGTGTGGGAATGAGGTGGGACGCCCAGAGCGAGGGAGGCTGGGCTTCCAAGTCTGGCTGAAGAACGGCATTGTAAGTATTGGGGCTCCTCAGTCGCCTGGGAGGGGAGGACTTGGGGTGTCCGTTGGGGCCAGAGCCAGTCCTGGCAGGAGTTGCAGGTTTTCTTCGTTACCTGGGCAGGTCCTCGGGAAGCTGATCAACAGCCTTAACCCCAGCGGCTGCAAGCCTGTGAAGATCCCAGACCCGCCTCCCAGCATGGTCTTCAAGCAGATGGAGCAGATCTCCCACTTTCTGAAGGCAGCCGAGGACTCCGGGGTGGTGAAGACCGACATGTTCCAGACGGTTGATCTCTTTGAAGGTGGGGGGCTGTGATTTGGGGAGGGGGAGAGCTTGTGCCATTGCTCCAGAGCCAGAAGTTGCCATCACCTCCTTGTCCCAGAAAGATTGGGGCCAAGTGGGAATCCATCTTCCAAAATGGCCAAGTTTCACGTTCAGCAAAAATAGGCTGCTAGTTTGCCCACAAATGGATCCCTTTTCTGACCAAGCCAGTCAGCTAGGGGAGGGCTCCTTTCAAATGGGCAGCCTCGGCTTCAAATACCCCAGGGAGCACTGGGGGGGGGGAGTTTCCTGGGTAGGATGTCACCCTTAGAGAAATGCAGGGAATGTGGAGAGACCTCCCCAAGTGGGGCTGTGTCCTCAGCCCAGCTCTGCTTTTCCTTCCAGCCAAGGACATGGCAGCTGTCCAGCGGACCCTCATGGCCTTGGGCAACCTGGCCGTGACCAAGAACGACGGGAATTACCAGGGGGACCCCTCGTGGTTCATGAAGTAAGTGGCGGCAGAGGCGCCCAAGGGCCTATTGCTTTGAGCAGCTCTACTGATTTTTCGTCTCGAGGGGAAGCAATTGCCCCCCTCACGCTCCAGTGGCAGAGGCTGTCTTCAGGGAAAGCAGAGCCTCGGCCTGCTGGCTGCAGCACAAGGGCTTGCCAGGGAGAGTACCATGCCAAAGGCTCTCTTGTGAACCCCTTTTCCCTCCCCAGGAAGGCCCAGGAGAACAAGCGGGACTTTTCCGACAGCCAGCTGAAGGAGGGCAAGAATGTGATCGGCTTACAGATGGGCTCTAACAAAGGGGCATCGCAGGCAGGCATGACGGGCTACGGCCGACCTCGGCAGATCATCAGCTAAGCACAGTCCAGCTGCTGTGCTGTTCCTCCCCCCCCCCCCAAGCCGGCTGGTCTTCCCGCTCTTTGCTAACAGCCTGGCAAGCTCTGCCCCTCTGCTGCTGCCAGGGGTATCCGCAGGGAACCTCCCCACCGTGCCCCCTAAGCAGTTCCCGGAAGGGGCACTGTGCCCAAAGACTTGTGCTGCTCCTGCATAGCAACGGCCAGCCAGGCAGCCAACCTGCTCCAGAGCTGCCAGCCTCTGCATGCTACCCGCTTCACCCACCCACCCACCCACTCACCACACCCTCCCGACCTGCTTTGGCCCTGGCACGAATCCTGGGGCTGTCGGAAGGCTTCTCCCAACTGCAGAACCGAACTTGGCGGAAGGTGCGTGAGGAAAGGAGCCTCTCTTGACAAACTCTGCTAGGGGCGCAGAACAAAGCTAACTTTTGTACTTTTTTGGGAGTTATTCATTAGATTAAAAACTGAATCTTTTAGGTTCCTTGGCTATGGTTTGAGTTTCTTCTCCTCTGCTGCTGCTATGATGCCAGGAATATCTTTGGCAAGCAGGACCTGAAGAGCACGGAAGGCTAGGCCGAAGGCTCCCCGCACCCCTCCTGCTCAGCAGAGGGACATGGCCAGGCCAGGGCCAGTCCTCATCCCACCGTTTGGCAAGTCCAGGAGGCAGAAAGTGGGGGGAGGGACTGAGCTAGAAATGGCCTAAAGTTTCTGCTGAGTAACACCTTTCTGGGCGCCTCAGGAGGGGGTGTTGGGGAGGAGGGGGGAGGACCGGCCTTCTCCTGGTGCAGGCAGTGTACAGAGGGAGGAAGCAGCAGCACTGGATTTTCAAGAATTTATTTTGGAAAAGTGCAAAAGAATAATTCTGGCTGCTGCTCATCCAAAGCCAGAAAAATCAAAACGTGTCCTCCAGCCTGAGGGTGACTTTGGGAGAGAAAGCCAAGTCCCCAGAAAGATCCCCAGAGGGTCCCAGGAGCTTCAGTGGAAGAACCAAGCCCTCCGAGCAACTCCCAGCCCCTCAGGCAAGGCAAGTGCAGGAGCCAGGCAAGGCCTGGTCCAGCAACGGCGTACAGCCAGTCGGGGCAGAGAGCAAGGGAGAGCAGCGGGTTGGCAGAACCAGGGCCTGCCAGGCAGTGGGGCGAGGAGAGGAGTGCTGGGGGCAGCATGAGCCCAGTTCATGGCCACAACCCCCTTCTGGCCAGCAGCAGCCCCTCCCCTCCACAGGCCAGAATTTCTCGTCCTTCGGTTGGACTGGTCTCCTTGTCCCTGCACTGCCCAGCTGGGGCCCGGGAATCCCCTCTGGGCCAAAGAGGGGACAGGCACAGCCAAGAAGGCCACAGAAAAGCCGAGTTACTTCTCAGGGAGCTGCTGGGGCAGGGGAAGCCTCTCAGCTGATCTCCAAAGCATAGAGCAGAGGGAGGCAGCACTAGCATGCTCAGCAACCCATGACTGAGGTAGACTGCTCCTACTCCACGAGGTTTAGCAATCCTCTCCCCAGTGAGGACCTTGAGATCCCCAGCCATCCTCCAAGCCTCGCAGGCCCGGGGATGGTTGCACGGCCTCGGCCTTGGCCTCCTTGCACAGGGGCACCGTGTGATCCATCACAGCTCCTTCTTCCAGGCTCTTGGAGGCCCGGCAGCTGCGAGCTGGGAGATCAAAGGCCACGTTGTTGCAAGTCAGGAATGCTTCCAGCATGTAGTAGAAGGTCCAAAAGACAGCAAAGCAACCGAGCAGCATCAGAGTCTGGGGAAGGAAGTGGCAGAGGCTTAGGTAAATCACATGGACCCTCCTCCGAGTGGGATCAAGACCCTCCCCAAAGTGGCAACTGCTCAGGGGCTCCCTCCTCCCATGCAAAGCAGGGCTGTGTTGCCAGCTGGCACCTTCTCCCAGTCCCACCAGATCTCCATCCCCCACCCAGCGGGAAGGGTGTCACCTTGAGGGTGTTGGCAGTGATGGTGTAGGGCTGCTGCTCGGGGATCCGGAGGCCTGGGGGGCAAGGCAAGGCAAAGTCCCTGTTCAGGAACTGGCCACTCATCACCTTCTCCAGCAGCCTGCAGGGGGAGAGGGGCTCTGCTGATCACCGCAGGGACAACGGGGCCCTCCTGTGTCCTCTGCTAATCACCCCAAATGACTGTCTTCCTCCCCCCAAAAGAAAGTCATGTGTTCAGCAAGTCACACACATTGCACACCAGTTGTGCAACAGGAAGGTGCCAGAGGGCAAAGCAGTGCTGGCACTGCAAAGAACGGCCCAGGCCTTGCAAAGCTGATGCTGGGCCTGGGGAGCTGCAAGGCCAGCTACTTTTCCAGATGAGCAGCCTTCATGCTGCACACTCCCCCTGCCCCCCCCCCCGACTCGCTAGTTCAGCATGCCCTTGGAAGCTGTCCCTAGAGTGTCTCGTGTGGGCATGGCTGCTGCAAAGACTTTCTGCCGAAGGGCCTGGGCAGGGAGACGCCCTGACCCTGGCCCTTCACCTCTGTCTGTCCCTCTCACCTCTGCCGCTCCTGGATCTGAGAGGAGGTCCACGATGAGCCATAGAGGGTCAGTTGCCACTGGTCCAGCCTGCCCGCTCTCTGCGTCTCATCGCCTGAAGAAGAAGCAGGTCACAAAGCATGGGAGTGCCTTGCTTTCCTATTGCTCAGGCTGAGGGGTAGGAAACTCACCCACGTCACGGATTGTCAGCTGATAGGTGCCCTGGGCCTCCTCGCCCCAGCAGCGCACAGTGGAGAAGGTCCAGTCCACAAAGCCAGTGGGATCTCTGTAGGGGGAGGCAGAGAAGTTGGGCGGAGGCTTCTCTCCTTAGCCCCCACCCGACTGAGCCTAGAAACTCTGGGTCTGCAAGAGAAACATTGTTGGGCCTTGAATGTCCAGCAAGGCCAGCTGCCAGACCGGGTCACAGGCGCCTTCCCTGGTGCCTGAGGGGATGGTCCTGCCCCCCTTTTGGTACCTGGCCCCACAAGGTTCCCTCCCACTCCTGCCCCCAAGCAGCAGTGCACTCACGAGTCCATGCTGCGTGCTGTCCCAACCAGGGAGTCCATGCCGCTGGGGCAGCGGAGGTGGATCTCCAGATTGCCACGGCGTGGGTGGGTGATGCTCACTGTCACGGCCACGTGCTCCAGAGTCTTCAACCCCGACAGCTCCAGGTCAGCTTCAGTCACTAAGGAAGGGGGGGGGGGAGAAAAGCTGTGTCCCAAATGCGGGGTCTGCAAAGGTCTCCCAACCGAGAGGCCTTCCAAAGGCTCTGGGCACTTGCTGGGGGGGGGGGTCAAGAGAACCCAGCAATGAGGTCTTTGCATCCTGCCCATGTAGGCAGCATTTATAACATGTGTTTCTCTTTCCACAAGTCTCAAGACTGCCACAGATCCCAAAGCCCCCAGGAGAGGCATTTTTAATAAGGGGCAGGATAAATTCACAGGGATCAAAGTTGATCCCTTGGCAATTGCTGAGGAGCCAGGAATTGTGGCCAGGGGAAGCAGCGCTGCCTTGCAGATGCCTTCCAGAGTATCTGCGGCTTTCAGACCAGGTTTGGATTCATGCTGACTGTTGGTAGGACCTTCCTTGAGCCTCCCCCCAGTAGGGGAGGGGGAAGCTCTCAGCTCAATCTTGCTAAGAGCTGGGTGGGATTCTCCCCTGGCAAGGGAGGGGATTGCTGTGTTTTGCAGTATTGAAGCTTGGAGCATCCCACTCCTACCCCCACCCCCACCCCCACCCCCACCCCCACCCCCACCCACCACCAGCTAGAAATCCTCCCCCCAGGCCTGACCCTGACCCCTTCTCCAAGATTTGGCATTTCCCAGCCCTGCCTCTGTCTTCTGCTATATCTTCCTTCAATAATTCCTTGTAGGGGAAAGTCTCCCCTGGACAGCAAGGCCTGCATGGAAGCTAGGAAGAAGCTCGCTGCCCATCTGGACCCAGCTCCCATGGGCAGAGGGGAGCCAGACCCCCAACCCTGGCCAAAGGGATTGGGGTGAGTAAAGGGCTGGCTGGCCAGCCAAGTGCATCAAGCGCCTCTCCTCTCCAGCCTGACCCTCTCCCAGCTGACTAGCCTGCCAGGGAGGCCACTGAGTTGCCAGGCTCCTCTGGTGCCAACCAGATGCCAAGCCAGTTGCAGGAGGGATCTGTTTCTGCAGAACTGGCAGGCAGGGAACCCACTAGGCAAGGGAAGTCTGCAGATTCCCTCCTTGGCTAAGCCTGAGGAAAGGCAGGATGCCTCTGCCGTGGACAGAGCATGGCCAAACAGAAGCTGCAACATTGCCTAAAATGGAGAGCAAGCTGCAGCCCTGGGCACTTGCCACTTCCACTGGCAGGGCTGATCCCCGGCCCTCCGCCAGCGCTCCTTGCATCCCTGCCCTTGGTCTGCCTGTCCCCAACCCCTGCCCCTCTTCTGCTCCGGGCAGAGGCCAGCCCTCCAATGAAATGGGCGGAGCAAGGCCCAATTCCCAAGCTGCCCTCTCCCTCCCCCCAGAACTGCACGGACCGTTCCAGGTGGCTTCCAACTGCCCCGGGTCCAGGGGGATGGCTCTGCTCTCCTTCAGAAGGGGGCTGATGTAGGAGGCCAGATAAGGGACAGACTCCCAGACCTGCCAGACAAACAAGAGAGGATTCTGCTTTCCTGCACCACCAAGGCAGCCCCCCACCCCACCATCGCAGACCAGCCCTCAGGCCCAGAATAAAGAGGTGACGCCAGCATGGCTGCCCAGGAGAATGGCTGCCTCTTTTCCAGGCCGCCTGAAGGGTGGGGCTACCTTCTCTGCCAGCTGCAGTTTAAGGGAGGGAGTCCTGCACCCCTTTCCTGGGAAGGTTCAAGCCAGACAGAAGGAGAGGCCCGCCTCTCTTCTGATTACAAAATGGGGCTTACACCATCACCCTCCACCGACAAGGCCCTGAAGCCCAGAGGAGGCAGGGGCGCACCTTGGCTGCGTTGACCAACCGCCAGGCATTCAGCAGTCCGAACCCATGTTGGTGACTGTGGCTTAGGCCAGCCTGGTTGACGTCCCAGCGGGCACGATGGTCTTCGTACTGTGGAAGGGGGCAGCGGGGAGAGCCGGTCAAGCCAAGGCAAGCCCCCGCGGCCCTGATCGGAAAAGACCCGGAACGGAGGGGCCATCCTTCCTGGCCAGGGCTCCCGCTTCATACAGACTGGGAAGGCATGCCTGGCACAAGCTCATGGTAGCAGGCAGGGTGGCAGGGAGAAGCAGCCTGGGCCATGCCAAGGGTCAGCACTGGGTGACTAGAATGGCTTCAGGCAGTCTGGAGGAGGAGTTCCTCCTTGGAGGTAGCCCAGAAGAGAAGCAGTGGGGTACCCTCGCCGTACCCATTAAAAGGCGCCAGCACACCATCCTGCAGGAATGGGAGGGAGGCTCTGGCCAATGGAAAGAGAGCCAGCTCAGGTGCCTCCGTGGGCTTGGCTCACCTGAGTGGCAGTGAAGACTATGATATGCTGGACATCTCGCCAGGTGAGGCAGGGGCGCACCTGCAGCATAAGGGCGATCAGTCCAGCAGCCAAGGGTGCTGCGGCAGAAGTGCCCGTGTGCCCTTCTGTGCAGCCCGTCCCCCTCTGCAAATCCCAGTCTGTTGTTGCCTGCAGAGAAACAGGAACTCTGAGAGGAGCCAGCCAGGAAGAGGCGCCAGCCTAGGGAAGTCTATTCTGAGGGACTGCAGACTCCCAAGTGGGGGGGAGCTCCAGACAGATTCTCAAGGACACAGAGAGGAGAGCTCTGATGCCTTGAAAGCAGGCAGGGTCCCTGGCCCTCCCCCCCCACGCAAAACGGATGAGTCTTGGGGTTGCCTGGCCCTTGGTCCGCTCCTTGCTGGGATGGGATCTGGGCTGCTTCCATGCAGAACTATTAGTTTCAGGCACTGAGGACGGAGGTGGGATGGGGAGTGCTTGGTCTGCCTTCTTGGGGGCTTCCCTTCTTCCTCCCTTGCCAAGAGGGGTGAGCTAACTGAGGATCTGTCCCTTCGGTCAGCTGCTAACAGCTGCAATGGGATCCTGCAAATCCATCTTTAAACAGGCACTTGCTCTGCCAGGAAACGGCAGCCAAGAAGCCTGGAGAAATTCTTCCCATTAAGGAAACATCAACCCGCTGAGAGGCCTGGCAGAAAAAAAACCAGACTTCTCAGGCCAGCCACTGGCCCTGGGAGGATCATGTCTGGGGCCAGAGGGTCAGACAGAGACGCACTCATGCAGACGGGCAGCGGGAGTCCCTGGCCTCATCCTCCTGCTTGGCTGCACTACAGGAGGATGGGCCTGTCCAGCTGGCTCCCTGCATTTGACCCATCATCCCCAGCAGAAGCCGACAGAAAGGGGTCCTTGTCATGGAGTAGAAGCAAAAGGGAGGACGCGGAGTTGCCTATTGGAAAAGCTGCAGTTGCTGCAACAAAAGACAAGAGTCACAAAGGTGTCTGGAAAAGAGGGGCTATTTTTCCTCCACGTCCTCTGCGTGGCTAAAGGAAAGTCCGAGGCTCCCGCTGCCAGGGCCTTTGCCAACAAAGGGGGCAAGATCCTCAAGGGGTCTCAGCTGGGACTTTCTCTGCCCATGGCTGGTGAGATGGAAGATATAAGCCAGGAGGGCTCTGAAAGAAAGGAGGTGCAGCTTAAGTCTGCCCCCCTTAACAGCCCATCTGGGAAGGGCCAGCAGGATACTTGGGGAATCCTCCTTGGCATCAAAAGAGACAAAGCCCCACCAGCACTGAGAAAGGACGGGCGAGCCAGGCGCTCGAGGGGGCTTCTACTCACAATGCTTCTCATCAACTTGTCACCTCCGCTGAAGGTTACGGCCAGCATGGAGGCGCACTCCTCCGCATAGAATGGCTTGTAGCCCATCTCATCCACGGCGCCTGGGGAACAGACAGCAGAGACCACGACGCTGGGACTACAAGAACCAACTGGATTCCTACTGCCTGGCCTTGCTGGCTTTTTCCCCATAGGACCAGCATTGCTAGCCAGGGGGTCTTGCCATGGGACAGAGCCCCTGAGTGTCCATAAGCCTCCCTCGCAGCCAGCAGCCTGGCCTCCTTTTTTGTGACTGCGGACTGAAGCACACGCTCCTGTGGGAGAACCCAGAGACCCACAGCTGAACGAAAGGAAGGAGTCTTTGAGGCCCAGGAAGAACACGATAACACCCCCCCTCCCCTCCCCTCCCCTCCCCTCCCGAATAGCGGCGGCCGGGCCTCTTCCTGAGCAACTCCCAGGCAGCTTCTCCGTGCCTGTTGAAATCTCCCTATGGGCTGGCAATGCTGCTCCCTTCCATTTGGACAGTGACTCTCCCGGCCTGTGCTGGTTTTAGCCTGGCAATGAGTCCCTCCCGGCCAGATGGAAGGTGGCAGATGAGCAACATCAGGCCATTCCCCTGAATTCTGCCTCAGCTCCAGGCTCAGAACGGGCACAACAGAAAGGGGAAACAAAGCTGCTCTCAAGAAGCCCCGGCAGGGCCCAGATCTTGGGAGGGGAACCTAGAAACTGTTTTGCATCTCGAACGGCACAGGGTGCAAATGCCATTTTCCTGCTCTCCTGTTGCCCAAACAGCTCCCCAAACAGCCATCAGGGCACCTGAGGCTCCCCCACAGCCAGAAAAGGGTGCCCATCTTGAGAGGGACCCTGGCCTGGGGAAGGCGAAAGCACAGAGAGCCCTGCACTAGCTGAGCCGTTACCAATGGTGACTGTGTAGATGGAGTTGGCGTAGCCATCATAGTTGCAGTTGTCATTGTGATGTCCCCCATTGCCACTGGCCACCACGAAGATGCTGCCAAAGCCCCTCCGGCCAGCAATTACGCCATGCTGCAGAGCGGCCTGTGGAGGAGAAAACAGGCAATGCTTCAGGAGGGGAGGCTGCAAGAACACCCCCGCCCTCCCCCACTTCTGCCCAGCTGACAACCTGCCAGAAAAAGGCCAAGACTGTGGAAGCTCATTAGCTGCCTGGCCCTGTGGAGGCTGGGGCACCACCGAGTCCCCCCTGGGCTCCTGGGCTCTGGCCCCCTGCGAACATCGGGCACACAGCCCCCCACATATGCCTTCCTTCATACCCGTCCAAGCTGATGGGGGCCATCCACTGTTTTGCCATCATCATCTGGGCCCCAGCTGCCAAGGAAGAGGCAGAGAAGGGCATTTAAAGGCACGAGGAGAGCAAGGGCTGGGTTCAACATGCACACAGGACACCCCCACACCAAAAGAGGGCAAGGGGACACTGAGTGAGCAGGCATTTGCTGTCCTCTGCAGGAGAAGCCAGGAAAGCCTCTCTGGGCAGCCCACCAATGGCTGGGTCCTTGAGAGGAAATTGGGGAGGAAAGAAGTACGGTCACCATCTGGAGTTAGTTATCAAGTAACAATGAGGGCAGGACAAAAATACACAAAATAAATGTCTCTAGGGCAGCTCACAACACAACCACGGCAGGCCCTGCTCCCAGCCCTGTGTCTTCCTGCAGACCTGCAACTGTAGATGTCGTTGATCTGATAGTGCTTGTTAAAGGCGACGGCCTCCAGGCTGTCTGTGAGGGGCCCATCCAGCACGCGGATCCCTGTGGGACAAGAGACTCCAGGTGACGCCACCAGGCATGGGGGGGGGAGGAGTTTGTGTGGCACAAGGCCAAGGAAGTCTGAAAGTACAAATTTCCTTTAGAACCTTAAGGGGACTGGGCCTCTTTCTCTGCCCACTTATGCAGCTGGGGGCTACTCCCTCTCTTACCCGATTGGAAGCTAGGCAGTCTCCCCCCTCCCCTGCAGAACTGGAAGGGAGCAACACCTGCAATCCGGCTCCCAAAGGCAACGCCCACAGCGCAGAAGCTGTTGTTGGACACGGCTGCAATTTCTCCAGCACAGCGGGTCCCGTGGTGGTTGCCGTTCTCCTCATCGGGGTGGGGCATGGGGTCAGGATCATTGGAGTTCAAGTCGTAGCTGCCTTCCGGGCTCTGGGAGAGAGAGCAGCCTGAGACGCCTCCTCTCATGGGACCAGGAGGGGGAAGCCAGCACATTCCTGCCCATGGCCTTCAAGCCTGAATGGACACCAATGTCCAGAACTCCCAGCCAACCTAGCTCAAACCCAATCAAATCCTCCTCCAAAGGGCTTGAAAAAGCCATCCCCCAGCAGCACTACAATGCCCATCTTGGCTGCCAGGCCATCTGAGAGGAAAGCTAGCGGGGTGGGAAACAGGCTCCGTCCCACTGCTTAATCCACTGAGAGGCTCAACAATTCTAGGGAGGGGAGACCTTCTGGAGAGGCTGCAGCCTCATCCTCGCAGCCCAGAGACAGCTGCTTTCTCAGGGGCACCTCTGAATTCATGGGGAGCCCAGCTTCCTGGGCTCCCCCCACTCGTTCTTCACCGAGGTCATCTGAGCCAACCACCCAAAAAGGCTCCCCAAACCTAGCCCAGACTGCCCTTCCTCTGCCCACTTGCTTTCCTGGTTGAGAAAGGAAAACGCCACCCCATGGACTTGAACTGCGGCGGGGGGGGGGCAGCCACTCACGTAGTTCGGCTGGATGTCCTTGATGGTGTGTTCAACACCATCATCCACCACCACCACTGTCACCCCCTGGCCCGTCACATTCCGCTCCCACACGCCTGTCACGTTGATATCCATCCCGGGCCTCTTGCGATTGTCCTGGTTACGAGAGCAAACGTGGCCAGCAAGGGGACAGCATCAAGAGAGCCTCTGGCCCCTCTCAAAGCCATACTGGTGGCGGCAGCCCTCAGATGGGCTGCTCCCTGGCACAGTGGCCGATGGGGGCTGGAGGAAGGCGACTGTTGGCCCGGAGCCCCTCCCCCCCCAGCCAAGACGCCCACAGGGAACAGAGCAGAGAGGCCCACGCCCCCATTTTAAGGCCTGCTGCATCCCTCCTTCCTTCGACGGCTGGAACAAGGGGGCACAGCGCAGGGATGCCCAGCCGGGCCTGGTGGAGGGCTTCTAGCGCCAGGGGCCTGGGGAGGGCAGCGACTACAGCCCACCGGGAGACCCGGCTTACCAGGTGCCACTGCTGGGGGAACTTGGGGTCGTTGAAGTGCAGGGCGCGCTTCGAGCGCTTGAGGAGCCGCTGAGCCGCGTGCCACCCTACGCCTGCGTGCCGCGCGAAGAGGGCCTCGGCAGCCCTCCGGACCGCTCCGGGAGGCGGGTCGGAGGCGCTTGCAGGCCGGTAGGCCAAGAGGTAGTGGCCCTTCAGCTCGCCGATTCGGCCCACGTTGACCAGACGGGCCTCGCGGGCCAAGTCATCGGCCAGCCGGTCCAGATCCTCCTCGGGACCGGTCAGGCGCACGGCCCACGTCAGGCTCTCCGGGCAGCGGGCAGCCGAGCAAGGCTGGGTCCCCGGCGCCCCGAAGGCGCTCCTAAGCCCGCGGGGAAGCAGCAGCAGCAGCAGCAGCAGCGGGAGCACCAGCAGGGCCCGTCCAGGGCAGCGGCGAGCGTCCCCGGCGGCCTCCATCACAGCCCTCCATGGCGGGGCCCGGCGCCCCGGGACAGCATCGGACCAGCGGGCTGCCGGGAGAAAGGGGGGCGTGAGCGGAGATCCCTGGCCGGACGGGCCGCCCGGGCCAGCTTGTCTCCGGCTGCTGTGTGCTCGCCCGAGCGAAGGGAAGCGGGAAGCGGAGCCAGCCCCGCGGAGCGCCCAGCCGCAGGACCGGCTCCCTCGCCGCCAGACTCGGCGGGCAGCGCTGCGGAGGGCGGGACGGGGAAGCTCTCCCCTCCCTCCCTCCCTCCCTCACCCCCCCTACGACTAGCCCAGGCCAG
This sequence comes from Crotalus tigris, assembly GCF_016545835.1. Classification (NCBI taxonomy): domain Eukaryota; kingdom Metazoa; phylum Chordata; class Lepidosauria; order Squamata; family Viperidae; genus Crotalus; species Crotalus tigris. The sequence goes on along the minus strand of NW_024100582.1, from coordinate 173,701 downwards.
CCCGCCGCCCCCAGCCCAGCCGAGGGGCACCCACCGCGCGAGCTGGGGCGGAGCCGAGGGCGAGTCGAGTTCCGGCGGTGGGAGAGTGCCGAACGTCACGTCCGCTGCCCGCTGAGCCCCTCCCTCCCGGCTGGTGGGGCGGTGCGGGAGGCCAGCAGCCGGCAGCATGACAGTCTTCCTCGGTAGAGCGAGGGGCGGAGCCTCCGCGGCTCGCTCTGCACATGCTCGGGCACTGCCCCCGCTCCCGCCCGCCCCTCCCGGCTGACAGGGGGCGCTGCGCGCGCGTCGGACTTTCACTGTCGCCGCTCTGGCCGCTCGGCCTCGCGGCGCCGCCCGCCGGCAGGAAGAGTAGGCCGCGCCAAGGCGGCCGCAGGTCGTGCAGGGCGCGTTGTGACGGGCGAGGGTCCCGCGGCCGGAGGGCAGGGTGAGCGCCGGGCCCGGCTTCCCGCGGCCGCGTCGGGCTGTCCTGGAGGGGCCACGGCATTCCCCCTCGGCCCGGGCGATGGCGTCGGAAGAGGCGGCCATGGCCGAGGCGAAGGCCCCCGCGGATGCGGAGCCCCCCCGCGCAGGCCCCGGCGCCGCCCACAGGTAGGCCGGGCGAGACCGGGGAACGGCCTGCCGCGTCGCCGCGAAGAGGGCCCTGCGGGAGACGGGCAGCCCGCAGTCGGAAGGCCGGCGGGGGTGGGGGTGGCTGCGCCCGGAGGGCCGCTCGGGGCCGCTTCGGCGCCCGGTCCTTGCCCTCCCTGGGACTCCAAGGGGCAGAGCAGCAGCAGCAGCTTCTAGGGCCGCCCGCTCCGCTCGCTTCTCGTCCGAGGAAGGCCAAGCGGAGCTCCTGACGGCTTTCGGGGGAAGCGGTGGGGCCGGCCTGGCAGGCGGGAAAGCGGTTGCTGTGTCAGAGTCGCCGCCTTTCCCGGACCCGATTCGGGCAGGGCTGGAGGCCCGGGGGTTGTTCCGCCCGGTCCCCACCGCGGGCGGGCAGTTTGCCCAGAACGGAGCTGCGTGCGATGCTCCGAGGGCACCAGCCGAGCCGCTTTTGCGAGGCGTCTGCAGAAAAGGTATCCAGCACCTTGACCCGTCTCTCTCCCTCCGCCCCCCGCGCCGCCTTGGTTGGCCCCGGCGACCTTCCTGTGCGCAGAAGCAGCTGCCTCCCGCCGGATCCTGCCAAGCCCAGCCGGCCGCGGGAGCAGGAGCCCCCCGAAGATGAAACCGAAAGGGACCCCAGGGACCCGGGCTCTCCGTCCTCCTCCTGCTGCTCGCCTGTTCCCAAGCATCGCACAGCCCCCAAAGAGGAGTCTGCGTCTGAGGCTGCTGACTTGCCTCCCGCCAGCCCCTCAAGTGAGGCACCCTCCCTGCCTGATCTGGACAATGCTGTGGGTGAAAAGAGAGCCTCCCTGCCTGCGGAGAATCCACCAACGGCCCTGCTGCTTCCACAAACAGCCCACTCCACAGACATGAACTGCTCCAAGGCTGAGCTGGGGTCTTGGATCTTGCAGCACGGAAGGCGGCAAAATGGCTGCCCTGATTTGGAAGATGTGCGCTTGGCAGCCTCTCTGGGCATGAAGAGCCAGGGCCAGGACGATGATGGGGCTGCAAAACCGTCCCAAAACATTGCAGTTCAGGTCAGGGAGTGAATGCTTTGCTGAACCTTCCCTGTAGGAAGTGGGACTGGGAGGGGAGGCTTGGGGCCCTCATAAGGGGCCTGGTCCTGCATGAAATGCAACAAAGAGAAGGAGGCAAAACTTGGGTGGTTTCTTCACCTCTGCGGCAGTCCACGAAATCTGGGTGGAAGAGAAAGACGGTGTTAAGCGGGTGTCTGAACTGAGGCCTTTTTTCTGCTTCAGTTAGCATTGGAATAGAGGACGAGAAGGCTGCGACTAGACCACTAGCCAGGCCCAAACCTTTGTGGTGCCACTTGACCACAGGCTGCTGGGCAGAAATGGTGGGAGTCAGAGGAAATCGTGTTTCCTCCTCTGGTTGCTTACAGACAAATCCTCTTCTCCCTTTGCAGACTGACTTCAGGACGGCTGACTTGGCAACCAGTACTGATCTGAACATCGAGAAGAACCTGGTAAGTATGGGACTCTCCTCTTCCGGTAGTGGTGTGGGGCTGCGACTGAAATGCACAGTGTTCATGTGGAGGGGGGCGTTACGCACTCCGCTCGTCGAACTGTTCTGCTTGGCATCCTACCTAGTCAGGGTCTTCTAACCCAGCCGGGGTGCTTTGGCCATGCTGGCTTAAGGCTTTGTCTTTTGAAGGTGGCCCAGAGAATTCAAACCTCTCTCTTGCTGCCCGATAGGACAAGATGATGTCTGAGAGAGCTTCATTGAAGGAGCGATACCAAGAAGTCCTGGACAAGCAGAGGCAGGTGGAGAACCAGCTGCAGGTGCAGCTCCAGCATCTGCAACAGCGCAGGGAAGAAGAGATGAAGAATCACCAGGTGAGATCAAGGCTGCCTCCACCAGGTCTGCAGTGGCAAATCAGGGAGTGCCAAGCTCAAATCAGGGGGGCACCGGGGAAGGAGGAAATTTCATCTGACACCAGCTGAGAACAGCTGAGTGGATTATCAGTTGAAGAGTGCTGAGCCCAGGCAAAGTGTCTTGAATTTTGAAACCATGTTGAGAATGCTGAGAACATGCTACTGGTCGTTTTCTGCATTAGGAGATCTTGAAGGCCATTCAGGATGTGACTGTTAAGCGGAAAGAAACCAGGAAGAAGATGGAGAAGGAAAAGAAGGAGTTTTTGCAAAAGGAACAGGACCTGAAGGCAGAAATTGAGAAGCTCTGTGAGAAAGGCCGGAGGTATTTCAGGGTGCCAGCTGCTGGCCTGTTCAGAAAGATGATTCTGAAGGGGGCAGCAGGTCACGGATACAGGCGAGCAGAGCAAGGCACCTAGGCCCACATTTCTCCCGCAGCAGTAATCTGAATCAGCAATGCAGGAGGTCCACAGTATCCCATGGTAGCAGCCCAGGTTCAACCTGCTGAGCCTCCAAGCCAGTTGTGCATGTTTGCAAATCTGCAGCATTGCTGCCTCTAGTCCAGACCCCCTTGGCTTCCAGTTGCGTAGTGCAGCTGCTCTCCTGGGAGTCTTGAGCCCAAAGCATTCACTGGGCTGCCCTCCTCTCCCTCCCTGCCTCCCCCCAGGCTTTTGAAGGAGCAAGAAGAGAAGGAGAACAAGATTGTTTCGTTGATTGCTGAACAGGCAGAGGAGAAGTAAGCCGGGGGGGGGGGGAAGCTTATGCATTGCCCTGAGCATCACCTCAAATGGAAAGGAGGGGAAGGGACTCGTGCACACTGTCCCTGAGGCCTCTTCCTATTTTTGCCAGCTGGAAAAGCTATGTAGCTGGAGGGTAGCTCCTCCAGGGCTCCTGGCAGGCCCCTTCGTTCAGTGAGCATCTCTGCTTGCTCTGCAGGGAAGCATGGGAACTGGAGCTGGGCAAGCTGAAGAACCAGCAGAGTGACATCAACCGGTCAATCTTGGAGGAGACGGAGCGGGCCTGGAAAGCAGAGGTGGGGGTACGGGGGGGGGGCTAAGCCTCCTCTGGGGGCTCTTTGCATCAGTGGGAAGGACACGGCCCCTCTCCAGGTGTTACTTCTGCAGCACCCATGAGGCTGATGTGGCGCTAGATGCCCAGTGGCTGGGGGGGGAGGTACTGTGACTGTGCTTTCACTGCCCACTCAGACATGCCAGACAGCATAAGCAGGTTGCCCCCCCCCTTTCAGATCCTATCTCTGGAGAGCCGAAAGGAGCTCCTGGTGCTAAAGCTAGAAGAAGCCGAGAAAGAAGCAGAGCTGCACCTCACCTACCTCAAGTGAGCATGGCCACAGGCGGGCTCAGCGGGCAGAGAAAGCACCATTGCCAATCAGTGGGGTGGAGGGGGGGTATCCTGACCTTGGAGGCCAGCGGGCGAGTTGCATCAGCCACCTTTGGGGAAAAAGGGACTATGTATCTGCAAGAGGAGGCCCGTAGTACAAGATTGAGTTTTCATCTGGGGCGGAGGGGCTGCTCCTGTCAGGCTCTTTGCGATGCTCCAGCTGGGAAGCTCAGCCCTGTCTGCAACTGCCACGTGCTGCTCTCCTGTTCTCCTGCTTCTGGCAGGCCTTGTTGCCGGCTCCGTGACGTCACACTTGTCCTTCTGTGACTCAGGGTGCAACATCTCACTCAGAACCTTGGGCTTAAAAGACTTGGGGAAGGGGAGGAGGAGGAGGAAGAGGAGGCTTCTCCCCTTCAGCTGGGGGAGTCTTGGTGGTTTGTGAGCTCAGGGCAGAACTCTTTTTGCCCCTTGGCATCTCTCACACATAGGTCAGCACCCCCTACGCTGGAGACAATCCGGCCAAAGCAGGAGTGGGAGACCAGGCTGAACAAAATACGGATGACCAAGGAGAGTGTCCGTGTAAGTGCAGAAGTGCACCCCTTCCCTCAGTGGAGCAGTGCTTGTGCCCTTCAGGATCATGGGAGGCATCCCAGGGCTGTTGCCATTGAGGCTTTGTGGGCCTCCACGGAGACTGCTGGAGGTATTTCCTCAGGATGAAGCTGGAAGGCCTCAGGAGTTTTGTGGGGTGTTCCCTTTTTGAGGTGCTGCTGAAGCTCTTCTCCAGGAGTGTTGTGCCTCCCACCCTGCTTGCGTCCACCTTGCTCAATGCACATCTATCTTCTAGGACAAGTTCAACGACCACATCCAGCTGGTACGGAACGGGACCAAGTTGAGCAGTCTCCCACAGATCCCCACACCCCCCCTGCCCCCGCCCCCATTGGAGGTGAGCCAGGGGATGCAGAAGGCTGGTATCGGGGCTCTGGCCACTATCGGGCACCAGACTAATGGTCTTCTTCCTCCTTTCCTCAGACAGACTTTCTGCTGCCTCCTTTCCAGACCAAGTCCTCTCTCGCCCCCCAGTTGCCCTTTCCCATCGGGACAGTTTCCATGCCCCCGATGGTCATGCCTAGCGCTGACCCACGGGTGCTCTCCTTCCCCCTGCTGAACCCCAGCCTCATCGCCAGGCCCAGTCAGCCTTCGCCGACTTTGCCTGCAGCCCAGGAGCGGAGCAATCCCTGCCTCTCTTCCCTGGTCGGTTCCCATGGGGCGCCTGGACCCTCGCTGCCTCCCCCCCCAGGCCTGGGTGGAGTCAAGACCCCATCTGACTTCCATAGACCCCCTCCCGTGGACAAGCTGGAGAAGATCCTGGAGAAGTTGATGACGCGCTTTCCTCAGTGTAATAAGTGAGTGTAGGAGCCCCAAGGGCGAGGGGCCCCGTCTGCCCTAGCTGGCTTCCCTGGGACGCATCCAGGCTCGGACTGATGGAACAACCTGGCCTCACACAGAGGCTCTCTCTGGCAGATGGGATCTTCCAGCCTTCACCCACTGGCTGGTAGAAGGTCTGTTTGCGGCCAGTGGCCCATGGGAGAAGGCGGCCAGTGGGGGACTCTGCTGGGCAAGAGCAGCCCATCCCCTGCAGGGCTGGCCTGTGCCCCTGCTGAGCCCGTCCCCTCACCTCTTCTTCACAGGGCCCAGCTGACCAATGTCCTCCAGCAGATCAAAGCAGCTCGAAGGACCTTGGCGGGACTCACCATGGAAGAGTTGAGCCAGCTTGTGGCAGCCAAAGTGGCAGAGCAACAGGAACTGGTGGCAGCTGTTGGCACCCAGGTGAGCTGGCCGGCAAGCCTTGGGCATTCTAAGCATTATGAGGCTGAAGGCAAGCTGTGGGGTTGAGTTTGGCTCAGACTCAGTCTAAGGGGGTCTGCTTTCCTCTGCCGCAGCCCCATAGCCGGATGTGCTCCCCCTTGTTCCCTGGTCCATTGCCTCAGATCAGCAACCCTATGTTCTTGCCACCTGCACAGGTCTCCTACTCTGGGACGCCACCACAGGTGAGTCCAGTGGGGTCTTCTGAGTTTGCTCAACTCACATTGGGTGAGACCCCTCTCCCATCCCTTGCCTGGACTTCATGCCTCTTTGCTTTGTTTCTCTGCCAGGCACCTGTGACCTGCAAATTGTGTCTAATGTGCCAGAAGCTGGTCTCACTCAGCGACCTGCACCCCATGGCCTGTTCACATGTGCTGCACAAGGAGGTGAGGGGCCGCTAGGACCTCCGGGTGGGGGGGTTGAATTGGCCTGATTGCATAAAGAGAGGTTTACAATGCCCCCTCCCCCCCTTCTCCTGGGGCTGAAGGGCAGCACTTGTTTCCTTGCAGTGCATTAAGTTCTGGGCTCAGACGAACACAAACGATGCCTGTCCCTTCTGCCCCGCCCTGAAATGACCCCGGCTGAAGTGGAGAGGCGGAGGTGGCTTCCAAGGGGCCTTGTGCCCAGTGTTTGTATGGCTCTGTATTTATATGGCAGTGTATACACCTGTACATTTTTATTCTATAGGGAATGTGTGTATAGAAAGTCCACACCCATAGCAGTTCATAATAAAATGTGTATATGATGCAGTAGTTGGGCAGGACCCTCCTTTCCCTACTTCAGAGGGACCACGGCTCTGCTGCAGAAGGTGGTGTGAGAACTGGAGCATTTTTCCTCTGCTGTGGGGATGCAGCCCGAGAGAGTCCATGGCTCTGCAGAGTGAGAGATGCTCTTATGGGCACCCCGAGTGGCATGGCCTTCTCTGTTGCTGCTGTCACGGACACTTGGATCAGGACAGACGCTGTGGGGCTGTGGGATTTTTCCCTACCCTCAGAATTAAGATGGCCAAGGACCCACGGTGCTGGCTGTGAGGGCCCCTGGGACTGCAGTCTGGCTTGGATTGCATGGCACCGTCCCATGAATTAATGGCAGTGGGTGAGCATGCATGAGCGTCTGACTGGAGGGGGGGGTTATGGCCTAAGTTCCTTCTGGGACTTCGGCATGGAGGGGGAAACTCCCTCATTGTGAAGGCATCCTCTGATGTGAGACATACTGAAAATGCATAGCTGCACTGGGCAACTTCCAGCGAGTAGGGTCCTGGTCAATATTGAGTGGGACTTGTCCCCTGGAAGACACTAATTTTACCACAATTTGGCTCAGCACAAATGGCCCTCACAGGAGGGAAAAACATCCCCCATCCTGTCCCACCTCTCCGTATGGGCAGCGTAAAACCCACAAAACCAGACCAAACAACCTGGCATTTACCAAAATACAAAACACAGTTAAAAGGTTTTCTAGCTTGTTTCTTCTTTTGCATTTGAGACAAAATGGGAAGATTGGGGAGCTAATATTACAAATATTTACATTGTACATTTACATTGTACATCAAATGTACAACATTTAAAATATTGTACAAGCACATTGACTGCAACTATCCCCGTCTCCCATGGCCAGCGTCGGTGCTGAGGATCTCCCAAGGAGTGTTCCATTCACAGCAGTGGAGACCCAGTGGGATCTCTGTGCCCTGTCGGCCTCCCAAGGCTTTCCATGCCAAATCCCTGCCCAGAGGACAGAGGTCCCCAGTCCCACAGCTGTCTGCTCCTCTCAGGCAGACCGCATCCAGGAGCCTGGAAAAGGTGGGGGGGGTCTCACAATACAACAGAGGAAACTAACTCTCCTCACCCACTTCTGTCCGCTGCAAAGGAAACACCTTGGACTCCACACTGCAGAATTACAGAAATTGGAAGAGACCTTGGAGGTCAACTAGCCCAAGCAAAAACCCTAGACCACTGCAGGAGAGCTGCCTGTGCTACTGAGGGGTCTGGGCCCTGCCCTGCTCCAATACTGCCTGACCACGTGTTGCTCAGCAGAGGCCCCAGAGCAGGGATCAGAGTCCAGGCTGCCCATTTGGCAGAGAGGCAGCTATTTGGGCGCCCACAGCTAACTCTGCCGCCACAGAGCCTGGGGAACGGCCAGCGGCTCCTTGGCAAGTCAGCTGCAGGCTACTGAGGAAAGATGTCTCTCTGCCTGTCCATTCCCAACTGCGCAAGGCCACTGGGTGCCCAAGCTGGCAACAGAGCTGCTTCGGCCTCAAACCCTCTGAACCTTCCCACCCTCCTGGGCGGAGGACAGGAGGAAAAAAGCTGGGCCAGATCGGCAGAAAGGGGTGAGGAAGAAGTGCCAGAACCAGGCCACACATTCAGCTTGCTTGGCATCCAAGACAGCCAGGCAGGAGGCTGGCATTGGGTCCTGCTTCTGTCAGCAGGGACTCTGCCAATGGGAGAGTTCCATCTCTCTCTCTCTCACACACACACACACACTGGAAATGGGGGCCTGGCACTTTGACCTAATGGCCAGCTCATGGGGCCTCTGTAGCAGAACTTGTCTGGAGGAGGGGAGCCCACTGGATCCTTCCCGGGGAGGAAGGGCAACACAATAAGCAGGAGGGTCTCCCCACCCCCAGGTGGCTGTTCCTGTTACAGCCATAAACTTCATTGATTCCTGGAATTCAGGTTTCTACAGCCATCTAGAAAACCTCCAGTAACCCCTTCGCCAATTCAGTGGGTCCCTCATCTTGAACTGATCCCTGTCCCAGCAGGCATGGGGAGAGGGGAAGAGATGCCCTTGAAATGGTGTCACCAGACATAAATTCCAAGCAGGCACCTGAAGACTCTAAAAGTGGGGTATGGCACCCCCCCTTCAGTTATATAACTATTGAAATCTAGAGAAAAAAGCACACACCCTTAATAAATTAAAAAGAAGCACTGCTCAGAAGCCCCCCCCCCCCCCTTCACCTAGCGCTTCCGTGATGCACAAACTGCAGCAGTCACTGTTACTGGCAAACTCAGTGCAACAGGAGAAAAGGTGTTTTCCGGAGAGATGACAGGACCCAGCCAGTCCGCCTGCCCGCTGCTTGTGTTAATTGTGGAACTTCTGGGACACCAGTGGAAGCAACGGCTCTTCTGCCAATCTCCCTGCCCACCATAGGCTGGAGGCTGGTAGTTATGGTAGGCCCTGGGCGGCAGCTGAGCAAACCCAGCAACAGCAGCTGTCCGCATGGAGAAGGCAAAGGCCACAGCAGCGCTAGGAGAGGGGACGATGGTCCCAGTGCCCATGCCCAGCCATGTTGCCAGCATGGGCTTGGGGCTGGGGGGGAGGGCAGCGCTCACTTGAGCAGGGAAATGTCATCAGCAAAGTCATCGTGACCACGGCGAAGGCAGCGCAGGCAGCGCCACTGCGAGACCATCAGGCAGAGAGGAAGCATGAAGAGAGCGCAAATGGCTGCCATGATGTATGCGATGGTCATCAGAGTTGACTCGTCCGTCTGGGGGATGTTGTAGCCACAGTCCTCCATGTCGGGGTGCAAGAAAGGCCCATCCACTGAGGCTGTCCAGAATGCATCCTGCACTGAACACGGGAACAGAAGGGGAAGAGGCAAGACGTGACTACAGGGGCCTGACTGAGGCCCCATCTCGACCTGGGCCAAGCACCGGGCCAGGGATGGCGAAGGAATGAGAAACGTGACCAGCTCATGTGTGGGGAAGGCCAGGCAGAAGCCAGCTGAAAGATGGAGGTCCGGTAACCCAGGGGCCCAGGGAGAAGGAGTGCTCCAGACATGTTGGAGGGCTGATGACACCACTTCACAACCTGCCAAAGAGAACACCTGAAGGGGCTGAATTCAAGCTCCATTTTCATGGCCCTGGAGGTCTCCTGCAGGAGCTGGGGGGCTGTTCAAGTCTGGGAAGCAGCAGATGAGACTGCTGGCAGCGCTTGCCCCCCTCCCTGCTCTGAGACCTACCATGGCAAGTGCTGACAGCAAAGCCAATGCGCTTTTGAGCCCGGTCAAAGACCACGTAGAAGCCCTCCATGATCACTGCCCCCATGACGGTGCCAGTGGAGGACTGGGAGACAGCAAACTTGTAGCACTCGTCCTGGGAGGTAGCCACGTCCTCGACAGGCCGTAGGTATTGCTGAGAGGAGGCAACAAAGACATGAGGCCATGCCTGAGAAATGGTGTCCTGCCTCTTCAGGTCAAAGGGGCAGCAGACTTTAGCATTCCCAGGAGGATCAAGGAAAGCCATGCACACACACTGCCTCTGAGACGTTCATCATTTCACACATTCCTGCATTAAGCTGGTTGAAATGAAGTCCAGCCATTTCTCCAACAGAACTGGAAGGACCTCGGGAACTCATGTAGTCCAACGCCCTGCCAGATGCAGAATTCCACTATTCTGGCATCCTGACAGGTGGGCATCAGGCCCATGGAAATCAGTCTGTTCTCAAAGATGTCTGTTGCATTTTTTTTTCTGACATCCAACTCAAACTTTTCTCTGTGGTCATTTAAATTGCGGTTTCTTGTCCTGACTTCTAGGATGACTCTGAACAACTTTTCTTGTCTTCTACACAACAGACCTTGAGATATTGGGAGACACACAAATTTCTCTTCCAGGCTAAGCACATCCCATGTCATGAACTTCTCCTGTTTCCTATCCAGGGCCCTTGTCCTCTTGGCTGCTCAACTCTGATCTGCTTCAGGGTTTTTCAATTCCTTCCCAAAATAGGGCGGCCCAAACTGGGCTACATATTCCAAGTGCAGTCTGGCCCATGAGCCATAATGAGAATGATGACTCTTCTTGATTTTGATCTCTGCTGCGTTTTTCTTTCTGGCTTGCCAGGAAAAGTTAAGCAGTATCCAAAGTCAAGCTCAGAAATTAATCTATGGATCAAATTTACTGCCTGAAAAGATCTGATGTATATTTTTAAAGTGCTATTGTAGGACTGGTATAGCTAGTTTTAGCCAGAGGAGCTCCATTTTGTGGGCAAAGGGCCTTTGGCCTTTTGCTCACTGCTGTTCTTAGCTGTTTTCCCTTTGGGCTTCTCGTCCTCCAGCCTCTCACCTTGCAAGGCCATGTGGCAGCCTTATCACATAACAAGGACTGTCCCAAACCAGGACAGCAGGGGAAACAAGGCTGACCTGTTGGAAATAGATTACTTAGTTTGAGTGTACGAGCTCCCTTTTTCTTGTTGCAGATAAATCAGCTAGAAAGTTTTACATGCTTAATTACCAGCCTTATCAGGGAGGGACAGAAGGGTTACTTTGCCCCAGGGAAAAACAAATCCAGCATTTGGATTGGCCAATCAACGGTTTGGCCAATACTGTCTTCACAATGTGTTAAAAGTCCCTATTTTGAACTTTTCTTATAGGTAATGTCAGTATTATAGTATTGCTACTGTACATAACAAAATGCAGTAGTCCTTGACTTATGACCATTCTTTCAATGACCATTCAAAGTTACAATGAATGAATGATAGCTATGACTGGTCCTTGGGAGTTACGGCCATCCCAGCACCCCAGAGTCACATGATTAAGATCTGACTGTTTAGCAACTGGCTCACACTTAGGATCTCTTTCAGTGCCCTGATCACCAGTTGCAGCTGGCTTCCCCAGAAAGTCAATGGGGAAGCTGTCAAGGAAGGTCAAAGTCGCTAAGTGAAGTCTCCCCCATCCACAATAACCCCCCAGGCCCTCTGAGATAGCCCCGTGCCTCTCATATACCCTCCCCAACACGTGCTGTGCTTCCCTGGACCTCATCCACCCCCTTACTCGCTCTCCCACTCAGTAGCAGTCACTTACCTACTTGCCAGCCTGGAACTTGCAACTTCCTGCTGGTTTCCCCATTGACTTTAGTTGTGGGAAACCAACAGGAAGTTGGTTCACCTAAGTACTGTGGGGTTCAGTGAGGTTTGGTTTCTGAGTACAAGCAGGACTGCAGGAATTGCTGTTGCTAAGCAATGCTGTCACTTAGCAATGGAAATTCCCATCCCAATTACCACTGTAAGTTAAGGATTACCTGTAATGCTACAGGTGCCCTGGGCTCTCTTGCTCAGCCTCTGAGTTCTTAACACTAAGCTTCTGATGCTGCTTAAAATGTGCTTTTGAAAAGAATGGACAATTCTGTATTTCAGTCGTTGAGAAAAGCTGCACATTCTTAGCGCAAAGGCCGACATTGCTCCATGCCATAACAAATACCTGCCCAAAGTTCAAGTCCTGGAGGGTTGGCCGTTTTTCCCAGGCTGCCCAAAGACCTGGTTTCTACCAGCAATATTCTCAACTGACCTTCCTTCAGGGTCCCCACCAGTCTCCTCCTCTCCCTCTGCTGATATTGCCCCCCAAACAGACCCTTCCCCCTACTCTGACTGCTGAGAAGCTGGCACCCACCTGGGGCAGGATGCTGATCCGGAAGGAATGGTTGGTGGCCTCCCCCATCAAGTAGAGAGAGATGACCGGGAAGATGTTCCAAGGGGTCGTTCCCACTTGCCAGCAAACCAGCTGCTCCCCCAGCCAGAAGCCATCCGGGAACTTCTCTGTCTGTGGTGAGGGAGCCACAACAGAAACTGCTCAGCAAAAGGTAGCCTCCAGCAGAGGCCGGAAGGGCAACAGACTCTCTGAAGTTGAAGCTATTTCATGTTCCACACCAAATTACTTGTCCCCTCACTTTCCATTGCTTCCTCAGCTGCAGAACCTCAAAGGCTGGTTCTAGCAGGGACCAAGCGCAGCCCCTTCCACACACCCCAACAAAGCCAAAATCACTGTTGGGGTACCCTGCCTCTTGGGGGATGCTGGCTTCTTGAGCAGGAGGGGAGATCCCTGCCCACAAATGATCCCGCCTGCTCACAGGCTTCTCTCACCGAGGAAGCTGTCTTGATGGATTTCACTGCCTCCTCAAAGACCTTCTTGGGCAGCCGAAGGTTGGTGGTGCCGCTGTCCACAATGCTCTTGTCGTAATTGTACTAGGGAAGGGGGAGGTCACAATTCAGGTGCTGGTTCCATATTGGTGCAGGGGCCCACCCAGCCTGAGCAGGGCAGGAAAGCTGCTCGGGAGGCAGCAGGGCACTCTCTGAAGGAGGAAAGGCCGTCGCGGTGCCGCTACTCCTTCCACCATCCAGCTGAACCTGACCAAGTCAGCTGAAGCGCCTGTGCCAACTCCCTCCCCCCAGCAGCCCCTTCACCTCCTTGCAGTCCATCTGGAGATCCTGCCCATTGATCTCCATCTTGACTATGACAACCTCATAGTACCATTCCTTCCGGATAGGGGTGTACCAGATGTTGCCCCTGTAGAGGGCCTGGTCGATGCCCCCAATGATCTGTGACGAAAGGGAAGAACAGAGGAACTCTTAGGGGCCGGAGGCAGAGAGGCCACCCAGAATGGGGCTGAAGATTGGCCTATATCGGGAGCAGCTGCCTCTTGCAACCCCCCTTCTTTGGGTACAGGCACAAGCTGACCCATCTGGAGGAAGAAACAGGGCCTAGGCTGTAGCCATCTCTAAATGTAAACACTTTGCGCTCTCATTCTGAGTCTCTTAGTTTATTGAGGCCATTTAAAGGTCATGATGCTATAATGGGGAGCCACTCTCTGCAAACAAAAGAGAGGTAAGGCCTTTTGGTTGCATACTCTCACCATGCTGCCCCCCACGGACGCCAGGGTCTCTGAATCATTGGTCGGGAAGCTGGTGCCACACAGCTGCAGGGAGAAGATGTTGGCCACCTGCGTTTGCTTCACCAGTGAGTCAAAGAAGGGCTCCAGGCTGTTGTCTGGCTGGCGGGAGAAAGAAAGAGGGGCATGCCAACAGTGTGGTTGGGCATTCTCACTCAGCTGAAAAGAAGCATCGTGTCAAGGCCGTGACTTTTCCAATTCCCCCCCCCCCCCAGCAATATATTGGGACCGTATCTTCCAGAATTCCTAATTGGCCACGAATTAAGGGAAGCATTACTGTAAACGATCTGGAGGGTGGAGGGGCACGGGGAGGGCTGGAGGGCTTTAACCATCTTCCTGACCTAAACAGGGTCTTGGGTTGCTCTGGACAGCAGTGCTACAGCCACTTCAAGGCAGGGCCTTCGCTGAGACGGCTCAGCACACTGAAGTCCAAAGGGCAGAGCTGTGCCCTAGAGAAGGCTGGCAACTAGCTTGGAAAGGACTGAATTCTGCGTTTGAAACACCCTAGAACAGACTCTCCCCTAAGGCCCAAACCAACCAGCTGGTATCTTGCTCAAGAAAAGAGGGGGTGAGCTGCGCCACTTGCATGAAAAGAAGCTTGAGCGATGCACAGAAGGGTAAAAGAAGCTCACCCGGGCAATTTCGGCATATGCCAAGCCCAGAATGCCTTCCCAGTTGGAGCCATTGATAAAGAACTTGTCCGACTTGATGATGGCGGCAATGTTGGCACGAACCGTGACATTTGGGCCATGAGGGATGGCCACTAAGTCAGTGCCCAGCTCTCCCTCCCACTTCCCTTGCGTGTAGGGCACGTAGACTCCCTTCCGCAGGTCCCGATAGGTGCTGGAGCTACAACAAACACGAGTAGAAAGTCAGGGCTCACCCCCTGCGGTGCCACGTCCCCCCTGCCTCTTGCAATGTCTTGCTGAAAGCAAGCTGGGGGAGCTCTCGAGTGAGGCCCCCTCTCCTCTCTGAGCAGCTCACCTCACCGCCCTTGCCTACTCACAGCTGGCACTGGTAGTATCGCTGCAGGAACTGATGAGGGGCTGCACCCACGGCAAAGTTGCTGCTTCCAGTGTCCACCAGGATATTCAGCTGGAAGAGAGAAGAGCCCGAAGGAGACTGAATCTGCTTCACACAAAATATTGGGAAATGTCTCTGTAGTCCCAGCCCCCCATTTGACCAGACTGCATTGGTTTCCAGATGTGGTGGCTACATCTATGGTTCTGACTAGCCTAGGAGACGCACTCTAGAGGCAGCAGACAACTTCTCTGTGTGCTGATACCAACCAGCCCCATAAGAGACATTAGGGCTTTATCCGTTATCTTTTTTTGCAGCAACGGCTGTGGTGAAGGCCAAGGCCGCTGTGGCTCTCCTGGCTTTTTTGCTGTAGACCCCAGCTTGAGAGGAAGGAACATGATAGTCAACAAAATGCACAGTTGCCCTCAGAGGCAGCCCTGAGCCAAGCAGCTCAGGTGAGCATCTCCCCAACTCAAGGTCAAAGCTAGGCTATCTCAAACCCCGTCCTATCTACAGTGTGCAACTGCTAGACTCGCCCATGATTTGCACATCTCCAGGAGGCGGTTCTGGAAAGAAGCCACACCAACACCATCCCGACCAGGGCACAGAAGGTGTCAGAAACGGTGACCCTCCTACTGCATCGCGCCCAAGTCGTGGTCCTCCCATCCCTGCAAAGGCCTGCTGGCATGGATCTCCGGGGCCAGACGGCCTGGAGGATCAGCGGCCCCAAAGGGCGGGGGCCTTTCCGGATGCTGCGCAGAAGAGAGCATCTCTTGCAAATTGGGAGCCGGGATGGGTCCTTCAGAAGCAACCCGGACTCGTCGCACCGCTTTCTACGGGCCAGGATGATGCTCCGAGCGATCCGGAATCGGGGGCAGCCACCGCGGACGGCAGGGCCCCTCGGAGCCGGTAGCCACCGCAGCCCGGGCAAGAGAATTGGGCAGGCGAGGAGAGGCGCCCACCCTTCCTCAGCAACACAGCGGAGCCCGGGAAACCGCCACCAAGGCGCCTCGCCCGCGCCCGGAGCCGCTCACCTTCTGCGGGGGGCTGCCCACCGTCATCTCCACGTAATAGCCCTGCCCCGATTTTCCGCGCAGGTTGTCCACCATGGCCACGAAGCTGCTGCTGCTGATGGCGGCGGCGCGGCTCCGGGGTTGCTCCCGCTCGCCGGCCGAGCGCCGCGCCCGCCCTTCCGCCGCTGGCGTCCCGGGCAGCGCGCTGTGCAGCGGCAAGCGGAGCCCGGACGGCCCCGCCGGGGCGCCTCCGAGGCCGCGCGCCCCGCCCGAGCCCAGCCACAGCCAGAGCGCCAGCAGCGCCGGAGACATCGGGGCGCCTCTGCGGAGCGGCGGCGGCGGCTTTACAGCGGCATCTCCGGCGGTTGCCAACGGCGCGGCGGAGCGGGAGAGTTGGCTGGCCCGCGGGCGGAAAAGCGGCGACGGCGGCGGCCAAGCTTTCCTCTGCCGGAGCTCGCCGGGAGCTGTAGTCCGGGCCCGGGGGCGGAGGAGGTGCCTCTGCGCAGGCGGCGGGAGGAGGAGCTGCGCGGCCGGCGGGAGGTGGGGGCGGAGGCCGAGGCCGCTGTTCAATCTCGTCCGCTCGGGGCCCGTAACTCGGCCGGAGCGGGCCGCGGCGATGGGAGGGAGATTCCTTGGGACGGCAGGGTGGAGGCCGGAGCCCCCGTGCCCGCCGGCTCATATACCCTCTTCCGGTAGGACCGACGCTTTTGCTCTCGCGGTCCGGAAAAGGCCCTTCTCGGGGCCCTCGGTGGAAGCGGCCTGCCGGGGGATAAGCGCCGCGACGGACGGGCGAAGACGTCCGGGCTTCTCGGCAGCGGAAGAAGCCGCCGCCGTCTCCTGTCCCTCGTCCTCCCGGCTCTGCTGCTTCCGTGGTTTCGTGCATCCTGTAAGTGGATGAAGCATCAAGGGAGAAAGCCCTCCCCCTTTCAGGCCCAGAGGGGTTCTGGACGCGGCTTCGGAGTCCAGTGCAGCTTAATAAGGTCACAGGCAGCAGGCGCAGCAGGGCCGCCAACGGGTACACAGGTAGGCCCTTCACCTTAAATGAATGCTTGGCTCAGGCGAACCCTGGCCCCGGCTTTCCCATGTACAATGATCTGGGACAATACACTCACTGGATTCACGCGTGGGATCCTTCGCTGGGAGACTGCCTAAGGCGCAGCACAGGGGCAGGGACCCTGGAGCTCCTCTCTGATGACAACTGCATCAGATTGGCGCAGATTGAGAGGTAGCCTGCCAGTTACAACCTGCCCTGCTGTCTCGTGACTTGGGCAATGGGCAACCTGGCCTTGGATCACCTGAACGCCTTTTTGCAGGAGGCCCTCCCAGCCTGAGAGGGGGAATCCCTCCCACCAAACGCCACTGGTCCCACTGACTTCACAGTTACCAACACTGACCCCTAAGCGGAAGCACGAGGCCTAGGTGCTCCTCATGCAGCCAGAAGCCCCACAGTCTGGGAGCATCCTGTGCTTGCCTTGAGCCCCTGGGGCAAACCAAGCTATAAAGTACCACCACCGCTCCATTTAAAAAAATAATTTTGAACACATTTGCCAAAGAAACAGCCATGTTAGTTTGATGGTCAGAAGAGCTTCTCCACATTACAGCACGAAGCACTGGCTGGCCGGCTGCCAGACTAATCTAAGATGCTCAGCTTCTGCACTGGCTTTGCTTGCCAGTCTTCTTCATTTCCCATTGCAAGCTGTTTTTAAACTGGATCTCTTCAATAAACTCCATATTTGGGCCATCTTGGGACTTGCTGAATGGTTTGCTGTTGAGGGCCTGAGACCCCAGCCCTGAAAGTGCTTCATTTAAAAGGGACATATTTTCAGTTATTTTCCATCTCCTTTCATCTTGTCTGCATAGAAACTCAGAACAGGAAGCTGCCAGTAGCTTAGCTAGATCAGAATAAGATCCGCACGCTTGGCAACCATTGCTGAAAGCAGACCCTACAGAGAAATCACAGCTAGAGGCATAGGATGCTGTTAGAACAGCACCTAGCAGCTTGTTTCAGCTTGGGATGAGGGGCAAGCGGGGGTCTATGTGGTATAGATCATGCTAAGAACACCTGAACAGGACGGCTTGTATACTTGTTATTCCACGCTGAACATCATTGCTTATACACGTGCCATAATATGAAATTTGCAACCAATCAATGTTGCCATTTTGAATTTCCTGTACCTTGGGGTACAAAAATAGAATGCCTGTCTTGTTCAGGGCTCCTCGTAGCCCCTTTGCTTCTGATCAGAAATAAAGGGATACATTTCCACTTTCCTCGGCCCTGCACTGTTTATTGGCTCTTGTGCGAACTACAGTTTGACTTTTGGCCATCACTTTTATTGCACTGATGTCTCAATGTTTTCCTGCCATAAAACAAGGCCTCAGATTGTCCCCTTCTTCTCTGGGTGACAGGAAACATTTTCCAAGCAGCAGGCTCAAAAGCCAGGAAGAGTATTGAAGTTTGGCATGGACATTATGGGCAGCTGGTTAAAGCCAATTTGCCTGGCTGCCCTGGGGTAAATCCAAGGATTGTGCTGGTCAAGCTCTAAGATGGATGTTACAGGCAATGCCCACTCCCCCTCCCTCTTCAGAAAGCGAGGACTCTGTTCCTAAACCAAGTTCCACAGAAGTCAGAATGTAGGGCTAACTCTTTATCTTCACCTCTCTTAGAAATGGAAAAAAATGAGAAAAAAATGATCCAAAGTGTTTCAAAGGTAAATCTACAAGTAATTCCATCAAGACTAGACAAACATGGCAAAGGTAGACAAATCGGCAAATACAGTGTTATCTGCAGCGCTCAGACAGGGTTGAGTCAAATCACAGGATTGCAGCCAGCAGGAGATCAGGAGAGAAACATAGAATTGCCGGTCTTCATGGCAAAGTTGTACCAATGACTTCAACCTAAATTGACCTCTTCAGCTCCCCCCTCCCCCATCAAACTGACAGGAACAATCATAGGAATTGACCTCTGGGACACAGGTTCCCAGGACACCCCAGGGGAAAACACATCACTTTCTCTACTGCTGAAGGGTCAGCAGGAATAATGTGCCTGCTGGACGCACCTCCCTCCTCTCCCCAAGCAGACAACCCCCCTGAAACACACACACATACACACACACGCACACACACTGCGGGAAGCTTCGATGCCCTGGCACTCCCTGCTGACAGCCAAGGCAGCCATAACCAGCCGGGGCCTATTGTGACAAACCTGCCTTGCAGCACATGGTGGGGGGGCGCACTTTCCCTGCAACTGTGGAGTGCAATCCTATCTAGGGAAAGCTGCAGGCATTCCTTCGTGGGCACAAGCAGCCCCACAAGCTTGTCCTCCTGAGGTATCAGCTGATGGGGCAAGGGCAGGACAGCAAGAGCCCTGACCTGCAGACCCAAGCAGCCAGAAGAGAAATCCACTGGAGGGTTGAGGGCCCGGACAGGGTTCAACCTGCAGCATAGAAAGGGGAGCCATCCCACCTGGAATTGCCTTTGACACCCCCTCCACCCCCCAATTTCCAATGAGAAACATGGGGTTTCAGCGAAGCCTGTTCCAAATTTGCCAAAAACCTGACTTCTAGGTAACAAAACAGTGATTTCCTTGTTGCCCCTCCTCCCACTCCCAGTCTGTTTCCAGGAACCTGCAGGAAGGGGCCAGCTCACCCCAATTCATGTGCATTGCCAGTCAGGGTCAGGAACGGCATCCAGCTGGACGTCAGGACGGTGCAGTCCAGTCTCTCGGGGAGCCTCCAGAGCTGTGTCCAGCAGCTGGTGCCTCCTTTCTCCCCTTCCCTGCTGTGCCCTGCAGGGGACGGGAACTCAGCAAGGGGCCTCCATTCCATGCCACCAAGTCTGGCAAGGAAGAGATTGAGCAAGCAGCGCCAGGCGATTTCTGCTTAGAAGCTCTCTGGCTCCCTTCTGACAGCAACCAAGATCCTTCTTTCTCAAAGGCGGGCCAGGTTGAGGGTTCTGCAACTGAAGGGTCTTTGGGAACCACAGTTCAGGGCCCAAGAGCCTGGCTTGTCTGCCCTTCTCATCGTGTCTCATGAACCCGCAGATGCCAAGGAAGCCAGCTATTTGCCCTTACTGTTCAACAGTCTGGCAGGCAGAGCGGCTGTTGTTGGATAAAACCCTTCTCTGTCTCACATACACACACACACACCAAATTTCAGATTCAGGCTGGAGGTAGCCCATGGGGGCTGCCCGCTCCCCACCTAGGCTAAAAGAGGAGTGCTCAGCAGAGCAGTATGTTACACTCCTCATTCCACCAAGTGTCCGTTTCCTATGGCTATTGGCAAGACTTCCCACCCACCCACCCGCCCCCAGGCCTTCACTCCCTTTGCACAGGAGGACGGGGGGATTGGGGCCATAGTACACAGACAGCAGATAACCATTAGCGACGGTCGGGGGCTTCTGGAGACAGCCGACGCAGCAGCTCCTCAGGGCTTCTCCACCAATGGGGTACTCCCGTTGGCTTTGCTCTTTGCCCGGCCCTTAAAGGAGAAGCGCTTGATGAGGCGGCGCGAGAAGCTTCCGGATTTCTTCCCGGGGGCAGAGGCGCTGCTGGCATTGGGCAAGTCATCATGCGACTGGCTGAGGCCTGCCTCCTTCTGTTTGTTCTTCCTCCGGAAGATCAGTTTGGTGCCACTTCGCAGGAAACCCACTGCAGGAGGAGGAGGAGACTGAACCTGCGCTGCTGGCTTGCCTAGCACAGGAGCTCCAAGCCTCCATCATGCTAGTTGGGGAATGGCTCAGAGACCACCTCCCGAATCCTGGCTACTCCTACAGAAGAGGGCCAGGAGGTCCCCGCCCAAAAGAAAGCTGGCCTCCTTCCTCACCTTTGTGGTCTTTCAGACTTCGGGTCTCCAGGGCACCTGTCGAGCCAGTTTCAGATTCCATGTCATCCACTGAGGGTCTCTCAGAGATGTCTGAATGTGTTGTTTCATCCAGATCCTGGCTCGCCGTCTGAGGCGAGTATGAACTTTCCAGATGTTGCGTGGCATCGCAGATGCTTGGCGGCGTGTATTCTGACAGACCAGCCATGATGGGGTCTTCTTGCAGGGGATTCCCCAGTGACACAGCATAGCCAAGGGAGAGGGCCATTTCATCCTGTGCAATGGGTACCTGCAGATCAGGACAGAGAGAAGCTGAAAGTTGGGGGGGAGGGGATTGCCCTCACTTCCAGTTCTTTCTCAACAATAGAGCTTCCCAGAGTGCTCTGGAGTTGAGCAGCATGAAAGCCCTATCCAATGAATAAATTAAAATAACAAAGCAGTGTCAACTCTCAACCAGATAAACTGCCAGTTACCTTGGAAACTCCTGAGATGATCAGTGTACTGCGCTTGGTTGGAGTCCTCTTTGCAGGCTTATTGGTCAGATCCGTCAACTGCCTGATGGCTGTCTCAGCCACTGGATCCAGGCCGTTGGACACACAGCTGCTTCCTGGGGGAGAAGAGACACACTGCCCAAGATGCCAATTGCACAGAGTAGCTCTGGCAAACTCCTGGCTTTGCACAAGTGTACTGTGCCAGTGGTCGAGAGGCATCTCTTTTCATTCAGACTTGTTCAGGGAGATGTTAAACATGATGATGCCTGATTCTTCCTCCAGGCCAGCCAGCCAGCAAGGCAGGTGAAACCAAGAACATGCTAGCTGGACTTCCGGTTCCTGCGAGCAGTGAAATCAGTTGAGAGATTCGGGATGCTGAGCTCTCCAGCTGAGTTTCTTCCTGTTTGGGGACCCTAAATGGGCCAGAAGCCGCCCCGGAGAGGTGGCAATGAAGGAAGGTAGTCCCAGGGACCTAGGAGAGACAGCGGTCTCCCTGATCGGTCCAGGAGAAGCCTCCCAGAAACCAACAGGAGAAAGGCTAGCTAACTCCATTGTCTAGCCCCAGCTGCAAGCAACGGAAGTCAAAAGCTCTACTATAAGCTGATAGTGAACAGTGCGTTTAAAGCTCGGTAAGAATTGATTTTCTCTATCCTACTTGTTTTCCTGAAAAGGAGAACTCCCAAGAAGCAAAAATACCTCCTAGAGTAAAAAAAAAGGGAGGGTTTTTTCCCCACCCTTTTGGCTATTGGAAGCGGGGAATCTAACCCTTTAAGGAGGAAAAAGTCTAGAAAGAACTGAAAAATGATCCAATGCTGACACCTACTGGTAGATGAGGATGATGAAATCTCTGCCTGTGGCCTTCAAAGTTTTAATAAACACAGCTGTTTAGATAAAGTGAGACCTACAGAAACAATGTATACTTTACAAGAGGAAGTATGTGATAAGCTGCAATCAATTCAATGATCTCAAACTACAAAGAAATACAAAACAACTTTGAAAGTATAAATCAACTTATCTCCAATTTAATTTTACTCCAAAAAGACCCTTAGGAGAATAGAGTAGAGATGACTGAATATAAATCCGAAGATAAAGACTTAAAGATGGACTTCCACAAAATAAAAGAGTATGATTTAATTCAAGTGGAAGAAAAGACAACTTATATTTCAACATTACAAAGCAAATTTGAAAATAAGAGAAAGGATTGGATGAAGAGACAAAAAGTGATAAAAGAAGTGGAGAGAAAAGGAAGGAAAATGATTTCTAATAAAAAGGAGTGGGCAAATGCCCATGACAAAGACCTTGATTTACTTTTTATATCTACAGCAACACCTATGATCATACGGGAAAACCTTTTGATTCAGCGAAGTACATTGATTAAGAAAGATTCTGGGCAAAGAAAAAAGATTAAGATGGAAACTAAGAAAATAGATGATGGGACATTTCAGAAAGAATACTTAAAAAAGAAGCATGTGTTTGAATATGGTTAAAGAAATAGAAAAATGTTGGAATATACCACTCTAAGAGGGATGAAATGTTTTAGATACTTAAATGTGACTGAATTTAAGAAGAGTATATAAAAAAATGCTTTGAATCAGAGTTAAGGGATTAGATGACTAGACCTATTGAATGGAATGTCTAAAGATTAAATATATTTTTAACTATGATTAAAAAGAATAAGAAATTTGAGGAAATAAATACATATTAACCTAGGAGGGATATATATTCTAAGTAGTATGTTATTTCTTATGTTCCATTGTTCTTGCTTTCTTTTATTTTTTTATTTTTTATTTCTTTTTCGTTTTTCTTTTTCTCCCCTCTCTTTTTACTTTTTTTTCTATTACTTAAGAAATGTAAAAATGTGAGATGGCTTATATGGAAAAAATATAATTAAATCTGTCAATGTAAATGTAACTAATCGTTGAGAAAACCTTTACAAGTAAGAATATTTAGAATTTGGTGGGAGAAATAAACTAAAATAAGAATTGTAATAGGATTGATGATAAGGCAACCCAAATGACTGAAAAGAAAAAAAATATTCTAATATGAGGATTATTTTTTTAGGAATATTGGAAAAAGTATATACTTAATTTAATTTGTCATTTATTAAAACAATAAGAATTGTATTAACTCAATGTTTTCAAAAAAAGGATGTTTTGGGGAAAGAGGAAATCAACTAAATTAATATATGGAATACAGATTATAGAAATCAATTGTTGAGTGTTTTTACACATGTAACCCAGACACCCCCCTTTATGGAGGTTGTCGTGGCGAAGGGGCTTGCGTAACTCAATGAAGCTATAAGCTATGCCGTGCAGGGTCACCCAAGACGGACAGGTCATAGCAGAGAGTTCTGACAAAATGTGATCCACTGGAGAAGGAAATGGCAAACCATTCCAATATCTTTGCCATGAAAACCCCATGGACAGTACTAAAAGGCAAAAAGATATGACGCTGGAAGATGAGCCCCTCAGGTCAGAAGGTGTCCAATATGCTACTGGGGAAGAGCAGAGGGCTAGTACTAGTAGCACCAGAAAGAATGAAGCGACTGGGCCAAAGCTGAATGGACGCTCAGCTGTGGATATATCTGGTGGTGAAAGGAAAGTCCGATGCTGTAAAGATTTTTTCTCCATAGGAACCTGAAATGTAAGATCCATGAATCAAGGCAAGCTAGATGTAGTCAAAAAAGAGATGACAAGACTGAACATCAACATCTTAGGAATCAGTGAACTAAAATGGACAGGAATAGGTGAATTTAACTCAGATGACCATGAGGTATACTACTGTGGGCAAGAATCCCTCAGAAGAAATGGAGTAGCCTTCATAGTCAATAAAAGAATAGGAAAAGCAATACTGGGATACAATCCCCAAAATGACAGAATGATCTCAATTCGAATCCAAGGCAAACCATTCAATATCACAATAGTCCAGATCTATGCCCCAACCACTGGTGCTGAAGAGAATGAAATTGACCGGTTCTATGAAGCCCTACAGCACCTTATAGAATTAACACCAAAAAATGATGTCCTTATCATCATGGGGGATTGGAATGCTAAGGTAGGAAGCCAAAAGATAACCGGAATAACAGGCAAGTTTGGCCTTGGAGTACAAAATGAAGCAGGGCACAGGCTGATAGAATTTTGTCAAGAGAATACGATGGTCATAACAAACACTCTTTTCCAACAATCCAAGAGACGGCTCTACACATAGACATCACCAGATGGCCAACATAGAAATCAGATTGACTATGTGCTTTGCAGCCAAAGATGGAGAAGTTCTATACAGTCAGTAAAAACAAGACCAGGAGCTGACTGTGGCTCAGATCGTGAGCTTCTCGTTGCAAAATTTAGGCTTAAATTGAAAAAAATAGGGAAAAGCACTAGGCCACTCAGGTATGAACTAAATCATATCCCTGATGAATATACAGTAGAGGTGACAAATAGATTTAAGGAATTAGATCTGATAGACAGAGTGCCTGAAGAACTATGGATGGAAGTTCGCAACATTGTACAAGAGGTAGCAACTAAAACCATCCCAAAGAAAAAGAAATGCAAGAAAGCAAAATGGCTGTCTGAGGAAGCTTTGCAAATAGCTGAGGAAAGAAGGGAAGCGAAAGGCAAAGGAGAAAGAGAAAGATACACCCAATTGAATGCAGAATTCCAGAGAGTAGCTAGAAGAGATAAGAATGCCTTCTTAAATGAACAGTGCAAAGAAATAGAAGAAAACAACAGAATAGGGAGGACCAGAGATCTCTTCAAGAAAATTGGAGATATGAAGGGAACGTTTCATGCAAAGATGGGCATGATAAAGGACCAAAATGGCAGAGACCTAACAGAGGCAGAAGAGATTAAGAAGAGATGGCAAAACTACACAGAAGAACTATACAAGAATGAGCTTAACATCCCAGATAACCACAATGAGATGGTCACTGACCTCGAACCAGACATCCTAGAATGTGAAGTGAAATGGGCCTTAGAAAATCTGAGCAACAACAAAGCTAGTGGAGGTGACAGTATTCCAGCTGAGCTATTCAAAATCTTAAAAGACGATGCAGTAAAAGTGCTACACTCAATTTGCCAGCAAATTTGGAAAACTCAACAGTGGCCACAGGATTGGAAAAGGTCAGTTTACATTCCAATTCCAAAGAAAGGCAATGCCAAAGAATGTTCAAACTATCGCACCATTGCACTCATTTCACATGCTAGTAAAGTTATGCTTAAAATCCTACAAGCTAGACTCCAGCAGTATGTGGATCGAGAACTACCAGAAGTACAGGCAGGATTTCGAAGAGGCAGAGGAACTAGAGATCAAATTGCCAACATACGCTGGATCATGGAGAAAGCTAGGGAGTTCCAGAAAAACATCTACTTCTGCTTCATTGACTATGCTAAAGCCTTTGATTGTGTGGATCACAACAAATTGTGGCAAGTTCTTAAAGAGATGGGAGTACCAGACCATCTTATTTGTCTCTTGAGAAACTTATATGCGGGTCAAGAAGCAACAGTGAGAACTGGACACGGAACCACTGATTGGTTCAAAATTGGAAAAGGAGTCCGGCAAGGCTGTATACTGTCGCCCTGCCTATTTAACTTATATGCAGAGCACATCATGAGAAAGGCAGGGCTAGATGAATCAAAAGTTGGAATTAAGATTGCCGGGAGAAATATCAACAACCTAAGATATGCAGATGATACCACTCTAATGGCAGAAAGTGAAGAGGAACTAAAGAGCCTCTTGATGCGGGTGAAGAAGGAGAGTGCAAAAGTTGGCTTGAAACTCAACATTAAGAAAACCAAAATCATGGCATCCGGCCCTCTCAATTCCTGGCAAATAGATGGGGAAGAAATGGAGGTAGTGACAGATTTTATTTTTCTGGGCTCCAAGATCACCTCAGATGGGGACTGCAGCCAAGAAATTAAAAGACGCTTGCTCCTGGGGAGGAAAGCTATGGCAAATCTAGACAGCATACTAAAAAGCAGAGACATCACCCTGCCAACAAAAGTGCGTATAGTCCAGGCCATGGTTTTCCCAGTTGCAATGAATGGCTGTGAAAGTTGGACCATAAGAAAGGCTGAGCGCCAAAGAATTGAAGCCTTTGAACTATGGTGCTGGAGAAGACTCCTGCGAGTCTCTTGGACTGCAAGGCGTTCAAACCGGTCAAGTCCTAGAAGAGATCAACCCCGACTGCTCTTTAGAAGGCCAGATCCTGAAGCTGAAACTCAAATACTTTGGCCACCTAATGAGAAGGAAGGACTCACTGGAGAAGGGCCTAATGCTGGGAAAGATTGAGGACAATAGAAGGGGACGACAGAGAATGAGATGGCTGGATGGAGTCACTGAAGCAGTAGGTGTGAACTTAAATGGACTCCAGAAGATGGTAGAGGACAGGAAGACCTGGAGGAACGTTGTCCATGGGGTCACGACTTCGGAATTAACAACAACAAACCCAGACAACACACTGTTTACCAATTATTGAGCGACTTATGCTTTGTTAAAAAATTAATAAAATATATTATAAAACAAAATTAAAAAATAGCAAAAAAAAAAAGAACATGCTGGCTGGCCCAGGTCAACTCAGCAAAGTGAATATAGATTTAAGCAGGAATTATTCCTATCCAATACTCTAAGCATTTCATCACGGTAATCTGGTGCCTTCCAGTTATTCTGAACTCTTTCCCATGATCCACAGCTGTTTTGCCCAATCAGGCAATCCAAAATATCTGGAAGGAACCCAACTGTCCTCCTGTTTGGAACTGGCTCCCATCCCCATGTCTAGTCTCAGCCAAGGTTGGAGAGAAGGAAGACAGTGAAAAATTACAGACACAGCTGGTCAACTGCTTCTTCAAAAAGGCCCATCTTGTGTTGGAGGGACAGCATCCCACC
Organism: Crotalus tigris; assembly: GCF_016545835.1. NCBI lineage: Eukaryota > Metazoa > Chordata > Lepidosauria > Squamata > Viperidae > Crotalus > Crotalus tigris. The sequence continues at coordinate 147,150 of NW_024100582.1, read as the reverse complement.
AGCACTGTCCATCTCACAATCTCCCTAATTGTTCTTTTCTGACGTGACTCACTGCTACTGCAGGGAGATGTTCTGCTAGGACAGCCATTTTCTGGAAGCATCGTGGTGACCTTCTCTGTAACTTCCACTTTGGATGGAGATCTTGAGGGTGAATCTAGAGTGCAGGAGGAAGAAGGATCAGCAAAGAGTCAATCACATCCAGCAGAAACCTCCCTTCAGCAGCACCACAGAAATGTTCCACTCATGCTTTGCAATAGAACAGGGATAAGCAACCTTGGCTCTTTTATGACTCATGGACTTCAACTCCCAGAATTCCTGAGTCAGCTATGCCTACCCCTGCACTAGGACAATGCTCAGCTGCAGCCTTCATGGGGGGGGGGAGCAGCTGCTTCAAGAGGAATTCTGGCCCTGGTACAGGCTCCCACCACTCAAACCCTGCTCTCTCCTTATTGCTCAGGCTGAATGTTGCATTACTGCCCAGATCGATGTGATCAGGAGGCCATTTGGGATGCTCTCCAGCCTCATAAACCAGTTGGCTGATGACTTGCAAGCCTGGCTGGCTGGCTGAAATTAGGATATCTTACCAAGCTTACAGTCCAGCTTGGGCCTGGACTGGATGGTGGTGACGGTGGTGACAATAGTGCCATCGGGCATTATGGTCCGGCCCATCTCAATCTTTTTAGTGGGAGTGATGCTGGTGCGCAGGCAGGAGGCAGCCTGGAGCTCTGGCATGTCGTGGTGGAGCAGCTGCCAAGACAGCCAAATATAACTCAAAAAAGCAAAACCTGAGAAGCCAGCTTTCTGCCTCACATACACAAAGACACACAAAAATTCAGCCACTCCAAATTGCCTGCTTTAGAGCTGATCAGCTGAATCACATTGGCTGCCAACAGCTCAGCATGCTTGGAGATGGAGACCAACATCATTTTCTCCTGTTCCGAGAAGGGGGTTTCTTTGAGCTTTATTGCTTGAAAAAGGTAGTATAAAGTTTTTATAAGCCACGTAGACTCATTAAAACATTCCCCCACCTCTGTTGTTTGGACTTTACCTAGTCCTGCACTCCAAATCAATGCACTTGGCTTAAAGCTGAGAAACGGGGGGGGGGGGGAGGGTTGAGTGGAGCAGACAAAAGCGTAAAGCAAGGCAGGCAATCACGAAACAGTTTAGCCTCCCCTTCTGGCCTCTCACCTCCACGGCAATGGCTGCTGCTGGGGGCAGACCCTTGGGGGCCCCTGGACTCAGCAGGTAGAGCTGCTGCCCCTGCGGCTCTTTGGAGGAGGGGTCTATGGGGACAGCCACAAATCCCAGAAGCACGTCTGCAAGGAAAAACCCAGCATGTGAGGCCCACTGAACTGCAGCAGCTCCTTCCTCTCACAGATGCCAGCCAGGTGAGATGCTTCTACCCCCTTTCTGCTCTTCCAGCTGTTAGCTTGTAAGCCAAGCCCAGCCTCATGCACTCGTTCAGCTGCCCACAGATGACTTACCCTCTCCAAAAGTGCTGCCTTCAAATACTCTCAGCACCAACTCTTTGCTCCGGGGACCAAGCTCCCTGTCCAGGGCAGGAAGGAAGGAAGCAGAGAGGCTGTCAGCCTCGCCCTGTAGGTCTTTTCCTGGATCAGGGCCACTTTCTCTCTGCCCAGCAGCTTTGAGGGCAGAGCTCTCCAAAGGAAGGGAGAGGGCCTGAAGTGCAGACGGCCTGGGGGGGGGGGAGTGGGCAGCATCTGCTTTCTCCTCAGGGCAGGCCAGCCAGGACTGGTTTTGCTATTTTAGGATTCTGGCCATGACACCCATCCTTTCCCAGCTCCCTCCCCCCATGACCCAAATACCGGAAGCTCAGGACTCCTTACAGAAGCAGCTTGCTGGGCCACTCCACCTCAGCAGCCGGCCCGGCCAGCACAGAGCCTGTTCTCTTCTGCTGCCGAGGGCTATCCAGCTCCACTTCACAGCACAGCAGCCCATTTCCTGCAAGAGAAGCCCACAGCAGTGTAGGCGAAGTTCACCTCACCGGATTCCCCATCAGACACCCACCCACCCCATGCGGCAGGAGACCAGAGGCCCGAAAATGCCTGGAGTGCCTGATACCTTGGCTCTCCTGGGATCCCAGGTGCAGAGCTCGCAGGTTCTGAAGCAGCAGCTTGGGCATCAGGGCAGGCACTGAGCTGGAGAGGGATCCCGGGGAAAGCCTGCTGCTGGGCTCCTGTGGGGGAGAGCCAGGGGGCACTAAGTAGCTGGCTGGAGGAACCTCCCCCTCCCCCAAAAAACTTCTGAGGTGGCCCACGGGAAGTGCCAGAACTGCTGTTGTCCTGTGATTCCCCGAGTCGATCAGTTTATGTGAAGCCTTTGCTCAGAATAGCCAAGCAGAATGCTAATAAGGATGTGAAATGGACACGGCCTTCCCTTCCCAGAGGTTGCCCTGGGTTCAAAGGAAGCAGGCAATGAAAATGCTGACCTAACCTCTTCATGCTCAACAGTGAAGGAGGGCCAGCCGCATATCTGGCTGAAAGGAATGGTCGGTTCGGCCTTATCTTAATGCCCAGACGGGCCCTATTAAGTTTTCCCTCTCAACCCTCCACCCTTACCATGTTGGCATTCATAATGCAGGCTTTCAGATTCACCATCATGGCTGGCTGGGTGCTAATAATGGAGTCTTCAATCAGATTCTTGATGATAGACAGGTCTGCCTTGCCATCGTTTTCCTGCAAGGGGCACCAGGAACATTATGCCAGACCAGCCAGCAGGGGAAGAGTTCCTTTCCCGGAGTGAGGGGAGACTTGGCCCTGCAAAGCTGCCACCACAGAAACACCAGCTGGCTCTCGTCAGCTCCGGCCACGTGCTGGCAGGTTAATTCCTGCTCTTGCCAAGCATTCACTGAGCGCCCACTGGGCTGGGTGGCGGTTTGCTAGGTGCCCAACACGATGCAGGAGTTTTATAAGGGCATCCGGTCAGATTGCAAAAACACCCCTGGGCTGCAGCACATGCAGTAGCGAGTTTCAGTGAAGCTCAGGAAACCATTTTCCTCTGAATGTCGCCGTGAGTTACCTGGACTGGCCACCTGGCATCCTAGATAGGCAGAGGGCCATGCCTGCCCCAAGACATCCCTGCACAAGGCTGGTGCCAAATACCCCTTGCTTGGCAAGGTACCTGCAGGGCCTGGCAAAAGGCCCCCTGGGTCTCCTTGGCAGAAGCGGCACAGAGCTCCATGAGAGGGAGGGGAGGGACCATGGGGGAGGGGCTCTTCCTGCATTGCTGTCCCCTCCTTTACTTACACTGTGCGGCTGGAGTCTCGGCGGGAGAGAGATCTTCCAGTCGGGCCTGTCTGTGAATGCCCAGGAGACCAGCAGCCCCTCGGCCTCCACCTCCTCCAGGCGGATCTCCAACTGGCCAATGGGACAAAGCTGATGTCAGGGCAGATTGCCAGGCAGGGTGAAATGCAAACGCTGGCTATGATCACCAAAAATAATTCCCCTAAAGGCAACATCAGCCGTGCCAGATGCAGAGGTCTCAAACGCTGGGGCCCAAAGCACCCCACCCCCTCCCGCCCCAGATCAAACCATGGAGGGTTTTCAGCCCCCTCCTTCTACCTCCTTCACCTGGGCCTGCCGTACAGCCAGGGAGACACAATAGGTGTCCATAGAGACCGCTGCCGGAGACTGCTGGGCCACCAAGACAGGGAACTGCACTGTGTCAGTTGAAAGGAGGCACTGCAACACCTGGAGGGGGGAAAGGGATAGGCAGTCACCGAGCGCTTTCCCAGAGCAGAGCAGCAGCAACTGCACAGCTTCCTCCTCCTCCTCCTCCATCTACAGTTAGAGCAGCAGCAGTAACTGCCATCCTGTCAGCTTTGACCTTTTGGAAAGAACTACTGAAGATAACTCATTGATTGGGGTTTGGAAAAGAGGCTTTAATTAAGTATTCCTGCTGGAACCTAGTGAATAACAGTTGGGGGGGGGGAGAGACTTTCATCAAGAAAACTGGAGGATTGTCGCCTCCCTGCAATCTTAGAGGAAAACAAGTTAATCCGCTCAACTCTGGAGCTTAATCCAGATCCCTCTTCCAGAGCTGCTCTTCGTATTAGATATAGATACATTTTATAATCTCTGACTGGGAGTTTCAAGCTCTGTCTGAGCATCTTGACTCCCATTCAGGTGGGCCTCGGGAGAGTCCCCCGGGGATTATGGTGTGCCGTTCCTTTACTCAGTGGAGGAGGGACCAACACTTCCAGAGCAAAGCACTTATCCAATCAGCTGACATCCCAGGACTGTGTCCTTCTTATTTGCAGAGTTCAGTTCCCTGGCAATTTAAGCCTTCATCTACAAGCTGACATCTGGTGCCTGCAAAAAAGCAGCCCCTCCCCCTTCTGCCAGGCTACAGGGCTCCCCACCTTCCTCCTGATCTGTGCTTGTCTCTTCCCATGCAGGGCCACAGGACTTTAGGTTAGCTGCTGTGATCTAAGAGGTCAGCTGTCCAGTGATGGAGGGCAACTGCCAAGGTCAATACTTTGGCAAACCTCAGACCAAATATATGTTCCCCCCAGTTGCAGCTGTCCTTTAGGGACAGCAGAGGTTTCTAGCCCTCTGCATTTAGACAGCTTCTGGGGCTTTCTGGGGACTCTTCTGCAGTTTCAGGGAGGAGCCCAGCCCTGACACCTAGGCTGTCAGCTGGAGTCTGAGTGGGAGGACTCAGGGCATGGGGGGGGGGGAGGTAACTGCCCGTAGGGCAGAAGCCCCCTTGCCTGGAGTACAAGCGCCCCCCAGCACTCTGCAGGGTACTGAGAAGTTTCCCTGAGTTAGGAAGGAGAGTGAATGGCAGGTAGTAAGAGATGTGAAAACTGGCTGGGTTCAAACCAGGGCCACACTTTGTAGGCAAAGGTATTCGCGCTTGTGGCCCTCTGGAGAACTCACCATCCTGTGATCCGACTGGTCAGTGTAGACCACGTGGCTGATAGTTACGGCTGGCAACTGCCGAGGGCTTTCCTCAAACGTGATCTGGACTGAGCTCTGGGAAGAAGAAAGTCTAGTTAGCCCACAGGAGGGAGCCGATTTGGCAAGGTCATGTTCTCAATCCAGGCTCTTCTGCAAGGTGGCATTTGTCAAGGGCATCCAGCGGGAGTCCAGACGCATCCCCTTCTTGGGCATGGGCTGGCTTTTCAAGCCACAGAGGGAGACACTTGGCCTCCACTGCCAGTCCAAGCTGGAGCAGCCAGGCAGGGTGCTGGCAATGTGCAAGGCTTTCCTCAGCTGAATGTCAGCCTCTGCTGAACTCCTGCACATTGCTTGGACTTTGGCCAAAACACCAAGGAGAGATCCTGAAGCAATCCTGCTTCTTCAGAAAGAACAGATCTTGCTCTACCCTCTGGCAATATCCAAAATAAATGTATTATTCGTAGGGGACAGCTTGCTCCAGAGCAGCCGCCTCTCTCCACCAACCTCCAGTTCACGGGATGGATGCAGCACCAGGTGAAGCAATGGCCAAGTTGCCACGGAGCCGGTGCTGCCATGCCCCTTTCAGATAAGGACCGCAGGCTGGGCTTCAGGAAGGGCCAGCCTCCCCTCTCCCTTGGCCTCTGGGGTCGCCACTGAGTGGGAGAGGGGAGGCTGGTGGCCATCTAACTCTGTGGTCCTAATCCTGGTACAGTCACAGCCCCAAAGCAAGAGATCCTTTTTCTCTGCAAGAAGAGAGTTTAGGTGCTTAAGATGCAGAACAAGACGTCCCCCTTCGAGGTCTGCAATACAGCAAACAGACCATTTCTGGACTGAATTTATACCAAGGAACTAGAAACATAATCAAAGAAGCAGTGAACGTAACGCCTGTTACTAAGCAAACAGTACAAGGACATTAGCTACACATATTGAGCAGCTCAACTGAGCAGTGTGCGAGTCCCAAGGGGAGGCAGACTGTGCTGCGCATGAAAAGCCTTCTGGTGATTTCTCTCATTTCCAAGCAAAGCACAATCCAGCCCCTTTGGACGGCAGCCTTTCCTTGCTCCAATACTGGCTCTGCCTATGGGCCGATCTTGCTGATGGAATGGCAAGAAAGGGGGCAGCACATAAGCTCCAGTGTGAGAAAACATGGACTCTGGCACAGGACTTAGGTCCTCCTCCAAAACTCTACTGAGATGGACCTCTGTGCTGGTGACTGAACCTGGGGAAGCAGGCTTGCCAGCAGGTTCCTTGGATGCCAAAGCGATGGACACCTGACGCTGTTTCTCTTCAGGGTTATTTCCAGATGGATACTCTTCCCTTGCAGAAAGTGCCTACTGTCCACCTGTTCTTTGCTTCTCTTCCTGTGAGGAAAACTTCAGAATCTCCAGGGACAGATCTGAGCAAAGTAAGGCTGGACAGAAGGACACTTAGGAACGGATGACCAGTCTTAGGAGGGAAGAGGGCAAGCTTAATCAGGAGCTGCTGTGGTGCTGCCCTATCTTTATTTTTTAAGAACAGTGGAACAAAGCAGCTTGGGTGAGGAAGTAGGGTACAGCTCCAGAAGGAGGGGGATGCCAAGCTCGGCCTGATCGAACAAAGGACGTTCGGGCAACTGCACCTTTTCCAAATCAGGTTCTCTTCCTCACGCAAATACCCAGAGAGGCCTACAAAGACCTTTGCTGCATTTAAGAAAACTCTTCCTTAGGAAGTTTGCTCCGAGAGTAATAAGGATAATTAAGAGTTCTGACAGGCAGAAAGAAGTGCTGAGGGAAGGTACCTAGAAGCTCAAAACTCCGGCTTTAAAACAGGGACCACCGGGTATCAGGTCAGTTTCCTGCCCAACTCCAAATTTTAAGATGCCAAGAAACTTCGCCAGAGCTCCCAAATGCTTGCACCACCCAGAAAGGAGCTCCCTCCCAACCGGCCAGTCTCGGCTTCCTTGATACAGGAAACAGCGGAACTCGCCAGGCGGCCAGGAAGGAGCAGGCCGGCTATCCCCATCCCCCCCCCCCCAAGATTAGCCAGGAGAAGCAGAAAGCCGGCCAAGAGGGATCCATCAGCGGCGGCCGCCGGCAAGAAACCGCCAGGGGAGGGCGGCAGCTTTCCCGCGAGCGCAGCCCCTCATCGCTCCGCGGGGAGAGCCGGGCTTTTGGCCAGCGGCTGCGGCGGGCGAGGGGAGTACCGCCCGCTCCGCTTCTTGCCCCCCCTCCCCCGCCGGTCGGTCAGCCTTTGCCGGGACCGCCGGAGCGCAGCTCCGACGGCAGCTCCCCCGTCTGCCCGCTCCTCCCGGCCGGCTTACCCCGTGCTGGCGGGCCTGGTCGTTGAGGGCGCGCAGCCAGGCTCGCTGCCAGTTCTCGCGGAAGGCGCGGAAGGCAAAGAGAGAGGCGAGCAAGCTGCGGGGCCCAGCCGCCGGAGAGCTCCCCGCGCCCTCGCGGGCCCGGCCCAGGCGCAGTACGGCCGCCCAGAGGCCGGCGGGGGCCGCCTGGCTCCGCGGGGTTCCTGCCGACCGTCTGCGGCCGCGCCATAGGCTCCGGGAGAACTGCAGCAGCCAGGCCGAGACGGTGAGCAGGGAGGCAGCGAAGAGCAGCACCAGCACCGCCCAGCCCCAGCCCAGCCCCGGCGCCGCTTCCATGGCGCGCCCGCCGCTCACGGGGCGTCCGGGGCATGCATGGCGAGGCCTCCTGGGTGGCCGAAGCGAGCGGGGGCGGTGCGGCTTGCCTCCTCCTTCCCGGAGCCGGCGCGGAGCTACATGGCAGCCGGGCTCTTCCGCCTCTCCTGACTGCCAAGCTGGGCGGGGCGTCGCGACGCTGAGAGCCGACGGCTGGGCCGGGCTAACGCCGCCGCCACCGCCGCCCTCCCTGGGGACGGCTCCGCCTTCAAAGCGCCGGACGGGACGCTGCTCGGCTTGCTCCTGCCCGCCGCGAGGGGCGCGCCGAAGGGCCCGGAGCAGCTGGGCGAGCTCAGCATCTGGCCGCCGCCGCCGCCTTGATAGCTCGGTCGGCAAGGCAAGCGCGAGGGCGCCAAGGAGTCCCGCGCCTCTTCGGGTCTGGGGCGGCACTCAAGGCCGGAGCACTTCCCCGCCTCTCCGTCCCCCAGAGGGCTGCGGCGACGGGGCTCCCTCCCACCCTGGCGGGCGTGGTCGAGGGTCTCTCGGGCCCTCCCCCGCTTTCGCCCGGCCCGGCCCGGCCTGCGCCTGGGCGGAGGGGCAGTGCGCCGGAGCCGGGAGGGCGGCTGGGAGCGGCGCCCGACGTGCCGAGCCGCGGTCCCTTTAACGGGGCCGGCGCGCGCGCGCGCGCGAGCCGGGTGACGTGGGGCCCGCAGGCAGCTGTCGCGTGACGGGTGGGCGGGCCGCCATTCGCCGCCGGGGCCAGGCCAAGGCGTCCGCGGGAGATCCTGGCGGAAGCGGCGCTCGACTCGCCCGGCTTTTGGCTGCCCGCAGGGCGGCGGCGCGATGTGGAAGCTGCCGGTGGTGCCGCTGCTGATCAACCTGGGCGGCTCGGCGCTGGGCTGTTGGGCCACGCTGCGCCTGATCCCGGCCTTCCGCGAGCACTTCCTGGCGGCGCGGCTGTGCGGGACCGACCTGAACAAGCGTTCCAGGCAGCCCGTGTGAGTGCCGGGGCCGGCGGGGCCGGCGGGGCCGGCGGCGGGGGGCCGGGGCTGACCGGCAGCGCTCTCGTCCGTAGCCCGGAGTCGCAGGGCGTGATCAGCGGCGCCGTCTTCCTGCTCCTGCTCTTCTGCTTCATCCCGGTGCCCTTCCTGAGCTGCTTCGCCGAGGAGCGCTGCCAGGCCTTCCCGCATCACGAGGTCAGCCGGGGCGGGAGCCGGGGCGAGTCAGGGCGGGCAGGTGAGCCCCGCGGGCGGCGGCGGCGGCGGCGCTGACTGCCCTCCCGCCGTCCACCTGCCTCGCAGCTGGTGGCGCTGGTAGGCGCCCTCCTGGCCATCTGCTGCATGATCTTCCTGGGCTTCGCCGACGACGTCCTCAACCTGCGCTGGCGTCACAAGCTGCTGCTGCCCACCGCCGCCTCCCTGCCGCTGCTGATGGTCTACTTCACCAACTCGGGCAACACCACCATCGTGGTGCCCAAGCCCTTCCGGCTGCTGCTGGGCGTCTACCTCGACCTGGGTGAGCCCCCCCCCGCCCCCCCCCCCCCCGCTGGGCCTGTGGCTCCCAGCCCTGCTGTGGGAGGCTGCAGAGGCAGTCCTGGGGCTGGTTGGTGGAGGGTCAAAGCGGATCTCCTCTGCTGTGTGCTTTTCCTGCAGGGATACTGTACTACGTGTACATGGGCATGCTGGCTGTGTTCTGCACCAATGCAATCAACATTCTGGCTGGGATTAACGGTCTGGAAGCCGGGCAGTCTTTGGTGATCTCTGCCTCCATCATTGCTTTCAATATTGCGGAGCTATCGGGTGGGTACTCAGGGTTTAGCTCCTCTCGGCAAAGCCCAGTTGGGCCCTGTCGGTTGGCTAACCTGCCTGCTCCTTATTTGCCTTCTCGCAGGGGATTGCAAGGATGACCACGTCTTCTCCCTCTACTTCATGATTCCTTTTTTCTTTACCACGCTAGGACTGCTATATCACAATTGGTAAGAGCCCCCACACACATACACACACTTTTGAAGGCAAAGGCCAGCCTTTTCTCACGGCAGAATCTGCAGTCCTTACTGGACAAATTGTGGGTGGCAGTTTGAGAGTCTGGAGGGATTACACAACTCCCCGCAGGGCACTTTGGAACTTTCTTTCCTGAGAAGGAGGAGATAGTCACCTCATGAGTAATCTGGTTTCAAGTGGAAACAAGACACCTAATACAATCCTTGGTTATATAAACAGAGGCATAGAATCAAAATCACATGGTTTTGTACCGCTTTATAAAGCCTTATGGAAGGCCACACCTGGAATACTGCATCCAGTTTTGGTCTCCACAACATAAAAAAAATGTTGAGACTTTGAAAAAAAAAGTGCAGAGAAGAGAAACTGATTAAAGGCCTGGAGACTAAAACATATGAAGAACAGTTGCAGTATTTGGGAATGGCCAGTCCAGAGAAAAGAAGGTCCAAGGGGGACATGATAGCAGGATTCCAATATTTGAGGGGCTGCCACAAAGAGGAGGAGGTCAATTTATTTTCCAAAGGGCAAGACAAGAAAAAATGGATGAAAACAGAGAAGCAACCTAGAATTAAGGGGAAACTTCCTAACAGTGAGGACAATTAACCAGTGAAACAACTTGCCTTCAGAAGTTGTGGGTGTTCATTACTGGAAGTTTTTAAGAGACTGGACTTGTCTGAAATGGTATAAGGCCGTGGTGGCGAACCTATGGCACACGTGCCACAGGTGGCACACAGAGCCCTCTCTGTTGGCACGCACGCCTTCGCCCCAGTCCTAGGCCTTTATCTGGGTTTTATAAAACCTGTTCGCTTTAGGCCTCCATTGCCGTGTGCAAAAAAAAAAAGTTCAATCAATCAATTTCAACTTCTCGTGGGAAGAAAAAAGATCTCGCAAAGTTGGAATTGATTGATTGAACTTCTTAGTCCCATCCAGTCTGCCATTACCACCACAGCCACGTCCACCCAATGGGCCACGCCCACCCAGCACCCGACGATACATAAGTGGGCTTTGGGTTGCAGTTTGGGCACTCGGTCTTTAAAAGGTTTGCCCTCACTGGTATAGGGTCTCCTGCTTGAGCAGGAGGCTGGACTAGAAGACCTCCAAGGTCCCTTCCAGCTCTGCACTAAGTGCCTTCTCTTTATTATGGATAATGCTTCTTTCTGCCTTCTGTGGGGAGAAGTCTTTATTGAACTGCCACATCTGCTTTCTCTCCTGCCTTACTGCAGGTACCCCTCCCGTGTGTTTGTGGGAGACACCTTTTGCTATTTTGCTGGCATGACCTTTGCCGTGGTGGGCATCCTTGGGCACTTCAGCAAGACAATGCTTCTCTTCTTCATTCCCCAAGTGGTCAACTTTCTCTACTCGCTGCCCCAGCTTTTCCACATCATTCCGTGCCCCCGCCATCGATTGCCCAGGTAAGAAAAAGGATGAGCCTGCCTGCTGCTTGGCCGCAACCAGAGTAAGAGCCAAGGAAAGTGCTATTCCTTTCAAAGCAGGCTTCTGAGAAAGGCCTGGTCCTGGGCAAAGATCGGGGCTGTAAATCCTATTTGTTGAGATCTACATTTTATTTATATTTCACATTTCTGAACCCACCCATCTCCTTTACATAGGGACTTGTCAAATCAAACTTCACAAAGGATACTCTCACTTTTACTCAGAACCATCCCTTTTCTTGGGGTGAAGGGTTGCCTGCCTTGATCAGGTGCCCTCTGTAGTCCTGTATTGCAACCTGGTTTCTGCTCATCCTGGCCTTGGCTGCGTCCCCCTTTCCTCCCTGACTGCCTTCATCTCTGCCTTCAGATTCAACACAGATACAGGGAAGCTAGAGATGAGCTACTCGAGATTCAAGTCAAAGAACCTCTCTCCTTGGGGAGCATATACCCTCAAGGTAACTGTTAACCAAAGCGGGAAAGCACAATTCAGCAGCAATCTTTTGAGAGTTTCTTGGCTCTTCTTCCTTATGCTGATGAAGCTTTGTGTGATAAGTAAAATGTGTTTCTCTCCAGGTAGCTAAGACACTCTGCCTAGTTGATGTGCGTCAGGGAACAGACAAAGATGGAGAATTTACAGAATGCAATAACATGACCCTTATTAACTTTGTGCTGAAGCTAAAAGGACCAACTCCTGAACAAAACCTGACGGTTCTGCTGCTGCTAATACAGGTAAGGAGCACTTTGGGGGGGGGCAGTTCAGTGATGCTCCCTTGGGGATGACAGTTGTGCCCTTTTCAACAAAACCTAACTAGGGGAACATTAAGCAGTTTTAGTTTCCACAGTACACACGCTGCTGCCTGACTGCTGTGGTATGTTACGTGGGGGTTTGCAAAGCAGGATGCATAGCCAGGGGTACTTTGCATCCTAGCAGTTACAGTGAGGTGAGCAAAGCCTCAATATGATGAGTCATGAGCAGTCAGCTGCATGTTTGCATTATCATCCCTCTTCTCCTTTCTGTCTTGAGGTTGCCGGTAGCTTGGTAGCTTTTGGTATCCGGTACCAGCTTGTGCGACTGTTTTATGACGCCTGAGCCGACATGTGGTTATTTGCTCCTCCTCTGTCCCTGTTATCCATCTGAGAAAAGCCTGAATGCTGTCCTGCCCAGGGCGTTCTTAGCTCCTGGCAGAAGGTGAGCTGCTGCTGCTGCTGCTGCTGTTGCTACTGCTGGGAAGATCAGACCAGCCAAAGGGTCCAACTGTCGGCCTCTCCTAGATGCAGCTTGGAAGCAACATTTCTCCCCCTGGTGATCTCAGGGTGCCTATGGGCATCCTTAGGAGGAAATCTAACAGAGGCAATGCCTGTGGCAACAGGTGAAGCAGGGGACACTCAGCTTCGTAAATGGTTTCTTTGCTGTTTACTCCAGGAGAGGATTTGATTTTGGTTTCTTCACTTTGTGCTGAAAGAACTACGTGTATTTGAGATTTTGCTCTGAAGCCTGTTTAGAACTGCTGTGCTACCACCTTTCCCACAAACTTTGCTGGGTATAAATTTGTACTGTGTTTTTCTACATCCCATTTTGTACCCAACATATTTATGTATCTGCCATAGAGGGGTGAAGTGGAGATCGAGCATTTTGAGGACATGGTGTAGGAATAGGCAGAGGTTGAGCTGGGGAGGAGGCTGTGGCAGAGGCACATGGCCCACAGCTGATGGCTCCATTATGCAAATCTGCAACTTGAACCCACGAAAGCTCGGAAGACAAAATCTCTGGTCCTGGTGACCGACCCAGATTGGATCCTGCAATATTATCTTGGGACGTGTATATTTGTCTTCATTCACACGTGTATAACTGATGTCATCAATTTGGAAGAGGTGGAGGGTTCTTGCAGAGAGCTTGTTGAGAGGGTGTTGGATGCGTAAAATAGAAGAAATGCTAAGAAGCTCTTCAAGGAAAAAAAAGAAAAAGAAAAAAAATATTTTCATGTGTAAGGAACAAGAAAAGGAAACAATAGGTCTGCTAATGAGAGTAGAGGGCAAGAAGGTGACAGGCAGCAGAGAGAAAGCAGAACTGCTTAATTCCTTCTTTGCCTCTGTTTTTACGCAAAAGGAAGAAATATCCCAGCCTACCAAATGTAGCATTGAGAGAGATATGTCTCTAGAGATTCTCAGTCATCCAGGTCATGGTTGTCCCATCTGCATTCTTTTAGAGAGTCATTGAGGCCATTTGGAGGTTTGCCTGTGTCTTCAGGGTCACCTGAATAGTGCAAACGTGTGTGGACCTGGATGATTGAGAATCTCCATAGACGTTTAGCCATGCACTTCGGGATGAATACCCTTTGAATGGTGCAGAGTATGAACGGATTTCCAGAAAACATTGCAGACTACAGGAACCATTTGCACTTCAGTTTGAGATGCAGGCAACACAGACTCATCCCCAATAGCCTGCGCCTGTTTTCAACAGTGGAGGGACACAGGGCAGAAAACGTCCTGCAGCCAAGAAGGCTCCACACATGTTTGCACTACTCAGCTGACCCTGAGGACACAGGTAAATCTCCAAATGGCGTCTCTAAAACGGGTGTCAAACCCAATCACATTGCGGGCCGTATTGTGACGTATTGGGATTTGTTTTGCCCTTGCGGGGCCGGACTAGGTGTAGCTTGTTTGACATGCCTGCTCTAAAAGAATGCAAATGACCAGCTGTCTGCAAAGAATATAAATCTATCCCCCCTCCCCATCCAGTCACAACTGAAGAGGTTTCTTGGATAAGAAGTGAAAAGTCTTCAAAGAAAAAATAAAGTCCAGTTGCTTCATGAGAAAGCACCTTTGGGACACTGAGAGAGATAGAACAGATATACAAGTCAAAATAAGAAAGAGATTAGTAAGAGAATACCTATCCACCCTGGAGGAATACAAATCATCTGGGCAACATGGTTTGCATCCCAGGATTCTTAAAAGAGTTGGCAGATGTAATTTCAGCCTCACAGAATGTAATCTTTCAAATATCTTGTAGTGCAGGGAACTACCAGAGGACTGGAAAAGGGCTGATGTGGTTCCAATTTATAAAAAGGAGAGAAATGGATCTAGGAAATTATAGGACAATCAATTTGATGTCAATACCTGGGAAAATCCTGGAAAAGATAATCGAGCAGAGGATTTGTGAACACACCTAGAAACAAACAAGAAGATTACTAGAAGCCAGTATGAGTTTGTTAAAAACAGATCATGCCAGACAAACCTTACTGCCTTTTCTGATAGTGATTATATTAGTGAACTAACAAAAGGCCATAGACGTAGTATACTTGGACTTCAATCAGGCATCTGACAAAGTGGGCTACAACCTACTTCCTTGTAAGATAGAACAATATAGACAGTACCACCACCAGATGGATTCGCAATTGGCTGATGAACTATACGCAGCATATTGTTCTCAATGGAACTACATCTACATGGAGGCAAGCATGCAGTGGGATACCTCACAGTTCCATCTTCAACATCTTAAATGATCTAGATGAGGGGATAGAAGAGGAACTCATTGAATTTGCAGATGATATCAAGCTGGGGGATAGAATAGGTGTTGCCTGGCTCAACAGGTCTAGGTGAGAGAGATCTATACATCCTAGTGGGCCACCACAGGTATGAACCAGTCGTGTGCTGCAGCTGCCAAAACGGCCAAGGCAGTTCTGGGCTGCATCAACAGGGACAGCATCATAAGAGGCAGCATTACAAGAAGTGATAGTACCGCTGTGCACCACACTGGTAAGACTATGCTTGGAATACTGCATCCAGTTCTGGTTACTATGATACAAAAAAAAAGTTGCTGGGGCTCCAGATAGAGTGCAGAAAAGAGCAACAAAGAAGGGTCTGGAGACTAAATTGTATGATGAACACTGGAGGGAGCTGGGTATGTCTAGCCTAGAGGACGGGATTGGGAGGGCATCCCAGACAGAGGATTAATTTATTTTCCAAAGCACCAGGCGGCAAAGCAAGAAGTAAAGAGGGGAAGCCTTTTAAAGAGAGATCCATCGTAGAAATGTTCTGACAGCGAAAATAATCAGTGGATTAACTTGCCTCCCAGAGTTGCGGGTGCTGCACCACTGGAGGTTTAAAAACAGACTTGGCAACCATTTGAGATCGTGTAACGCTCTTGCCTTGAGCAGGGGGTTGGGCTAGATCACAAGATCTCTGAGGTCCTTTTCCAATCCTAGGATTCTATGCTCTATGATTTCGCACGCCTCACGTCGGTTCGGCTGCAGGCGTCTTATTCGGGAAGGACTCCTTCGAGGTGGCTTTTTTGCGAACCTTTGAATCGCGCGCGCTGTCTGCTCAGTGGCCCTGGCATCAGCCAATGATCAGGAGCGCGGGGCGCAGAGTCCAATCGGCGGGCGGGCCAGTGTGAGACGCGCGGGCCATATAAAGGCGGCCCGCCCAAGTCGGCGGTTCCTCGCTTCCTTCGGCGTTTGCGATGTCGGGCCGCGGCAAGGCGGGCGGCGGGAAGGCCCGGGCCAAGGCGAAGTCGCGCTCGTCGCGCGCTGGACTGCAGTTCCCGGTGGGCCGCGTGCATCGGCTACTGCGACGCGGACACTACGCGGAGCGGGTCGGAGCCGGCGCTCCCGTTTACCTGGCGGCGGTGCTGGAGTACCTGACGGCCGAGATCCTGGAGCTGGCGGGCAACGCGGCGCGCGACAACCGCAAGACGCGTATCGTCCCGCGTCACGTCCAGCTGGCGGTGCGCAATGACGAGGAACTCGGCCGCCTCCTAGGCCGCGTCACCATCGCGCAGGGCGGTGTCCTGCCCAACATCCCCGCCGCGCTCCTGCCCCGGAAGGCCGCGGCCCAGGGCGGCGGGGCGGTGGCACGCAAGAAAGGGACCGTCCAGGCCTCGCAGGAGTACTAGGCGCGGCGGCCGCGGAACCGGAGACCGAACCGAGGCGGCGGAGCTGGGCAAGCCGGAGCAGCGGACCTCCTGCTGGTGCCACGTGGTTGGACTCGGGACTCCCGGCGGCGGGAAGGAGCGGCCCGCGCCTCACTCAATGGCGGGGCTGTTCGCGGCCTCCCGGACGTCCCCAATAAAAGGACGTTGAAAACGCGCGCTCGTCCGGTAGTTTGTGGGCCCCTCCCCGCGTGCAAATTAGGATGGAGGGGTACCGAGGGGGGGTCTCCAGCCCAGCCGCATTGCCCCGTGGGGGTGGTCGCGAGTTAGTTCCCAGATGGCATGTTACCCGTCCCCCCCCCCATTTTCTGCTCTTTGGGATTTAAGAACCCGATCGGCTGCAGTGGAAAAAGCGCCAGACTCTGTGCACGATCTTTAATAGGTTTTAGCAGTAATTGTTCCCAAGTCCTGAGCAGAGTTCAACTTTACACCTCTGCTGGACCAACCAGTGATTTCTTGGTGGATATGCAGATTTGCAATTCTTGCCCCAAACCTGCCTCTTCACACCAAATGTTCAGCTGCTCCCCCGGCAGTGCTAGTGGCAGATCATCTCTTGCTCCCCTCTCCTCCAGGAGGGATAAATAACTGGCCAGCATCATAGCTCTCCAAGGAGGTGGTGCCCATCATGCACTGTTGAGTTGCCTTGCCACGCTGAGGATTTGTTTGGCCCCTTTGCTCAGCAGCAGATCAGCCACCTCCTGGCCCAGCCTCTCTGCTGCCTCCTGAGCAAGACGAGGTACATTCCATGCTGTGATGCCAGCATGTTGGAGATTGTCATCGGGACCACCTTCATTCTGAAAAGGAAGGGCAGCCTGTGGGAAAGGATTTGAGGAGAAGCCACATCTCACCCTAGGGCAGTGGTTCTCAACCTGTGGGTCGGGACCCCATTTGGGGTCAAACGACCATTTCATGGGGGTCACCAAACCATGCTGTCCGCCATTTTTTTCCCTTTTCCCTAGCTGTCCTACTCCCTCTTATTGGTGGCCATACCCACTTGGGGGTCACCACAACATAGGGAACTGTATTATGGGGTCACGGCCATGACATGCTGGGGCTCAAGTTGAACTGACAGCTAACAATAGGGACACCACCACCCCCCAGAATGCAGTAGAGAGTGTGGTTATCCTAGAGTAAAGGAGTTCCGTAGCTGTTACTCTGAAAACAACCAAGACTGTTACCTCCAGGGAAAAATTCACATTTCTTTGCATGGTCTCTTGCAAGCTGTCGGAACCATCAAGGCTGTAGACTGCTCCAGTCAAGTACAGCTGGAGAAGAGGGAGATTGAAACCAATTAGCAAGCAGAATGGAGACAAATGCCAGCATTTGTGAACAGCCTCCTCAATTTTAGTTCTTTAAAAAAGGTGATCTTTCTAAACTGTTCCCTCCCTCCCAGGATGAGGCAGGCTTCTGCACTCTGCTGGTGTCTGCCTTGCAGTGGAAGCAGGAGGTGGAGTAGCCAGTTGCTTTTACCTGGCCGTCCTTCAGCTGGGTGCTCACAGCCACCGGCACGCTGCAGCCTCCTTCCTGCGGAGGGAAGCAACAGCTTGAAGACGTGGCAAGGCTGCTGGGCTGTGCTTCAGGGGGCCCCACCAGCCTGAGAAACCTACCAAGTGCTTCATGAAGGCTCGCTCAGTGATGCAGCGCAGCACAGTCTCCTCGTTGTGCAAAACTGAGATCATTTCTATGATCTCCTGGTCTTTGGCCCGCACCTCAACGGCCAAGGCACCCTGGAGGGGGAGAGGGCAGTAAAGGGAAGGGGGCGCTTTTCCATTCCTGTGGTTCAATGCCCCCCAAAAGTGCATTCTCCTTCCTTAGGACTTGCATCACAGTCCCTTTTGGGGGGTTTTCCCATCTCTAAGCAGGCACCTGAGCTGATAAGGGATTCCCCTTCCAAATGATTCACCTAAGCCCTGCTGCCTGATCAAGAAAGATCTGTGCACCAAAGTAGTCTCTTACCACAACAGATACCCAGCAAAGGGGAACAAACAGCTCCCCCTTTAACAGAAGCTGTTGGGGGCAATGAAGAGTAAGTAGCAGCACACCCCTCTGGAGTCTGTATCCCGCCCCAAAAAGTCTGGCCAGCCAGGGTGCCTCCTTGCCCAGCTCTGGGATTTTCAGCAGTGCAATTCCCTTCCAGAAGAGACCCAGATATCCAAGGTCCAGGTGTTCTCCAGAGGCCAGATGGAGAGATATGGGGCTCCATTGCCAAAAGAAAACCTGGGAGGTTCAACTGGCCAGGCAGATCCCATCACTCACCTGCCCAACCGCATACAAGCAGTCCACGGGGCTCAGAATCTAGAGGGAAGTGAGAGTCAGCAACAGACTACTTTTTAAAATAGAATATTAAACACCCCACTGTTGGGACAACGTGGCATAAATGCCAATCCCCTGCCCCTCACCTGGCCAATGCGGTCCCCCCAGCCCATGCGCCTAAGGCCAGCAGCTGCCAGAACCAGGGCACTGAAGTCCTCCTTGTCATCAAGCTTCTTCAGGCGGGTGTTCAGGTTGCCCCTCTGTCGGAAGGCTAAGCAAAACCAAGAGGCTTCTGCTAGCCTGCCAGGCCCGCTGCCAGGAGGTGGGGCACTATGATCGTAGGTCTGGGTGTGGATAGCTGGTCACCCTAAGCCTCTGAGGGAGGGAGACATGCCCAGCCCTTCTGAGAAGCCAACCTCAGCTGCAAAAGGCCAAACTCAGGCCAGAAAAAACAAAGGTACCTTGAAGAAGGACCTGCTTTGTCAAGAGGAGTAAGAATCAGCTGTTATCTCAATTCTTTTAGGATAAAAGCTGGGTTATTCAGACTAAATTTTGTTATGAATTGGGGCAGTGTATCATTGATGCAGTTACTGTTCTTGGAGACACAATAAAGGCCAGAGCAAGGAGCAAAGCAAGGCCTGTCTTGTTCCAGCATGTGTTTCTCATTGTGGGCAGGCAGATGACCCCAGGTTTTAGACTTCTGTTTAATTGTAAGCCGCCCAGAGTTGATTTGCAAGTTTGGGTGATCAGAGAAATCAAATAAAGGTGAACTTGGGCCAGCCTGAATCATGAAAGGATACAATATCCTTGAACTGCAGCCAAGGGAATTTTCTTTTCAACTGAGCTGCACGGCGAAGTGAACTGGTCCCAATTACACTGCAGAAAAACCAAAATTGAGATGAGCAAGGCTACTCAGAACCTTCCTCAATTCCATTAAGATCTCCCAGGCTCTTCCCTCCTCCCCTCGCAAGCTGCAATTTTTAAACAAGAGACTCAATGACCATTTGTCTGAAATGGCCAGGGATGTCAAACTCGCAACATCACGTGACGTGTCTCGACGTATCGTGACTTTTTTTCCATTGCCGGCAATGGGGTGGGCGCAGTTTCGCCCTGATGCATCCGGCCTGCAGGCTGGCAGTTTGACACCCCTGGTATAGGGTCTCCTGCTTGAGCAGGCGATGGGATTAAAAGACTACCAAATTCCCTTCCAACTCTGTTATTCTGTATTCTGCTTTCCAAGAAGCAAGGCAGCCCTGTTCTCCCCCCTCCTGCACAGCACCCAGACAGCCCACTAGAGCATCAATCCAGGGTGGGACTCCAGAAGTTGGACCAAGGCCAAGCTCCTGCTCCAGCCAGCCCTTCACCTCTTCTCAGGGAGGCTGCTGAGGGTTTTGCCAGCATGTTTGGGGTGAAAGACGACAGCATCGTGTGGGTCTTCTCTCCTGCAAAGGACGGAGGATGACTTTTTCAGAAACCTCTCCAGTAAACATTGGCAAAAGGATAGCAGGCCAAGCAGAGAAAGAAGCTCAAGCACCATTCGGCCCCTCTTGCTCCCGAGACACTCCCTAGGCACCTCTGCTGTGGCCAGGTTCACAAGCAAAAGGAAGGCGGGCAGATGGGCAGGGCCACCACTTGGCTCACCCAGGCAAGAGAGGAGCTCAAACTCACTTGCAGATGGCACCAATTGTGAAGCCTGGTGGCAGGGAGGTGGGCAGATCTTTCAGGGAGTGAACCACCAAGTCCACTCTAAAAGAAAGAAGAAAACATGCCAGACCAGAAATCTGCAATCCGCCATCATGCCACAGTATGTCTGGCATTGAAGTGCTGGCTTCTCCCCTGGCAAACTGAATGGCCATCAAGTAGGGAGCAGGGGACCCATGTTACTTATGGTCCTGGAGAGTCGGGCTTTGAGCCCACTTCAACAGGACCACCAATGTTCCACAAACCTTCAGAAGAAGAGCACTTACTCATCCCTTTCCAGCGCATTTTCCAGCTCCTTGGTAAAAAGGCTTTTCTCTCCAATCTATTGGGGAAGAGAAACAGCATGGGTACCCTTCCAGTCTTGCAAGGCCACTCTGCCCAGGACTCCCAGGGCTCTATTGTCACATAGCCCTACAGGACAGCCCTGGCTGTCTGGAGCGAGAAAAAAAAACATATAAGCAGGGGAACAAACCTTGGATAAGGCTGTGTCTAGAATCCTATCTCCAGTGGTTGACATGGCAACTATCAGAGAAAAAGAAGTTGGAGGGTAACCATGGCCTCCCTCCTTCCCTCCATTTTGCTCCTAATATACCTGCTTGGGCTGCCTCCACACCACCTCAAGAGCAGACCCTCTCTTATAGGCCCCCTTCCCTGGATGCTCACCTATCTTGAAGCAGAGATGCGGGTGGTGCACCTGGAGCATCTCCACCACACTGTCAGTCTGAATACGAGCCAGCTGCAATGTTGAGAAAGGAAGGAAAAGGCTCTCAGAAAGCCCCCCCAGCACATCAGAAACACAACAGCTACCTGCCTCCCATCATGAAGGGGACTCAAACAACAGAATTCAAACTTTCTGCTGCTCGTACAAGAGCCCAGGCAAGAGGAAACCTTGCCCCTCTATCCTATCTGCTAAAATAGCTCTGGGTGGGTGGGCCTGCTATTCACACAAACGTTTTCTGACATCAGGCACCACTATGGGAACACAATGCTGGGAGAAGACAAAGGACAACCTGACCTGAACTCCATCAGGCATTAAATAACCCCCCCCCCAACAGATGAGACTGGAGGGGGCAGACTCTGGCTGTGCTACTGGGCAAGAGGAAGGGCAGTTCCTGGGCCTTGGCAGGGGGGAGCTGTTCCCCCATCCACCCAACCCTTCCTCTCTGCTTGGCTCCTTGCTGGCCTCCCCATACTTGTTAGAGGCTGGTAGGTGGAGATTAGCTCTAGGTTACAAGGGTATGGCATTATCAGCCTTTCCCAATCCTGCATCTTTGGGTGGATCTTTCAACGCCTCTGCCTTAGCAGCCATGCTGGATTTCTGTGGCTGGAGATGCTGCTTTCCTGGCACTGTCACATTGCACAACTTTCCCTGCTTGCTTTCCATTCCAGCCCTGAGCAAAAAAGATTGCACTTCTTCCTACGCTAAAGAAAAGAGAGCAAGGCTTGCTCAATCTATTCGGGATGGTCCAACAGCCAAAGTTTTAGTTAACCCTGCCAGCCAAGCAGAGGCCATCAATGCCTTATTGGCTTTGTACTGGTAAAAGATAATATTTGTAGCTCAGGTTTGAATTGAGGGGTCCTTGGTGGTCTCTGGGCTTGGTTTTTTTCTTGCAGACATTTCATTACCCAAATAGGTAACATCATGAGTACTACAGGGCCAGAAAAACTGGGCTTTGTGCACCAGTCACCAGAGGTAATACTCTAAAGTGCTCCTAGAAGTTGCTGTACCCCATCACCCTGCAATGCAGAAATGCATAGGTGCAATTTGAAGAGCTGGGTGCAGCTTACAAAGTTCTCTGTGCCTCAGCTGCTTAGGGGGCCCAGCAGGGTTACAATCAGCCCCACCCTAAGGGTCTTCTGAAAGGTAGGAAAAAAGAGAGGCTACTCCGTCATTCGACTACTGTCCCTTTGCCTCCCTTGGGTAATGTTGCTGACTTGCGATAAACAACCGGGAGTTTGTGCAGAGGAGAAAAATCAACACTTCCCCCCCCCCCCCACAAAAGCGCAGAGCAATCGAAAGATTTTCCTATCGCGGTATGTCGGGACTTGGGAACCCTTACTTGGCTTTTCCGGGTGCCAACGCGGATGGTCCGGTTCTCCGAGGAGTTTTTATTCTGAAAAGAATTTTCTCCCGTTAGACGCAAAGCGAGGCCGGAACGCCGCAGCCGCTTCGAGACCGGGAGGAAAGGCCCGGTGCCGGCCCTCCCCTGCCTCCGCCGCCCTAGCCAAGAGAGCGCGGCCGCCGGCCGGTCTCGCGCGCGCCCCTCACCTCCGCGGCCATCTCCGGCGGGCTTCCTCGGCCGCGGCCGCCAGCGCTTCTCAGCCCGAGGCCGGGCGGCTGCGACCCTCCCCGACCGGCCCGCCCGCCCGCAGGCACCGCCCCGCTCTGGGATGCGCGATAAGGGGGGTGGCGGCAGGGGCGGGCCGAGGGGGTGGCGCGGGGAACGGGGGCCACGCGGTGAGGTGAGGCGGCAAGCTGGACAGGGCGGAGGGCTGCGCTCACCGGGGCCAGAGACGGCGACGAGGACGGCGGCGGGCCGCTCATGCCGACGAAAGGGCGGCGGGGCCGGCGGAACGACAACCGCGACCGGGTCACCTCGCCGGACGAGCGCGTCGAGCCTCCCGTGTGACGTCACTTCCGGGGCTTTCCGAGCCATCCGTTCCGGTCCCCTGGAGGGCGCCTTCGCGTTGGCGACCTTTCCCGGCAGGTGGGCGCCTCGCCCTAGCAGCCCCGTAGTCAGCGAACCTCCAGCCCCGGTACCCTCGCCCGGGCCGGCCCGCCCGCGCGAAAGAAGGCCGGTGGAAGCGGCGCCCTTGAGGCAGCCGGGCAGCCGCACCAGCAGAAGCCCTCGAGGAGGAAGGGCTGCCTTCCCCCCCCCCCTCCGAGGCGGCAGTTGCAGCTGCCACTGTGGCCCTGGCAGGCCTGGCCGGAGCTTCTGCTCTGGCCTGCTTGAGAGCCAGCGGCCATACAGACCCGGAAACAAAGCCCCAGTCGGGCTGTTTCCGCCAGAGAAAGTTGCACCGCCCCGGCCCTGCCTGGCGCCCATCCTGGGGTCCTGGAGGGAAAGCCGAGGCCGGCCAGCGGGCTTCCTGTCCCTGAGTCGTGTTCCTCCCCGTTCCCGCCTGAGTCCGTCTCTGCCGCTTCCCAGTTCCCCAAAATAAACCCATCTGGAGGGAAGGACGTCCACGTGCTCCTGTTCCTCCTGACAAGCCAGGTCCCGCTGCAAGCTGGCATCCAGCGCTGCGGCCGACTTGCTCGGAGGAAGGTCTACGAGGAGGATCAGTTTGTTGAAAACACCTCGGCCAAAATAATCAGCAACCACAGGGAAACTATCGTTGGAACATTTCAGCTGCCGGAGGCCAAAAGAAAAGGATGTTTGGCAGGGACGAGAATATTTGAGCCTGTTTACAAACACCAGAGCCCGCCCAGAAACCCACCTGGTGTTGGAGCTGTCCTACAACCAAGTCGTCAAGTAAGAGAAGCGTCACCTGAATCAGGAGTCCGTGCATCCAGGGAGAGATGCCAAGGTAGAAAAGAGGAGCCAAGAAACAGAAAGATGAACTTGGAGTGGTGGCCCTAATATAGGGGGCAGGGCTGACCCGAATGGGACTTCTCCTCCTCCGGCCGATCCGATCGGAGAGCTCCTCTTCGAAAGCAGACCTGGAGCTGCGACGACTCAGATGTAACCACCACGTTTTGCAGACTGATTACCAGCCGCAAAAGAGCCAACTGGTAGAACGAAGAGACTTTGGCTCAACTGACGAATAGCTTAGCAAGGGAAGAGGCAAAGCAAAGAGTAATAAAACGATGCTGTGCAAGAATTAAAAATGGAAGCTTTAAAGGACCTTGTGCAGACCTCGCCAAGGAATAAGCACCCAGCTTGTAGAGAATGTACTGTAGTAAGGTTGGGGAGCTGCGCAGACAAATAAGGCAGCAATCTTACCAAATTGCCTGGTTAACAGGCTCAGATCCTGATGAAACCCCAGACTTTTTGTCTGATGGGTGGGAGCCTCTTGAGGAATTAAGCAATAGTTTCCCAGGCTTCAATAGCTGCAGTGGAAACCCTGGCACAAACAGGGCACAGAAATGCCCCAAACCCGCAGTTGGAGGAGTGGGAATAAGTAGTCATTCATACTCCTTTATCAGGAGAGCTGAAACAGATTGCTACAGATGTGAGTCTTGAGCCCCAATTTCCTCAAATGGACCTGGAGGCTACACAGCCTCTGGTAGTTTGTCTGACCAAGAGATTGAGCAGATCATATTAACCTATCCTGAAGTCCATATAAACAGCACACCTAGAGAAATCCTAATTTCCCCAAGCCTGTTGACCGCTTCAGTGTCTTACAGGGGTTCCAAAACATGGTGCAGGACCATTGGGGATCAGCAGGGGAAAGAGGATCCTTTAGAAAAACTGCCATCACTATTTATGGTACCAGTTCATAGCTGGAGTAGAGCCCCCTAGTAATGGGGATGAGTGTCAAACTACAGGCAACATCATGCAGCACCCTATCTTTAAAAGGAGTGCTGGGTGGGCTGCAGCATCCTGAGCAATCCTGGGCTGGATAAGCAGATGCAGAAAGGTAACGAAAGATGGGAAATAAGGCAGGAAGACAATAGGAATGTGTGGAGTGACCAAGGGCACGGAGCGGTGGATGGAAATGGAGCACACACACACACACAGAGAGAGATAAGCATATGGGTCTTGCCAGGCGGTATCTGGGAAAACATTTGAAAGACCCTAAAGACATGAGGAATTACTTTTCTGTTTTAATCCACAATGATCTTAAGCAAGCTCTGTTAGATACTGGAGTGAAACATCTTGTATCAAACACTTTCCTTTGACTAAAAAAATCTCTATTGCAGCCCTGTCTGCCTTACAAGCCTCTGACTGGGGGGGGGGCGTTGATTCAAGGGGTTACCAAGCCCATTATGGCCAGTGTAGGACACTTGTCAGTGCACAGAGAGATCACCAGACCCCTTGTAACCCCCAGAAATACCCCAGCCAAAGGCTGCTGAAACAGGGATCACACAGGCTACTTGCAGCTTAGAAAAGGAAGGTATTTGAAATAAACCAGTCAACCCCTTTAATAGCCCTCTTTAGCCCATTCTGACTTCAGATGGGAGAAGAATAATTTATCTAAGCCCGATGTTTTCTACTCCCATTCTTGAACATGAATTTTGCTTAGGGTCAGACTATCTAAAACAGTGGTTCTCAACCTGTGGGTCGCGACCCCATTTGGGGTTGGACGACCATTTCACGGGGGTCGCCAAACAATGCAGTCCGCCATGTTTTTCCCCTTTTCCTTAGCTGTGCTACTCCCTTTTATTCTATTGGCTTTTGAAAGCCAATAGAATAGACTCTCTTGAATAGAGTCTAATTCTATTGGCTTTCAAAAGCCAATAGGAATTGTCCAGGCTGTCTCTGCCCTGCTGAGCCCGCCAAAAGTCCCATTCTGCAAACGGTGCTGCAAGGTGTCTGCAGCAAAGGCGAGCTGTCTGGAAGTTTCCACCCCTCCCTGCTGAGCAACTACTAAAAATGTAAGTAAAAGAGGGCCAGGGGTGGGAGGTGGGAGGCTGGCAGGCGCAGGGAGGGTTGCTGGCACGCGTGGGGCCCAGTGGGTGCCTTACCTCCCTTGGGCTGGGCCAGCTGGTGGCCCAGCCGGTGGTCGCCCTGCGCCGTCGCTGCCCCTTGCCAGCTATGCCTCAGCCGGCACAGGGGGCGGCACCACGCATGTGCGGCGCTCCCGGGCAGGGAAAGTCCTCGACTTACAACCGGTTGGGTAGTCCTCAACTTATGACCGGTTGGGTAGTCCTTGACTTACGACCGGTTGGGGTCGCGGCATTAAAAAGGTTGAGAACCACTGATCTAAAATCTCGTGCCCCTTTTAGCTTCTCTAACCCCAGGCAAGGAAATCTGGTTTACTGATGGAGCTTCACAGTGGGAGGATGAGACCAAAATACCTCCTGTGTTGCTGTTTCTACCAGAGATATAAAGTTTGGAACTCTAGCCAAATTTTTACAGCACACAAGAGGCAGAACTAGATTGCTCAACAGACACATGTAGGGGAAACTAAGTTGGGGGAACAGGAACAGATTATTTTGAACTTGCACAACACGGCCCACGAAGGAGCAAAGAAAATCTTGCTAAGGCACATCTAGTTGTAATGGGGCCCAGTCAGTGGCAAAGGGGTCAGCACGTTGTTAATTGTCTGGGATACCAAGTTCAAAATGGGAGCTACTCCTAAGTTGCAACTTCCATTCTATGGGCAAAGACATATTGGTACATGGGACACAATTTTCCTGGAATACATTGAGGGCTTTTCTGAATGGGTGGAAGCCTTCTCCATATGCAATAAAATTGGAGACCACTCTGCAAGGTTGTTGCACCCACAGGTCTTTTGTCACTGCAGCATGCCATTCCAGATTTCACCACACAGAGGCACATCTTTTGTTACTCAACTTTCTGAAGCCTTTGCCCCACAACCGGGAATAAGGAAATTCTTGTCTCCAACACCCACATGCACGGGCAGACTTTGCCAACCCCTCTAGGAGCCATTAGAAGCTCCATCACCAGCTGGATATAGTCCCTATGAAATCCTGTTTGGTTTTCCACACACTCTAGTGTTCACTGTGAAACCTGGGGAGGATGCATTGATTAGAAGCCCAGAATCTTTTACAAATCTCTTAAGCCAGGAGTTCCCAACTAGGGGTGCGAGATGATATTCCAGTGGGTGCGAAAAAATGGGTTTTCAATTTATAGTGTATGTGCATAATTCGTTGCCATTATTTTGAACTTTTGTAAGGGGTGTGAGAATATATCAGAAGCGTTCTAGAGCTGCAGGGTATTAAAAAAAGGTTGGGAACCAGTGTCTTAAGCTATTCCAAGTGACATTAAAGCAAAGGTGGCACCAGTCCCTCTTTTGTCCTTTTTCTCTCTTGGCTTAATCTACAGGTGTACCTGGACACAAACTGAGGCTTCCCCACTTTGTTTCTCAAGATCCAAGCCAGGAAGACCTACATTCTCTTCAAAATACTCCTCCTGGACAATGCCCAGAAGCCCTGCAGCAGTTATAACAAGAGCGTTTGTAGAATTGGCTCAGGGGGTCTGGGACAACTCGCGTGGCTAACTCACCATGGGGCAAAAGTTAAACTAATGTCAAAGAAATGGTGGAATAGAACAATTAAACAAAGAATGCAAAAGGAGGGACAAAATAAAATGTGAATGGCAAACATTAAAATAATGTTTAATTATTTAAATTAAATTGTTAAATTGTCCTGTGGTGAGTTGGCTGCAGAGAGTTGTCCCATTCCGCTCCCAAGATCTGAAGAGATTGGCCTGCTCCTGGCTCGCATCTTGGTTACCTGGTTCGGGATCCTGGGGAAGGAAAATGGTTCAATTTTTTTCTATGTGCCTTTGTATTAATCTCCTCAATCTTTCAACGTGTTAAATTTGTTTTCTTAAAATATTGTACTTCCATGCCAACTAGACAGCAAACCTCCTGGCAAGAATACATACAAAAACCTGTAATGCTCTGAGTGGGGATGGGTGAGCCCCATTCTGTGGCATCTCCAATTTATCTCGATGCCAGGGAAGAAATGGGTAAGCCAGTATAACTGAAAGGTGTAACAAGCACATAAGCAAGGTGAACAAAAGCCAGGAAAAGGTCCATCAGGGAAAGTAGTTAAGAAGGAAAAAATGTCACTTGAATCTGACAAAAGTTGGGTCTGAGCACATGGGAAACCCCTCCCTGAGCCCCACCAACAAAGCAAGGACTTTGGGGTCCTGAAGCCTGCCTGTGTGTGTGTGTGTAAACCAAAGAGATACACTTTGTAATCAATAATGTTTGGTGTTATTTTAAATTAACTGGATCTCCATGAATTCTAAAGAACCGATTCTGCCTCATTGTTTGGTTGAAAGTATGTGAGTGAATGACTAGAAGCTGAACATGAGAGCACATATGCAATCAGAAAGACCTCCAGGCTGGTGGGACACCTCGCCCAAGCCAGGGACCCTTGCCCAGCCCCCCCCCCCCCCCCCCGCAAAAGAAGGCCTGGAGGCAGGTGGCAGCAGTGCCCTTTAGTCAGTCATGCAGTCACACCATAAACCCTCAAGGAGGGAGGGCGGCCTTTCCCTGCCCCCCCCCCCGCTGTTCTTCCCTCCTCCAAGGCAGCAGTCGCAGCTGCCACAATGGCCCTGGCAGGCCTGGCCAGAGGCTTTGCTCAGGCTTGCTTGAGAATCAGCGGCCAGACAGGGCCCAGAACCAAAGCCCCAGTCGGGCTGTTTCCACCAGAGAAGTTGCACCACCACCCCTCAGCCCATCCTGGGGAGGAGGGAGAGCCAAGGACAGCCAGCAGGCTTCCTATCCCTGAGTCCCATTTCTTCCCCTCCCCGCCTGGGTCTGTCTCTGCCACTTCCCAGCTCCACAAAGTAAACCCATCTGGACGAAGGGACTTCTAGGTGCTCCTCTTTGTCTTGACAAGCAGGTCCCGCTGCAAGTTGGCATCCAGCACTGCAGCTGACTTGCTTGGAGGAAGGTCTGTGAGGAGGGTCAGTTTGTTGAAAACACCACGGCCAAAATAATCAGCAACCACAGAGAAGCTGTCGTTAGAATATTTCAGCTGCCAGAGGCCAAAAAAAAAAAAAAAAGGATGTTTGGCAGGGACGAGAATATTTGAGCCTGTTTACAAACACCAGAGCCCACCCAGGAACCCACCTGGTGTTGGAACTGATCGTGCAGGTCTCGCTTCTGCTCTTGGGCACGGATCATGTCCATGACTTTCCGGTTTTCAGGAAGGCATGTGGGGCACTCTGACCCACTCTCCGAGTAGCTCTCAAAGCAGTGCTGATGGAAGGAATGGCCGCACAGAAAATGCACGGAGGGCAGCTCCAGAGCGCTGGTGCAGATGCTGCACTTTGTCTTCTGGAATATTTTTGGACTAGAGGAAAAAAGTCAACAAACTTGGGGCACCCCCTTGGCACTAGTCACCCAATGCTGCTACAGTCCCAGTTTTCCTTTGATTTGACCTCTAAGCCTTGGATGAAGACACTGCCTGCACTCCCATCCAATGGAAGGAAGGCAAAAGCAGCAGCCTTCCAAGGAACCAGTGGAATTTCTACTCAACTTTTTTGCAAGAGATTTCGCCCCCTTTTCCAATTGATTAAGCACTTCCATTTCCACACTGCATCACCCTGCAGAACAGGGCAATGGGTGGAATCCAGGAAGGAATCTCTGGGTCAGATTGAGCAGCAGGTTCTATAGCTACCTTGTTTTCAGTTCTTCAATATCCTGGCGGATCCGCTTGGTTTCCTCCCGGTATTTCTGGATTTTTTGTTCATCCTGCTCTATCTGGCAACTTTGTCTCTGCAGTTTGCTGATGAGATAATCCTTAATGACTGACAGGGTGGCCGTGGAATTGTGAGCCAAAGTTTGCACAACTAGAAAAGAGACACCGATCAGGGCAAAAAAGAATAGGGGTGCAGCTGCCATCCTCTATCAGCTGTATTGCTTCTTCCATAATAATACTGATCTGAGTCAAAAAGTACAGCAGGGTGCTCACAGGAGCCCTAATGGCACAGTGGCTAAAATGCAGCATTGCAGGCGAACTCTGCCCACAGCTTGGAGTTCAATCCTGATTGGCTCCAGTTTGACCCCGCCTTCCATCCTTCTGAGGTCAGTAAAATGAGGACCCAGATTTTGGGGGGCAATGTGTAAATAATGCTTACATTATTATACCCAGAGAGTGCTGTGAAATGCTAGGGGGCAATTTATAAGTCTAAGTACTATTGCTATCATGTGTTTTGCTGCCAGACTATGTCTCAGCCATTTCAGCAATCCATCCAAAAATAAACTTAGCTGTTCCTGTGTTGTTAAAATCACTTTTGAAGTAATAACAATAATATAAACCCCCAAAATGTAAGAGCTGGATCAGATGCCTTTCCAGCTTATTATTTTCTCAAGTTTCCATCTGTGTGCGCTAAAGAGAAGGGCTCCCACCTTTTGGAAGAGACAAGTATTGCTTATCAAATGGATTAAACTACTGAAATACCCCTTTTTTCTATTTTAAAGTCCAACAAAATATTTTCCCACTCCCATTCACAGGCTGGCAGTGAGGCACAGGCTTTCAGCTTCTCTTCCTCGATTGCACAGCCGATATGGAGAAGAGTGTGAGCAGAGGCTGCTGTACAAGGACACAGTTGCCCAGTTGTGAGAGTCCTCCAAGATCAAGACAAGTCAAAACTTGGTAACTTTGTCATAGAACTAATTGCTCAGATATTTTCCACCCACATGTAAATGGCGATGGCCACTTTAAAATCAGAAAATAGCTCCCCATCACCAACTTCTACAAAATCACTGCTCCCAGGGTGGGCAAGGCTAAGCAACATCTTCTCTGGCTCTGTTGCCAGAGGAGAAGATGCCGGCGCTCAGCTAACTGCAGTCGGCACCCTCAGCCCAAAGGCAGAGTCTGGCCTCACCCAGCAAAGGAGGCATGAGATTCTTGGTTTCAATGCGTGCAAGCACAGCCGCAATGTACTCCTTGCAGTCCTCCTCCTTGTGGGCAAAGTAGCCAAGTGCTTGTTCCCAAAGACAGGCCTCTTGTTCCCCGTACAGCTCGCAAACCTCCACCACCTTCCGGTACTGCCCATTCTGCATGTGGTAATGCATGATCTGCTGGAAACTGGAGAGAAGAGAGACACGCAGAGGGCAGACAAGAGTTGGTGAAGAGCCTGAGGACCACCAACTAGGCCAGTTTAAAACCAGCCAGCCTTCTTTCCCCTTTCCAAGTAACAAAGGACTCGCTCATCTGCACTCACAGTTTGTGCTGCTCGTAGAGGTAAAGGATCCCATCCTTGAAATTATGCATCTGGCACAAGACCAAGGCCTTATCAAAGACCTCCTGGAACTTTCCACTCTTCAGCAAGAGAATGGTTTCATTGTGCAGCTTCTCTTTGATCTGGGAAGACCCAAGAGGACATTCTTGGATGTCAGATACTTCAGGGCCCCCATGACCACATACACTTAGCAATCTCCCAGGACGTACCTGTGGATCTTGTTCATGGGCCCAGTTCTGGAGACGGAGCTCCAGCAGGGTGTCATATACACCCTGCTTAGAATCTGGCTGAACCTCAGACATGTGTTCTAAGAAAGCCTTCAGCTCCCGGGGGTTGTTAGCAAAGATGGGAATGAATTCATCAGGATTTGCCTGCATCATGAAACAGTTAGGCGAGAGAGCAGAAGGGAGAGAAAGTCAGATAGCAAAATGTTCCTAAACCCTCAAGCAGAGCCATCTGCCTCCCAGAACACCCACATTTCCCTACAAGACACATCCACTGGGTGCAGTGGGAACCACAGGAAACATTGCAGTGAAACTAGAGGCAGAATAGAACTGCTCTAATGGGCAACAGCACAAATAAGACTCTTGAGATTTTCACAGGAAGCCCGAGATTTGTGTGCCCTGCCTGCCCCTTCCCACTTTGTCAACACCCTTACCTTTTCCCGGGCTATACGCAAATTATTACCACCAATTTGGTTTCATGTTATTTTAAAGACTTTCATGATATTGGGCTCAAGACACTTCAGCCCCATCCCTTGGGCAACTGGTACTGTGCCCCAAATCCCCCTTCAGCCTGCCACTTCTCCCTCCAAGCCTCAGCCCATACCCTCTGCTCCGTCAGCAGGCCAGAACCCTCGTGGTCTTTCATTGGCCGATAGTCTGTGCAGAGGATCTTCAGCAGTTCAGTGGTTTCATTGGGGATGTGATGCATGAGGATCTTGCCATAGCGCTTCATGTTACTCTCAGCCTGCTCAAAGGGCAGCTTGCCAATATAACGCAGGGCCTCCTGGAAGTTCTGCAAGACCGAGGAATCAGGCACTGAAAAAGGTTTTATCTATGGCTTGACATATATGCTGGTGGTGATGCTTCTCCAGGTTGAGCCAATTTCAGAACAGGCTTACATTCCCCCTCTTTCCTCGGCTGCCGAACGAGAAGTCCAGAAATAACCAGGCAGGCCTCACCTTGATATCTTCTAGCTGGATCTTCAGGTACCACTCGTGGTGCTTGTGCTTCTCAGCCAGGTACACAGCATGGGAATAACAGCCTGCCTGGCGAAGTACCTTTATAGCTGTCTCCACGTCAAAGTGCACCTCGCTCTCACTGGTCTACAGAAGGGACAAAGAGAATGGAGTCAACCCAGACTGAGTCAGCTAAACCTCAAATGAAGCCTTCCAGACTCCCTCATGCCCAAATGCCCTGCAGAAGAGGAGGAAGGCCTTCGCTGCTCACCCTCTTCAAAGTTAAGAGAAAAGAGAACTCTACTTAAGTCATCCCATCAGCTGAAGGGAGAATATAACTACTGTTTGTTCCCTTGCAAAGGGAAGTTTTGTAAGGTTTCCTCACTCCAGGACTGAAGTGACATCCTTACCAGAGGGAGGATGCATTTCATGTCACAAGATTTTCTGCATCTGCACAGGAAAACTCTAGCACGTCTGGCAACTCAGGCAGAGAAGACAGATTAAAATTTTCAGAAGACTATATGTAAAGAACATCAACATAACCATTCTTTGTGATAAGCATAAACTACCCTGCCAGAAGAGACACCTGTAAAAGCCAAGGACTTCCATCCGTGGAAGGGATTCACAGAGAAGAGCCATTTGGTATCTAGAAGAAAAAGCATTGAAGTGCCTTTGCCTCATCACCTTGATGAATTCCTCCAGCTTGGAGATGTCTTTCAGCTTGGTATAGCAGTTCAGCAGCAGGGTGGTGTGGTCAGCATTGGCCAATGATTGCAAGTGGAGCATCTGCAAGTAAGCAGTCAGGTTGTGTATCCGCTGAGCGTCCAGGAACTTGCGGATGACATAAGAAGGCTCCAGTTTCCCAATAGTGCTAGGAAAAGAGCATAAGTCCCAGTTGCTGGGATTAAAAGATGTAGGTCACAAACAAGTGAGCAGCTCCAGCCCTTGGCGCCACTAGAGTGGAAGCAAGTAAAGACCAGTTTGGGGAGGAGAGAGCGGAAATAAAGCAGGCATTAATAATAGGTGGTTTCATCAGTCTGAATCCTCTCTCAAGAGCACCCTACTAAAGATACTCCCATCCTGAGTTGATGCGCGCCAAACTCTGTTTACGTCCTAGGCAGTCCTTCCATTTATTTGATGAGAAAAAATACTCTCACCAGCCAGGATCTATCCAACCTTCATTTTGATCTATCTCAGGACTGGTGCTCACTGGAAACATCGATTTGCAGTCCCCATTTGGACAGATTTGCCATCTTATGAACCTCCCTCTTAACAGGACAGCAAGAGGAAGAGAAGCATGCAAGAAGATGCAAATTAGTTGGATACTAACCCCGCTTTATGCTCCCAGAGAAGTCTCGCCATCGACGCCAAGCCCCATGAGAGAGGGAGGCCAAATCTGCACCTAATTCTTTAATATTACCCACCGGAGGTATTGCTGAATAGCACCATCATGGTTGCCCTTGTTGTACAGGTGATCTCCGTATTGGCGAAAGATCTCAGACAACCCATCGCTGTCCAAGTGGTGACTCTTAGCCAGGTTGATGGCCATTTCAAAGAGGTTCTTCTTGAAGAGCATCTGTTAAAAGGAAGATGTGGTTCAGGAAAGGTTCCAGGCAGAGGTTCTAGTCAAAGCTGCTCTCTCCAGCCATTTGCAAGAAGCAGTGAGGATATTTAGACTGTCAAGTCCATCTCCCTCCTCAGAGCCTTGTACAGATGTTGGTGTGGAAAGAACTCTGCAGTGGGCAAGCCTTAAAGCAAGTTCCCCGAGGATCAGATCAGGGCACGCGCTGTAGCTACTTGCCCAAGAGCCCCTCTCTCACTGCCCCAGCAAGCTCCAGAAAAAGCAAAGAAGAATCCCTTGCCTCCAGTTTGGTCTGCGTATCCTTCTCCTGCAGCACATGGAGTTTCCCATCCCTCGTCAACACATAGAGGCATCCCCACTCTGCCAGGACATCCACCACATCATCAAACACAGAGCTGTAGGCAATAAACTTATTGCCCAGGTCATAAATATTCAGGATTTGCTTGTCAGAGTTTTGTGGATCTCCCCCAGGAAACTCGGATCTGGAGCAGAGAGAAGGAAGAGCAAAAGCCAAGCTTCCACCTTACATTTAAGCCTTTCAAACAGAAACAGCCTCAACTACAGAGACTGTGAGCTCATTTTTGTGTCCTCAGTGAAGGAAGAGCTGCAGCCTTGGCCATCGACCACTAGCCTGCACCCTTCCAAAGAGTGATGCCCACAAGGGGCTGCACTCTTTGAAAAAGGGAGTGATGCGCTCAGCAGAGACAGTGGGCTGCTCTACACTTCTTTTTAAGCATAGATACAACCATCAAATAATTCCACAAACTATGACACCTTAAATCTTACTGAAAACTATGAGTATTTCCAAAATCAGTCATGTGCTTTTAGGCACATAGTGGCAATTATATTCTCCATCATTTATTTACAATCCCAGAAAATGGAGAGTTCTGACACAGTCTGGAAAGCAAAGCTGAAATTGTTCTGCTACATATGAAGAAATGAAGGACAAGAATGCTTATTGGAATTACAAATTAGTACCACAATTAGGAATGTTCAGAAACGCACCTGTATTTAGAGGGGTTTCGTCTAAATGCCCAAAGCCCCATCCCAGCAATAAAACAAACTTACTTGGGAGATGCTTTCCAGTCCTTGGACACGATGATCAAATAGCCTCGATACCAATGGACAATCAGCTTCTGACCCTCAAAGGCAAAGCAAGGCCCACGTTCATCTGGCTGGTACAGATATACACATTCATCTCCTGCCACTATAAACTGGAGGTCCTGGGAGGGATCACTGAGGGTGGAGCAGCGCAGTCCACAGCCACGCATGTCCAGTTCCAGCAATGGACAGTCCTTCACTGAGAGTGTGTAACACTGCAAAGCCAAGGAAAAGGAAAAGGGCAGCAGTGAGGACAGAAATCCAATCAGGCAAAGAATGGGTCAAACCAAAAGTTCTGCCACATCTATTGGTCACCAACAGCATACCTGGATTTTCTCAGTGGTAGCCACAAACAGATGAGTTGTTTTGCTTGATTGTCGAAACACAAGCCCAGTAACTGGGTGGCCTCCTTCCTGTAGGACTTGAGTTTTACTATGCCGGTCCCTTGTAATGTCCCCCTTGATAAGCACTACACTCCCATCCACAAAGCCTATGAGAAAGGAGAAAACAAGCACAAGATCCAGAGATCAAAAACGTTCCCTTCTTCTTCTAAGCCAGTGTTTCTCAACCTTGACAATTTTAAGGCATGTGGACTTCAACTCCCAGAATTCCACATTGCTGGCTGTGAAACACTGTTCTAAGCTGACGGAGCCTTCAGGTGACCTTCTGTACTATGTAGAGCTTTAAACTCAACACCAGTGCCCTGAATTAGACCCAGAAACAAGCTGGTAACCAAGTAGCCTACCCTGCTGCATTTCGCACCAGCTGACATTTACGGATATCCTTCAGGTGCCCATGTACCACTTTAATTGTAACCTACTACAGATTTTAACAAAACCATATAAAAATACTTTTGCAGACTGCCTCTCCAAGCATTTCTCTTCCCAGTTCACTTTCCAATTCATGTTTGGAATACACGATAGCAACCCTAGTTACCAATAGCCATGAAGTTGAGATTTTCATGGACGGTGAGGCAGGATACCAGTGTGAGTTTGTTGCCTTGTATTGCAGGGAAAATCCTGGTGCACTGAGGTGTCCCACCATCGCGTTTCTCTAAATTCCAGACTTTGACCTACAAACAACCACAAAGAGACTGTTGGATTGGTAAGTTTTGTACTAGGTTGCTTAGCTTGTATATTTTGCAATCACAATACCTCCTTTTAACTGTAGCCTTCTTGCTTTATATTGACTAGTTTTATTACTCTCTCTAGGGATAGGATAATAGACCTGGCTTCTGTGGAAGTTAGAGCCTAGAGGATTTTAGAGGTGGAACGGGTTCATATCAAATCAATTGCAAGAAGATGCAGAAGTCCATAGAGAAGCGACTTCAAAAGGAAATCTCTTGACTAGCAGAGCGATCACAAATTAAATAAAGACAAGGAGCACCTGCAAAAAAACAGGTTTCCAATTCAGGGCAGCCAAACCAGGGTAGCTCTGAGTGCGGAGCTCACCAGGGGATTGATCCCTTCCTCCTCCTCGCCCACCGACACCAGGATGCTGTGCTGCTTCAGCTGGAAGAGGTGCGTCACCCGCAGTTTGTAGGCCTGGAAGCTGCTCAGGTCCAGGGAGCGCGGCAGGAACCATATCTGCCCTTCCCAATGTGCGCTGCGGTTAAGGGGCCTCCACAGAAGGGCGCCCGACGCCGCTCGCCTCCCCTTTCGGCCGCCGCGCCCGCGCCCGGCCTCCACCCCCTGCAGCGCCCTGCGCTACACAGCCATGGAAGGATATCCCCGAAAACGAGGCTGCCCCGGCCCGAGTCGCAGACCACGATGCCCGGAGGGAGCAGCACCAGGTTCCCGCCGGAGTCCGTCAACGGCTCCCGGTCGAAAAAAGCAAAGCGCCGCCACTGCAGATAGGCAGCCATTTGGCGGAGGGGGGCAGAGGGCGGGGCTCTCCGGCGGGTGGATGACGGACAGCCACTTCCGCAGGCCTGACACCCCGCCGCGGGGACTCTTGGGGGCTGAAGTTCGCCGAGGCCACGCCCCATGATGCTCCTCCGGCGGGGGCGGGAGAAGCCCGCCCCCGGAGGCCGGGGACGTGGACCAATGGTGGCGCGTGGCAGGTGGCCTCTCCAATGAGCGCCCGCCGCGTCTACTTGAAGGCGCGTCGCTGCCGCCGCGGAAGGAGCAACTCGGTCAAGGGAGACACGCCGCGCCGGCTGCGGACATCGCACGGGACGCCGCTCGCTTCACGCGACCGCCGCGCGCCCCGCAGGCCCTAGAAGAAGCCGAGCCGGCCGCGCTTCGTCAGGATGGCTCCCGCGCCCCGTCAGCCCTGCCTGCCGCTCCTCGGCCGCCTCGTCCTAGCGGCGCTGGCTTGCCTGCCCCCGCTCTCCGGTGAGCGTCTCCGCGACAGCCGGAGGCGGTTCCTTCCCCAGGCCCGCCTGCGAGAGGGGCTCCGGGGGACCCTCCCAGCGGGACGACCGGGGGACCGGCTCCTTGCTCGCTCCGCCGGGAGGCCGCAGCCGCGCTACTTCTGGCGGCGCCCGAGGGGCGACCCGAACCGTCGCAGGCCGCTTATTGCCCTACGGCGCTCGGCGGGAGGTGCGGGCGAGGCGGGGATAAGTTTAAGCCCGGCTCCTCGGGGCTGAGGTTTGGGGCGTTCTCCGATCGGCCCGCGACGTTCTTTGGCGAAGAGCTGACCCGGAGAGGCTTTTGTGTCGCAGATTCCTTGGCTGTGATGTCGGTGGACCTGGGGAGCGAATCCATGAAGATCGCTCTGGTCAAGCCTGGGGTCCCCATGGAGATCGTCTTAAACAAGTGAGTGGCTTGGCTCTCGCTCTTGTGAGGCTGGTGCTTCAGCCTGCAGGTTCTGGGGAGGCTCCTTGTAGAAGGTGGCCTGCTTTGCTCAGGGAGACTTACTGGCGTGACTCGCCTGCCTTGCTTTAGGGAGTCTCGAAGGAAAACCCCAGTAGCCGTGGCCCTGAAGGAGAACGAGCGCCTCTTTGGCGAAAGCGCCGTGGGAGTGGTAAGCCTTCAGATTCCCTTTCCTGTGTGCCCTTTTCTCTTTATCTCTCAGTCAGTTCTATTTATTTCTCAATGACTTGAATCGAATTTGTGCTATTTCTGCCCTTCCTCTACTGTTCTTTTTTTCCCATGCCCTCCAGTCATTAAGCAGCTCACGGGTTCTCATTGTCTTTTGGGTTATTCACACTGCAAAATGCAGAGAGAGGTTTTGCATTTTGAAATAGCTCTGTTTGAGCTTTACTGTGAGAAAAAACATTGCTGCCGCTTAGGTAGGTAGATAGAAAGATAGATAGATAGATAACCTTTATTGTCATTTTTACTGTGGGCACAATGGCACACATTAAAAATGAAATTTAGTTGCTTGCTCTCGTAACACATTTAAACATCCTATATACAGCATATGTATAGACCTACACCTTTACATATAAGTAATGTATAAACATTAATCACTGTCCATCTTGAATATATAACGGAAGGAGGACGCTTTAGAGTTCACAAGGTTAATACTACATGGAACAAAACTGATTGAATCTGGATGTTTTGCTTCAGATACCACGGAGCCTCCTCCAAGAAGGTAACAAGGAAGACAGGTCATGAAGAGGGTGTGTAGTGTCCCAGACAACCTTATATGTAGCATTGTGTGGTGTGCTTTTATTTTACAGGCTATCAAAACTCCAAAGGTCACATTCCGCTATTTCCAAGACCTTCTGGGCAAACATTTTGACAACCCCCAAGTGGCTCAGTACCAGTCATGGTTCCCAGAGCATCAGCTGGAGAAAGATGCAAGGAGGGAGACGGTCACCATTAGGCTCTCCGAGTGAGTATCCATAGACAGTGTCTCTTGCACTGCTCAGATACAGTAGCCAAGTTGAGTCACAGAGTCTTCTACTTCCTGGAAATGAGTCTTGTGTTTTACTTTATTTTTTTTCCTTCTGGGCATTGATCATGTGTACCAAATGTCTGTTGGAATAACTGTGGTGGGGGGTAGACACCTTATTGTTCTTCAAGGAGTGGGATTTGAACTATTTGCATTTGTCATACGGATAGAATCTATAAGCATCTTTAAGGGGACTCGATTGTTCTTCTTTGCAGCAAGTTGCAATATTCTCCAGAAGAGATGCTGGGTATGGTCCTGAATTATTCTCGGGCACTGGCTGAGGAATTTGCAGGTTGGAATCACTTTTGTGTATACATTGAAGCATGAGAATTTACTTTGGGGAATGGATGCTGGTAAAAGGCTGGGGAAGTGATTCTCCAGATGGTGTTAAGTTTTTTTCTGTTAGTCCCATCTACCAATAGGGAACAATGAGATTAGGGTGCAATAAACATGGAGAGACAAGTATTTTCAGGGTCAATCACATCCCTTTGCAAAGTGCAATCTTCCCGAAATGGGGATGGTTCTTACCTTGCTAATTTTTAAATTATTCTTCTGGAGGTCATTTGGAGTGTGCAATTAGTTTTAACATAACTTTAACTTTGTTGCAAGTGTTTGACAGGAACTTATCAAAAATGCTGCAAGCATTGCATAATTCTAGATCTTTGTTTTATTGTTGATAACTTTTGAGTTGTTTTTAGCAATAATGTGTTAGCTGGCTAGTATGTTGCTGAAATGAGATTAGTGTTGTAAATAAATCCATTTTAAAAGTTACATATTGCCCGCAAATGAAATAAATGACAAGTTAAAAGGTACTTGAACTGTGAGCTAACTGGCTGCTTTCACTGCTCCTTCAGAGCAACCAGTCAAAGATGCAGTAATCACCATTCCTGCATACTTCAACCAAGCAGAGAGGAGAGCCGTTCTACATGCAGCCAAAATGGCTGATCTCAAGGTTCTGCAGCTCATCAACGATAACACTGCCGTGGCCTTGAACTATGGCGTCTTCCGGAGGAAAGACATCAATGCCACAGCTCAGGTGGTTTTGGCCAGGAAGGTTGGTGGGTTGGGACAAACTGGATGGTGCACTATTCAGAAAGAACGGTCTCTTTCCCAGTTTCAAGATGAAGCTTTTGTTGATTTATTGATTATGTGCCATCAGGACAGTGTTGACTCTTAGCAACCACAGAAATAGATTTTTTTCAGGACGGTCCATTCGCAACCTGGTCCTTCAGGCCTTCTGATAGCACACCCATTGTCACAAATTGAGTCCATCCCACCTTGCTGCTGGTTGTCATCCTCTTTTCTTTCCTTCTGCCTTTCTAAGCTTTGTGGACAGCCTGCTTCTTTTTGTAAACTGAGGGTCCACAGTTTTCACGATCCTATAAAGGAATCAAGACTGTAAGAGCCAGCAAAGTAGAAATACCACGTGTTAAATGGTAGTTTAGGAATAGAGGCCTCTAGGGGTTTCTGGGCCCTGTCCACGGCATCTCCATGATAGGCGTGGCAGTAGAGAAGGAGCCAGGCTGGGCAGGCTACAGTCTGACTTGCTGGTATCCTTTTCCTAGAGGAGGCAGAGGAGTCATTCTGAATGCCTCTTCCAGGGCCTTTGAACTGCAACCTTTTTCTCTTTTCAGAACATCATGTTCTACGACATGGGGGCAAGCAGTACCGTCTGCACCATCGTGACCTACCAAACTCTGAAGACCAAGGACTCAGGGGTCCAACCTCAGCTGCAGATCAGGGGGGTTGGGTAAGAAAGAATTTATGTTTGGAATCTGATCTCTCATTTTTCTGGCAAGTCGGAAGGAAAGAGATGTGCAAATGAGTCAGAAGTTGGAGGGAAGGGAACAGAAGCCAAGCTTCATGGGGGGGGGGAGTCAGAGGAGAGGGTTGGGCTTATTTACAAGTAGCTTCTGCCTACGGCCTTCTGCCTGTGGCTGTTTTTGCTCAGCTTTGATCGGACACTGGGAGGGCTGCAGATGGAGTTGCGCCTTCGTGACCACCTGGCCAAGCTCTTCAATGAGCAGCATCCACGCAAGGATGTTCATCAGAATCTCCGTGCCATGGCCAAGCTACTGAAGGAAGCCAACCGGGTGAAAACAGTGCTGAGTGCCAATGTGGACCACACGGCCCAGGTAGGGGGTGCCCAGAGCTCTCGACTGCCCCCAGGCACCAGGAGCCTGAAGTGATGGTGGCTTTGAGAAGAAGGGGAGCCGCCCATGCCAGTTCTTTGGCCGGAGGATTTGAAGTGGTGAGTTGGGAGCTTTCAGGTTCTCTTTTTTTCTTTCCAGGTTGAGGGTCTATTAGATGACATCGATTTCAAGGCCAAAGTTTCACGACAAGAGTTTGAGAATCTGTGTTCTGACTTGTTCAAGCGGGTGGCGGGACCCGTCCAGCAGGCCCTCAGTAGCGCTGAGATGAGCCTGGTAGGTACAGGAGCCGTGGGAAGCAGCCTTTGGGAGTTGCAGGGCTCTACCAGTTATTAGCAGATGAAACGGAGCAGGATTGCATGGCAGCTGCTCCTTCATTTTATTAATTGGAATGTTCTTATTTCTGAGTTCGCACCTTAGTTAGAAATACATAATAATGAAAGTGCTGCTGACCATCCAGAATTCCTCTCATCAGATAGCAAGACTCCGCCTGGCTCCTGAAACAGGCCCTGTCTCTTTCTCCCACTCACTCTCAGGATGAAATTGACCAAGTGATCCTCGTTGGAGGGGCTACCAGAGTGCCGAAGGTGCAGGAATTTCTGTTACAAGTAGTCGGCAAGTAAGATTGCTTCCTTGGACTCCTCCCTGCTGCCTTCTTAGATGGCTAAGCATAGACAGTCGCACCTCACCCAAGGCATCCATCCTGGGTTGTCCCGTTCAGTGCTTTCTCCTGGCCGTGTCTGCAGAGCTCCTGAGAGCCTTGGACTTGCAGGAACGGAGACTGAGGCCAGCTCTTTCCAGCTGGCTGAAGAGCATGGACCCTGGGGCTCTGCCACGCCCCCCCCCCCAGGCATTATCTCCTCTTCTTCTCCAGGGAAGAGCTGGGGAAGAACATCAATGCAGATGAGGCTGCTGCGATGGGTGCCGTCTATCAGGCAG
Source organism: Crotalus tigris (assembly GCF_016545835.1). Taxonomy (NCBI): domain Eukaryota; kingdom Metazoa; phylum Chordata; class Lepidosauria; order Squamata; family Viperidae; genus Crotalus; species Crotalus tigris. The sequence continues at coordinate 105,682 of NW_024100582.1, read as the reverse complement.
CTGCTCTGAGCAAAGCCTTCAAGGTGAAGCCCTTCATTGTCCGTGATGCAGCCATGTACCCAATCCAGGTAAGGGGAGGTGGGGCCATCGGGGAAGTGCTGGCCTTTGGGGGATTGTGCCACTTTCCAGAGTGGCAAAGAGGGCAAGCAGGCCATCTCTTTCCCCTTTCCCTTCCACAGGTTGAGTTCACTCGGGAAGTTGAAGAGGGGGACAAGTCCAAGAGTCTGAAGCACAACCGGCGCATCCTCTTCCAGCGCATGGGACCGTATCCTCAACGCAAGGTGATCACCTTCAACCGCTACACAGACGACTTCGAATTCCAGGTCAACTATGCCGACATGGGCTTCCTGAGTGACAGTGACCTACGGTGAGGGCATTTTGGGGCTGGCTGTGGGAGTCCAGCCACTTTTGCCTGTGTAGCTCCCAGAGAAGAAGGATGCCCAAGACTTGGGCGGAAGCACCAGCCTCCACCTGGTTTGCTTTCAGAGCTGGAGCCTTCACCTGGGCTCAACAGGGTGTATCCCCTCAGCTCCTTTTGGGACATGGGGAGAACAACTGAGGAAAAACATCCTTGCCTGGCTTGCGTTGGGGTTGGCATCTCAGTGGCAGAGCTGAGAATGAGGCTGCAGGATGAGGAGGGGGCCTCACTGCTCACCGATCTCCATCTTGCTGCAGAGCTTTTGGCTCCCTGAACCTCACAAAGGTGAAGCTGCGTGGGGTGGGCGAGAGCTTCAAGAAACACCTGGATTACGAATCCAAAGGCATTAAGGCTCATTTCAGTATGGATGAGAGTGGTGTGCTGAGTCTCGATCGGGTAAGTCAAGAAGGCCGCAGAGTGTGTCATGTTAAACTGAGCATGTAAGTCATGTTGGTTACATTTTTTCTATTGTGATCTACTTTGTGAAAGCTTTCACTATGGTTTTCGTGTGTTTATTTTTTCAAAATGAGAGGAAACCCTCCTGTCACCCTTCAGCAGTCATGATTGGGGAGGGCTTCAAAGGCCAGGGCCACAGGTTGCCCACACCTGCTGCTGAGCCTGCAGCTCCAGCCCACATTACAGGTGCGTTTTTCCTGCCCTCTTCCAGGTGGAATCTGTATTTGAGACAGTGGTAGAGGAGAAACCAGAAGAGGAATCCACACTCACCAGTAAGACCTTCGGTTTAGGAACAACCCTTGGGCTTTGCGCATGGTTGGGCCAGGGGACAGCAGGAGCTCTGCCCCACTTGCCCCTCAGCTCCAGCCAAGACTTGGCCTTGTCTGAAGTCGTTCTGAGGTTTGTTTCGTCTTCCGGGCAGAACTTGGAAACACCATCTCCAGCCTGTTTGGAGGAGGCAGCTCTGGGCCAGAAGCCCTTGAGAACGTGACTGAGGCTGTTCATGTGAGTAAGGGCCTGGGGTGGAGTTACTATCAGCAAAGGGTAGGTATGGTGGGGATTCATAGCACCCTGGATTTTGCATGGGGCTATATGGCCTATGTGGGTCTTTCAGGAAGCTGGTCTTCATTGGCCATGGGTTTTATGTGGCTCGGGCTGGGCCTCCCGGGTCTCTCTAGAGTCCCACACGTCTTGGCTGAGCCGTGTGGCTTTGCAGAAGTGTTCCCAGGGACCCTTGTGGTTTTCCACCCCCAGGAGGAGGAAGAGGCTCAAGCAGAGCTTGGGAGAGATGGCCAGAAGGACCATGCTGGGCCTGCTACTGAGGAGGATGAGAAGCAGCCACCCATGTCTCAGGAGAAACCTGCCAGAGAGGCTTCTGCCACTGAGGAGGACCGTCAGGAGGAGGGTGGAGGAAAGGGAGGGTCCAAGGTGAGGCCTCCTGGGTTCTTTTGGCAGGGAGGGGTGGGAGATTTGTGGTTAATGAGCATCATGCTCCAAATGGAGCAGGGCCACTGGTGTCTCCCTGAAGTGTGTCACGTTTCATCCATGGGCTTGTTTGAATCCTTGTCTCCCCTTGGTCTCTGCGATGGTTGTTATCAATACGCATTGGCTCTCAAACTGCAGACACTTCTATGCCAGACACTTCTGGCCCCACAAGGAGCGACTGCCCCCCCCATAAGTGACATCATCTGTGTGACCCAGTGAAGCAGGATTCATTGGAGCAATTTGTTCTGTTGACAATCTCAGAGGCAGAATAGGACCTCACCGGCCTCTGGCAAAAGGAAAAATGAGCAGCTGGAAACATTTTTGCTCCAATCTAGGAAACCGCAGATAAAGCAGAGGCTGGAAAGGGGGAGGACCCTGTGAAAAGCCCTGAGAAGGCAGCTGTGGTGGAGGAGGAGGAGGAGAAGGCCAAAAAGCAGAGGCTGGTGGAGGAGATTGCAGTGGAGCTAGACGTGCACGATGTGCTGGAGCTGCTGCCAGAAGAGCTGCAAAGCTCCAGCCTGAAGTAAGCATGGGAGGGGTCTCCCTTGGGGTCAGCCCCACAGAAGGAAGCTCCCCTCCCTGGCCTTTTGGGAAATGGCAATCTGGTACTTTGCCCTTCTAATCTCTCCCAACATCAGGTTGCAGGAGCTGACCAAAAGGGACCTGGAGAAGCATGAGAGGGAGAAGTCAGCTAACAGCCTTGAGGCCTTTGTTTTTGAGACCCAGGTACGAAGTTGGTCAGAGCAGCCTGGTCACGGCGAAGCCTCATCTGAGAGCTGACAGATCTCCTCTGAAGCTGTCAAGCAGCAGAGATCCCTTGGCCAGCCAGGAGGAAATAAGGACAGCTGCTTGAGGCATGTTCCCCAGGTGTCGTCAGAGGTTCTTCTTTAGAAAATGGAGTCCCTCTCGTGCTTTTCAGGACAAGCTCTATCAGGAGGAGTACCAGTTTGTTGCAACTGAAGAAGAAAGGGAGGAAATATCCAGGAAACTGAGTGAAGCTTCCAGCTGGATGGAAGATGAGGGCTATGCAGCCCCAACAAAGGTTAGACATCACCAATGTAAAGCTGAGAAAGAACCATTTGGTGGCTCTGGGAGGATGGACCACGTGTGCACCTCCAGAGGCTTCTGGGTTGCAGTTCCCAGCTTCCCCGCTACTGGCCATGTTGGTGGGGGCAGATGAAACTGGGAGTTCAGCAGTACCTTGACATTGTAGCTGACAGGGTAGGGGTGTTTTGTATGCCCTTGTCGGGAGCTCGTTGGAAAAAACTGCATTGGCTTAGCACAGGGTTGGTCAATCAGGGCAGCAGCCTGGCACGTGGCTGATTGTTTCCTGCCACCTCCTTGATTCAGTGTTTCACTCGGTTGCCACAAATAGCCCCATTAGGTCACTATTACTGGCACACATTTGACCAGCTGTCCTGGCATTCATGTTTTCTTCATGTTCTGATGAGCGGTGATGCTCACTGAGACGTGGTCCATTAATCATAGTCTAACTGCTGGGTTAGTTTCTGCGTGGATCCCTCTGGCTCGTGAAGGTGGCTCCTACAATTCCTGAGCTCCTGCCATACCAGAACCCTCCAAGGATGGCTTTGTGCCAGGCTCCAATTCCTCTCTCTTGCAATTTCCAGGAGCTGAAGGAGAAGCTTTTGGAGCTGAGAAGGGTGTGCCGGAGCCTCTTCTTCCGGGTGGAGGAGAGAAGGAAGTGGCCAGATCGCCTGGCTGCCCTGGAGAGCCTGCTGAATCACTCCAGCATTTTCCTTAGGTAGGAAGGAGGCAGGCCAGGGAGAGGATGAGGGTCCCTAGACCTCCTCCCCCCCACCCTTGGGAGAATCTTCATCTCCTGCAGCTGGGATTGCACATGTCCAAAGTGCCCAAGAGGTAGTCGGAGACAAGGCCTTGCAGTTTTTCACTCCTTCCATAGTGTTTCATGAATTGTGGAGCATCTTTGATTCTGTGAGTAGAAGCTAGAAAAGAGATTTCTGGGAAAGACTTCTGATTGAGGGGCCTCTGATTGCTGAGTTAAATGGAACTGCAGTTTTATTAGCAAAAATGGAGAGTGTGCTCTGAAGTCCAGCCTGGTGGCTTGAAAGAAGTTCCTCCCAGGAGGGAAGATTCTTCCCAGCACCAGCTGCCCTCTTTCTGGTGCAGTTGAGGGCTGCCTGGAGTGGAAGTTGCCACCGGTGCCAGAGGCACCTGCACCTGAGTTATGCTTCAGGCAGGCTAAACCCATTTCCTGCTCCTTTCAGGGGGGCCCGAATGATCCCAGAGCCTGATCAGGTATTCACCGATATTGAGCTGAGCACTTTGGAGAAGGCTATCAAGGAGACAGAGGTAAGTGCAACCACAGGAGGTGCCCACAATGTTGGGGGTTCCTGCCCCAGCAAAAGGGGGCATCTTTGGAGAGCCCACAAAAAGAGTGGCGCAATAGCTGCCTATGCGGCAGAAAACAGACTTGGGTGTGAGAGCCACACTTAATCCCAAAAACCACAGACAGCTTCTGCTCCAGGACCTGTTAATGCTCTTCTTATCTTCCAGTTCCTCCTGTAGGGCAGGAGGTCAATTTCCCAAGGTCACTTGGCTCTGGGGGGGGGGGAAGAATCTCCACGTGGCCTAGCCAGGATTTGTGGCCAGTCAGATTCCTCAGGTGGCTCTGTTGAATTCTAGTCTCCTCGGCCTTTATTATTCGGAATGGTAAAAGGCAGCTGTGATGTCCCTCAGGAGGGGCTCTGGGGGGATCTCCCATGCTGGCTTTCCCAAGGTGAGGAAGTGGCTTCTTAGGCAGACAGCAGACAGCAGTAAGTGGCCAGGAGATGAGTGCCAGTTCTCTTTTCTCAGGTGTGGAAGAACGAGACGCTGGCTGAGCAGAACAAGCTGCCCCCCACCGCCAAGCCTGTTCTGCTTTCCAAGGACATTGAGATGAAGATTGCAGGCTTGGACCGTGAGGTACAGTATCTTCTCAATAAGGCCAAGTTCTCCAAGCCCAGGAAGAGGGAGAACACTACAAGAGCAGAAGCCAGCAGGAACACCACTGGGTCCCCGGAGAATGGCAAGGCCGCTCCTCTGAGGCAGGAGACTCGGGAAGGTGAGCAGGCCTTCTGGCAGGTGTTCCCTGCCTCTAGATGCCTGGACTGGAGCCAGAGCAGTCCTCGGAAGCCCCCCGGGTGCCCTTTGCTAGACTGCACGTTGGGAATGGAGACGAGGGAGGGAGAGCTGCCTTCAGTGCAAAAAGGTCTCTCCACAACTGTGTTTTTTCTGCCAAGAGCAGATCAACTGGAAGATGCCAGTCCAGCCAAAGAGCCCCCGACGGAGAAGGAAACGCCACTGGACAATGAGTTGGACCCAGACGGAGGTAAGGAAACCCTGCTGAAGGGGGAGGGCTGGAACTGGGTCGAGGAGGAGGAGGAAGCCTTTCTTTGGTTTTTCCTTGTGTTACACTGGAGTCCTGGCTTTCCAGGCAGGAGGTCCCCACATTTGTCCAGGGCCACAAACGCTACAGCACCACAGTGGCATTTACCTGTAGTCCTCACTCACTGGTCACTTGCTCATCTACCAAATCAGTGGGGAAGCCAGCAGGGAAGGTCACAAGTTGCTCTGGTCAGTTTCCCTAGCCTCCTCGTGCTTGCACTGACCCACAGCCTCTTCTCAGCCATCCTGCCCTCATCCAGCATTGGGCCCCACTTCCCTGCCCTTCTCCTTCCTGCGGCTCTCCCCCCGCCTCCCAGCACCCCAGGCTCCTGACCTGGGTCTCCTGCCACTTCCCAGTTAATGGCCCATTTGTCTTGGAGTTAGGACAGCAGCTGGGGCTCCCTAAGCAGCTGGGGGGCCATGTGATGAGCCTTACGGCCACCTTGCACAGTAAGAGCAGTCCTGGTCCCAAAGGCCATCGTAGCCCAAAGAGTTTACCTGTATCATTTCCAGCATGGTTGACATTCCACAGAGATGATGGAAAAATAATGCTGGTTGAATGGATTTTGTGCAAAGCTGCTTAAGTGGGCTGGAACTTTCCACTCGCACCTGGCAGGGAGCTGGGCACAATCTGGACACTCGGAGTCCCAAATGAGCACCTTGATTGGCCAGAGACCACGTGCAGGTGTGGACTGTCCTTCTGTGACAACAAAAGTCCAAGCAGGATGTTTCTGAGAATGTTTCCTGATCCTTACATCTGAACATTTAACTGATTGTTTTCATCTTTAATGTAGGCCCACAAACAGGTGAAACTCCAAAAACAAAAGAAGAGACCCGAAGTAATGATGAATTATAACACTTCCTCAAGTCCCTGTGTGCATCATCAACATCTATTTATTTACAGTTAATTTTACTGTTTTTATGATGGACATGGTTAGTGGAACATGGCACAAACTGATGACAAAATAGAATTGTATTTTTCCCCCTTTTTGTTTGGGGATTTTGTTCTTGCTCATTTGGAAATTTTGTGCTGTATCAACTCCTTTCTTTAAAGACGACTTTCAGCTCTTTGGAAATATTTGTGGTGTCTGACCCAGCTTTTTCCTGGGATCAGCATTTTTCAGCAATGGATTAAATCTACCTGGAATTATCTAGGACACAGTACAGTGCATCTGCTCTGGGCTCTGCTTTTGATGCAGAAAGCAGGGCCTGGGGTGGCTCTCCTTACATGGAAAACTGAACATGGTATGCAGATTAAGCCTGCCTGAGAGGCTCCTTAGGCGTTTTGCTGCTGCCGCTGCTACTATCATTTTCCTTGTTCCGCAGCTCTGTGTCACAAAGTCAGATGAAACATAAATGGGTAGGCAGTAACAGTCTGAAAGAAGTCTTAAAGGTTCGGTATTGTATCATGAGGAGGTAATATAAAATAGAACCGCCAGGAGGCGGGCCATCAACCCCCCAGGCTGGCTGCTGACAAAGCAAGAGAGAGAACCAGTCTCCTCTGCCCTGCTTTCGGTTCACAATGCTGTGGCCAAGTTTTGCCTCATTCTGTACGTTTCAAGGGGTCTCTGCGCACCTCTGCCGCTGTTACGCAAGCTACGGGTGCTTTTAGAGGGTGGGTGGTCATTCTTTGCTCCTAAAGGTTGCTCAGTCTGATTTCTGGTAATCACTTTAATAACTCTGGACATGAGTCTTAACTGGGCATTTTTTTGTTTTGTTCGTATGATAGAGTAAGAAGTGGGTTACCAAGACTGGTTGTTTCTGAGTACGTGCTTTTTATTTGGGCAATTCATCTTGCTGCTGGGCTTTGAACTACTAAGGTGAGAAATGAAGCTTTTTCACAGTATGAAAAAAGTAGCCTTGCAGGAAGGCAGAGGAAGATCCAGTTTCTGTGTTCATATTCTTCCCTCAAGAAATCTCCTTCCTGGGGACAGGAAAAGAATATTCTGTATTTGTCAATGATGCCCAGCCTTGCAGGGCTCAGAGCAAACAGACTGAAATTCGTTCAGAAGTTTATATGTTGAGTTTCTCTAATTCTGTAGATTTCCCGGAGCGCAGCAGACGCCAAAAGCCAACCGCACAGCGAGCGGAGGAGCGGGGGGGGGGCTCGCTCCTCCGCTCGCCGGAGGTTTGGCAACCTGCCTCCGCGCCTTCCTTTGGGCGGAACTGTCTGCAGGAGCTTCACGGCTCTTCTGAGGACCGCAACGCTTCCCGTGGAGCTGCTTCGGGCAGGGTGCGCGTTCGCCGGACAGTCCCGAGGAGGCGGGGTCCCGTCGCCGAGCTGCCCCCGCGAGGAACGGCGGCAACAAAAGGCTTTGCGGCGGTTGGTCGGCTTCCTCCGGAGGAGTGCCCGTGCAAGGCGCATGCGCTCCCGCGGGCCTAGGTAAAAGGCACAGAATGGAGCAATTACTCGGAACTTGGGAAGCAGCGATTGGATGGCTGGGGAATGACGTCCGCCCTGGCCAATGGGCGGCCGGCGGGGGCGTCTCGGGCCTGGCGAGGAAGCGCGACCGTCTTCCGGCGGGGAGGGTACGTAGGGCTGCCGAGGCGGCGGGCGGAGCGGGAGTGGGGGGAGCGGGCGGGGGTCGGAGTCGCGAGCAACTGCGGGCTATTTCGGCGCCTGGCCGACTCGTCGGGCTGTCCTGGGGCGAGCAGAGGAAGCCGCGGCTTTCCTTCCAATTCCGGAAGGCCCTTTTCCGCCCGCTCCCTGGGCTTCGCCGAACCTCCGCCAAGGGGGCCCCGAGTGGGGTCGTCGGAGCCTCCGGGCGGGCCGGCAGAAAAGGGCTCCTGGGTCTCAGAGCCCGGTTTGTTCTGTGCCGCGCCGGCGGGCGGTGCCTCCAGGCGCTGCGGAAGAAGCAGCAGCAGCAGCCGGACGCGCCTCCTCCTCCGGTTCGGCCTGAAGCTCCCCCCCTCCGTTCTGGCGGGCCCTGCCCCGACCCGGGGGCGGCGTGATTGCCCTCGGCCTCGAGGCTGCTTTTTGAGGCCTTTGGGCAACCTGGGCAGAAGCCCCCGCGGCGGCTCTCCTGGCGGACCCGGTTCGGAGTTATCTGCCCTCAAAAGATCCGGGATGGATCAGGGCCAGTTTTTCAAGGACGCCTTCAGGGACCATCCAGAATCGCGACCTGCTGCCTCTGTTGTGGAGTTGTCCCTTCCCCCGGCACCTCTGCTCTGCGAAAGAACTTGTCATCTCCAAAATACCTATCACAACACTACTAGTTTTAGAAACTAATTTTAGGTTGCCAGCATGACTATAGGGATGCTGCTTGGTGCCACCAAGGTTCCCGTTTCATCAACACATGTTATTTAAATAGATACATCTTCCACCTGATTTTCTCTACATTTTTGATCTTAGACTTCAATGGGAAGCTAACATCGGCCAAACACAGCTTGATTTATTACTACAAGTAAAATAAAAATTTGCAAATCAAGTTTCTGAAACCTGCCCCAAAAAAAGAGAAATTAAAAGGTGGGGAGAAAAATTTGAGGCTCAAGGAATCTGGAGCAGTTCTTTTTCTGAAATTTTTTGTGTTGCAGATAATTAAGAATTTGCAGAATGGATACTGAAACAGATGGACACTAAACAAGGTGCCAGAACTGAAATAAAAGGAAATGTTTATTAAAATTGTCCCCATTGAAGCACCAGGAGTCCTTCCCCAATCTTCCATGATGGGGTGGTCTCTGAAGAGCCTGTTAGGTGTAATGGTTCTAGCCTAGAAAGCAGAAAACTCACTTCTAATCTTGCCTCAGGTATGAAAGCCAGCTGGGTGACTTTGGGCTAGTCCAGTGGTTCTCAACCTTCCTAATGCCGTGACCCTTTAATACAGTTCCTCATGTTGTGGTGACCCCCAACCCCCTATCCAGCTGGCCAGGGAGGTGGGGCAGGAAGGCCGCTCCGCCCAGCCTGGTTGGAGAAGCGCCATTTCTCTCCCTATTTCTCTCTTTCCTCTTTCTCTTTTCTCCCTCTTTCTCTCTTTCCTCTTTTCCTCTTTCTTTCCTCTCTCTTTCTCTTTCCTCTCTCTTTCTTCTCTCTCTTCTCTCTATCCCTCTTTCCTCTCTTTCCCTCTTTCCTCTTTTTCTCTTTCCTCTCCCCGTTTTTCTCTTTCCTCTCTCTTTCTCTCTTTCCTCTTCCTGTTTCTCTCTTTCCTCTCTCTCTTTCCACTCTCTTCTCTTTCCATTCTCTTCTCTTTCCTCTCTCCCTCTTTCCTCTTTTTCTGTTTCCTCTCCCCATTTCTCTCTTTCCTCTCTCTTTCCTTTTTCTCTCTTTCCTCTCTTTCTCTTTCCTATCTTTTCCTCTGTTTCTCTTCCCTCTCTCTCTTATGGCAGCATCGTTGGGGGTCCCCGCTGCCCCCGGCCTGGCCTCCGCTGTGTCCTCAGCCAAACGGGCTGGGAGGGGAAGCAGGATGAGAGGCAATGGCTCCGGCGGCGGTGGCCACTGTTGCATCGTTGGGGGTCCCTGCCGCTTCCAGCCCGGCTGCCGCCTCCGCCAGCCCCTCTGCCAGCCTGGCTGCTCCCCCCCCCCCAGGCATCCCTTTTGCCCCAGCGCCAGCCCAAGCCGCCTTGGGGGCAGCAGGAGAAAGGAGAGGAGAAGAGCGAGAAAACCGCTGCCGCTGCCCCAACTGGGACTCCACACTGTCCGGCCTCGCCTCCACCCATCCGATGGAGCCGTGGTGGAGGCTGGTGCCGCGCGGCCTGCCAGCCCGGCTGCTCCCCCCCCCCAGGCATCCCTTTTGCCCCAGCGCCAGCCCAAGCCGCCTTGGGGGCAGCAGGAGAAAGGAGAGGAGAAGGGCAAGAAAACCGCTGCCGCTGCCCCAACTGGAACTCCGCGCTGTCCAGCTTCGCCCTCCGCCCATCCGATGGAGCTGCGGTGGGGGCTGCCCACCCGAGCCGCCTTAGGGGCAGTAGGAGGAAGAAGGGGAGGAGGAAGAGGATGGCAAGGAAGCCGCCACCAGTGCTAGGCCCCAGGAGGCGGCTCTCCTCTCCTACCTTTGCTGAATCTCCTTCTTCCTTCCCGGCAGCCTGGACTCCAGCATGTCTTCCTGGCCAGCGGGTCCAATGGTCGGGCTGGCTGGGGATCGCAGGGGCTTATCGCAGGAGCTGGTCTTCCTTGGCCTAGGCTTGTGGGAGGGCTGGCCCGCTCAGCGGAGCCTCCAGCGGGCTGCTCCCAGCAGGGATCCCAGGGCTTCCCCGGGCGGCTCCAAGGCCACGAGGTCCTGGCCGCGCTTCTCCCAGGGGATGGGGCACCCGGGCGCAGGGCCAATCAGGAGCCCTGCAGGAGGTAAGTCCGCCTGAGAGAGAGAGAGACGGAAACGAAAGTGCCTCTCTCTCTCTCTGCAAATGGCGGAGGAGGCCGTGCGGAGATGGATGCAGAGCTGTGTCTCGGTTCCTAAAACCATCCGAAATATGTGTTTTCCGATGGTCTTAGGCGACCCCTGTGAAAGGGTCGTTCGACCCCAAAAAGGGTCACGACCCACAGATTGAGAACCGCTGAGCTAGTTCCTCTATCTCAGCCCAACCCACCTCAAAGGGTTGTTGTCACAGTAGGAGGAAGGAGTATTATGTATGTTTACTGCCTTGAGTTACTACAAATAAAGACAGAATAAAAATCTAATAAATACATTTCAATTGGCAAAGAAGTTGCTTTTTTAAAAAAGAAATTTTATTTTGTTAATTTTTACATCAAAGTGCTTAAGAAACAACGTGGTGATGGGTGTATCAATTATCCAAAAGCAAAATGATACATATATAACTCAGGTTAGTTCATTAAAAGTTCCCTCTCTATTTCCCCCATATAATATTACATATTCAAATTAATACATTTCTAGATAGAGTTCAATCAATCAAATCAGTCATCAATCACATTTCAGTTATAAAAATCCAAGTCCTGTTTTTAAGCTTTACTAATTTACAGTTACCATATTCCAATTAGCCTTGAATAAACATATTATTAACACTTCAGGTATCCCTCATTTCCCTTTTCCCTAACATAATAATTGTATCTAAAATAAATATATTGTTCCAACAATAACATTCTTATATTTTCCACATATAATCTATTTCTTAATCTAATAAATCATTTATTAATACCATTTCTTCTCTTATCACAGATCCCTCTTTTTCTCCTTCTATTACAAAATGATTCTTACTTCAAATAAAAATATCAGTCCAAAGGATACATTTCTATCTATTTTAAATGTATATTCTATCAATCAATCTATATCTATAGAAAGTCTTTTTAACCCATTAGTTAAAATTTACCCCTCCAAATAATTATCATATCTAATACAAAATATTATTACAAAAATATCCTTTTACAGAATTTACGTACTCCATTAGTTATTAAATCAGTCAAAATCTCTAAAGTCTTTTTAACCCATTAGATGAAATTTTGAAACACATTTTTAAATCTAATTCTAGCTTTCTTTCTGGGCCAAACCAGTTTCCATAATAAAGCTGCGTCATCAAACCTCAATATTTGAATAGAAATATTTCTCGACACTTCAGACTGGTCAAAGTTCTCTTCCCTTTCTTCCAGTGTCATCTGAATGGTGTAATCAGTTTTATTCCATGTTATAATTACTAGTTGATTGTCCACCTTATCACAATTTTCAGTGACTTGTGTCTGGATGTCAGTCTCCGTTGTTTTTAACAATTCAGGTAACTCAGTTAAAGTTATTCTTTGATCATCAAAATTCTACATGGATTGTATATGTGGTTGTGTAAAATTGATTTGCTCAATAGTTTCCACGATTTCTCCCAGTGTAAGTTCATAGTTGTGTTGTAGGTGTAATTCCTCCATCTCTTTAGGTTGTATGTGTTGTTGAGTGAAGGCCTTTTTGGGGTTACTGTTCCTCCTCTATTGTTCTTTGGCCTACAGTTTGATCCATTAAAAATTGAGAATCAGTTTGTGGTTCTGAGATATCATCTTTAATTTTTCTCCAAGATTTCATATACGCCGTAGCTTCCAAGATTTTTTCCAGTATAAGTTCATAATCAAACTGTGGGTAGGACTATTTCACCATTTCAGTGGTGAAATAGTCTTTTAATCTTTTAGTGGAGGCTGTATTTAGTAAGAGTCAACAAATATCCACCTCCAAAATTTCTAGTAGGTAAATTCATCACCCAGCTGTTCCAAGTTCTTTATTTTTTCCCTTTTATTATCATTTGAAGGTCAAATCCATTTTCAAATAGCAAAAGGAAATACAATTGCAATGACAATTTTCGCCACAAGATGTCCTCAGTGGACTGTAAAATCTTTTTTCCAAGTTAATTAAAATTTTGTCTCATTAGAAAAATAGAAAAAGAAAAACAGATATCTCCAACATAATAAATAGAATAATAATAATGTTCTATGCTAGAAATTTTTTTTCAGGATCCCTTATTATCCCAAAAATTAAATAGTCAATAAAAAGTTAACTATTTTATTTCTTTTGTCAAAGCTCTTTTTCCCAAGTACACAAACGCCACTCTCTTAAAACAGGGAAGTAGTTCAAAGGCTTTTTACAGGATAGTAATTAGGACGAAGGGAGGGAAAGGAAGGGTCTCACCCGGATTCACCACAGTGATTCTTTATGCTTTGCTGTTCTTCTGACTTTTGGCTGGTGTGGCTGGGTGATCGGCCATTTTACTGGCCGATCTTCTTCTCCATTGGCCCTGCAGAGCTAGCTTGGACTGCAGAATGGTGGTCGCCACTCCAGGGCAACTTTTTGACCCGATAGGGGTCTACTGGTGGAGGGAAAGCTGCCGGCCCAGAGTTGAGTCTCTCCATTACGACTGGGTGCGCCGTGATCGAGAACCGGAAGTCGGCAAAGAGGTTGCTTTTGTTGGGCAACTTATATAGCACTGCAATCTTTTCCCCCCTCCATCCCAAGTTGCCTTGTTAGACATCAGCAAGGGAAGGCTATGTATTAATGAGGACAAAGTGTCCAGCAAATATGAGGTGCCTGTTATGACAAAGAGGGAAATAATTACCTAAGTGGGATTAGAGCAGAAAATATTACATTTTCCAAGAGCTACCTTGTCTAAGCAGCCTCTCTTCCAGGTGTTAATTTAAAAAATCCAGGCCATTCAGAAGAAGAGGTATATCGGTAGTAAGTCAACAGGGGGACAAATTTTAGTACTTCTAAGGCTTCTTCCGTTACTTACCCAGAGTTACATCAGTGGAAAGGCTGATAAACAAAAGTTTGCCTTGAGGGTTAATTTTTGTAGCTCTTCCTTCCAAAAGAAAGGAGGCTTTGAGCCAAGGTGATTGTGTTAGGAGAAAATGGAGCAGGTTTGTTCTCCTATGTAAGAGAGCCCCTTCCTTGCATTAAAAGCATTTCCACCAGCTGGCTGTTCCTTCTGTCCTTTCCTTCTGGGCAGCATTCCAAGGCCTGTCAGTGTCCTTTAAGGACCTTTGCCCTTTGGGACCTACATACACCAAATATTGAGTCTCCTGCTGGAGTGGCACATCTTTAGCCGTTAGCCTGCAAGGAGAGCCTTCTCCATAGGTGGACTTTATTTTATTTGCCCATGCTGTGAATTGAACTGTGATTCTCAATGGCTCCTCCGTAGCACACCTGCTCCTGGTATTTTGTTCTTCTGTCCATGAGCTGATACATCTCAAGGGTATAATGAAAAGTTATTGTTCTTAGGTTCTTGCCTAAAAATGGGGGTGGGGGCGGGGTTTCCTGATTTTTAATCTGCCTGCTGTGCCAGATGGTCTTATACCCAAGCAGATAAATATTTTTGTGCTGAACTTGCCTTCTCCAATGGGCGGCATTTGACCCGCGTTCTGTGGTGTTTCTCAGCTTGCAGCAGCAGAATGGTCTTCGCGCTCAGTGTGGCCTGCCGAGAGCCAGGTGCTGCTCTGAAGGAAGGTGGGCAGGAGGGCCAGTCCTGACGCAGGAGGCTGCTTGTTCCAGGAAGACCTTGATCCACCCTGTTTGATCTTGCACTATTTGAGCTCAGAGGTCAGGACGAGGGAGTGAAAAAAAAAAAAGCCTGGCTAATCTTTACATTCTGGACACAAACTCTGTTTGTTACAGGCTGGCTCTGTGGGGCTCCTACTGTGGGTGGGGGCCTTTATACTGACCTCTGTGTCCTGCCTGGCCCTCAAGTTAATCATTCTCCAGGAGCGCGGTTGAGATCAAGCCAGCCAGAATTTCAACGAAGTCTCTGACCGGCAGAGACACAGCTGCTGGCTCCCTCTTTTGAGCCCTTGGCTGCCACCCGTCCTCTCCCCTCAGCCAGCAACTCTGCTGTGCCTGCAGTTTGGACTCCTAAAAGCGTAACAGCCAACTCCTTCCCTCCAATCTGTTTCTTAGCCCTCGGAAGCACAAGTACACCCAGCAATGGCGGCAAAGAATTACAGCTATCACCGGTTTGTCATATTCACTGCTATGTATGTTGGGTACACCTTGTACTACTTCAACAGAAAAACCTTCTCCTTCGTGATGCCTTCAATCATGGAAGAGGTACAACTGGACAAAGATGATTTGGGTGAGTTTGTCCCTCCCTCCCTCCCATTTGTTCATGGGATCCTTAGAGAGAGGATATTGCTGTGTATGTTGGGTATACCTTGTACCGAAAAACCTTCCTGATACCTGTCTGAGCCCCTCTCAGGCCAAGTCCTGGCGACTGTGCCATTGAGGTTTTTCTGGGGCTCTTGTCCAATTTAGGTCTCATCACCAGCAGCCAATCTGCCGCTTATGCCATTAGCAAGTTCGTTAGTGGTGTCCTTTCAGACCAACTGAGTGCCCGCTGGCTCTTCTCTTCCGGCCTCCTCTTGGTGGGATTAGTCAACGTGCTGTTTTCCTGGAGTTCCACCGTTGCCCTGTTTGCCGGACTGTGGTTCTTCAACGGGCTGGCCCAAGGCCTGGGCTGGCCCCCCTGTGGCAAAGTGCTACGCAAGGTAAGCGGATGAGCCAATTTGTTCCCTGCAGGGGCAGTTTGGTCCCTGGGAAGTCACCAGAAGATGCCCCCCTGTGTGAGTAGCCTCTGGCTCTGCCTTTCACCATGCAGAGCCCCAAGCTGAGAACGCTGCATTGGCTGACTTTTTGAGCTAGCGCTGGGAGCTTGCAGCTCTTTAATGGAACCAAGAACTGTCCTTGCAGCTGTGGGGAGGCAGAGGCTGCACCTGTGCTCTCTGCTGATCAGAGATGTCATTTTTCTCGAAGGGGCTCGAATTGGCAAGGGCAACAGGAGCTATAAATTGCAAACAGTATCATGTTGCTCTCAGATATTTTGGGGCTACTTGTCCCCTCCTTTGGGCCTAAGCAAGTGGCCTAGTTCAGAGACAGCTGGGCCTTTGGTAGCTAGGAGCAGTCTCTGGCCAGCTGGCTGCCTTAAAAGAATATGCAGATCAAAGGCCAGTCTAATCTACAAACACTTCTGGGAAACTGTTACTCAAGTGGCTGCCTGCTCCTGCTTAAGTTCCCTCACAACTCCGCGTTCAGAGGCAAGGACTAACTGTAGAAGTCATGACTTGAGCTCCCTGATAACCCAGAAGTAAGCTTTGTGGGGTGTCTGCTGCATTGCTTGACCTCATCTGTATCCATGAACTTGGAGAGGTGGAAGGCACAGGCCCCCATGTCTGTTGCCACTAAAAAAGTGTGCTATATTTTTTTATTAAATGCTCTTGTCAACTGCTTTGAGGAAATCATGCTAAACAATTGATGTGGAAATGCACTTCATTTTGCGCTCTCTATCTCTGTCTATCTCCCTTCTCTATAGTGGTTTGAACCTTCCCAGTTTGGGACTTGGTGGGCTATCCTCTCCACCAGCATGAATCTGGCCGGAGGGATCGGGCCCATTATGGCAGCGCTGATGGCACTGAGTTATGCCTGGCGCACTATCCTAGCCCTCTCTGGTTCACTGTGTGTGGTTGCCTCCTTGGTGTGCCTGCTCCTGATTAAGAATGAGCCTTCAGATGTGGGACTGCCTAACCTTGACTCTCAGCCCAAGAAAGGGAAACAAGGTGAGCGTGTGGGGGATTATGTTCCCTTGATCAGAGATTACGATCTTCAGGACCATGAAAACAGCCTTTTCCATTGTGTCTCCCTGCTCCTTCCCCCTGGCCTTCTGGAACTACATAGAAACTTTGCTGTGATCTGAAGCCAGGGATGCAGGTTTGTTATAAGTATCCCTCTTCATGAAGAATTGCTTTTATCCTTATAAGTGTGTCTTCCATTTACACTGTTTGAATATTGGGGGGTGGTGTGCAAATCAATATAGCAACTTATAAGGCTAATCTATCAATAAACCAGTCAGGCTTCTTTTGAGGAGCAGAGAGGGAGTGTGCCGTCTGACCGAGGGCCAGGGCAGAGGGGGGCAGGAGGATGGTCAGATTGCTGAATGGTCTCTTTCTTACAGACTCCTCGAAGGATGACAGCACCTTGGCGGAGCTGCTTTGTTCTCCATACCTCTGGATCCTTTCTTCGGGCTACCTGGTGGTGTTTGGTGTCAAGACATGTTGTACTGATTGGGGACAGCTATTTCTCCTTCAGGAGAGAGGACAGTCTGCCCTTGTGGGTAGGAGGCAGCGCCTTTCTCCTGGGGTTTTGAGAGCTTAGCACGTCCTAAAGGTGGACACTTGGCCTGGGTAAGCCAGAGTCTGTTCTGTGGGGAGGCCTTTTGCATGACTAACCAGGGGAGGCGTCAGGAGTGGCCATGCAACAGGCAGGGATGCAGCCTCGCTGGAATTGTCACTGTGCTCTTTGCTCTTAGGCAGTTCCTACGTGAGCGCCTTGGAAATTGGTGGCCTGGTGGGCAGCATTGCTGCTGGCTACCTTTCAGACCGTGCAGTGGCCAGGGTAAGCATGAAGGAGAAAAGGCAGCCCTGGAACACTACATAGGTCCTGCCTGGATGCCAGGACAGAGACGATTTTGTCTGGGATGGGTTGACAAGATGCTTCGTAACAGCACTTCATTTTGGATCCACCTGTGTGTATATGTGTGTTGCAGGTAGGTCTCTCAATCTACGGAAACCCTCGGCATCCCCTGCTCATCCTGATGATGGCCGGCATGGCTGCCTCCTTGTTCCTCTTCCGAGTCACAGTAACTGACAGCTCCGCCAAGGTAAACCATAGGAAGGAGGCTCAGTTATACCAGACAGGCATTGAAGGGAGTCAAAGCTGTTGCTCTCCAGGAGGGAATTGTTTTTTTCCCCCCAATTCTCATCTCATTTATATTGTCCCTGTTTGAGTAGATAGTGAAAGGTGGCCATTTAGGTAAATGCCACATCTTATAAGGATTTCCACAATTAAAATGAACTGTGTTTTTAGAAACAAATTTTAATAGAACAAAACAAAGTTTTGCAATTTTCAAGGAAACAAAACTGGGTTTCTGAAATCAAGGTGAAATTAATTTCCTGGATAGATTCTTTGCTTCCTGAACTTTTGGCAATTACAAGCCCATCTATTGAAGCCTCAATAGGCCAATTATGGGTTCCTCCCAAAACTGAGGTGTTTCTTCCTCTGGCTTCAGCTCAAAAAGCTTTCTGAGAATTCCAAGGACGGGGAATCTTCAGACGCTAATGATGATGTCCCAGTCAACAACGATGGGGGATAATAGGTCTTCCTGCCATTAATTTAAAATTTTTAGCTAGCAAAGGTGCTTTGGAAAATTACTAGTAAGGGTTTTCCCCTTCTGGGATTTCTGCTTCTGCATACAATTATTACTGTGCTTTGTCTTTTCCAGACATTCTCTCCTTGCTCCTTGCTCATTTCCCTTCTTTTTTTTCCCAGGGAAATTACTCTTGGAATCAATTCCTCTACCCTCTGGCTGATCTTGTGGGCTTTACAGAACATGAGGTCTTTGTTCTCTCTCTCTCTCTCTCTCTCTCACACACACACACACACACACATACAGATTATGTCAATCATTTTATGTTGCTTCACCCACCCACTATGGCTTCTAGCCATAGAAATGGGAGACCCCCCCTCTGCAGAAACAGTTCTTACACTTTCCTAGTTATGCTATCCTTAGATTGCAGTAAGATTTGATATTTTTGATCTAAAAGTTACCTTAAAATAGCAGTTGACTGGGGTGCTGTTATTTCTCACTTAATGGATTACTGAGAAACAATTAACTGAAGAAAAGATTAAATTTTGCTGTGCTTCATAAGGCACCATTTTGCAGACAGTGATGAGGAAAAGGAGTCCGTGGCAAGTGCAGGTAGTAGGGGAAGGTACCCTAATCGTACACCTAACCTTTTGTCCTCCTGTTTTTGTAGCTCTGGATCTTGCTGTTGGGAGCCGTCTTTGGATTCTGTTCTTATGGGCCAATTGCTCTGTTTGGCGTAATAGCCAATGAGAGTGCACCGTCCAACCTGTGTGGCACCTCTCATGCCATCGTTGCCCTAATGGCCAATGGTATGTGAAAACAGAATTGAACCAATTGAGGATAAAAGCCCACCTTGCACTCAACTCCCTTTCTCTTTTCAGTGGGAGGCTTCCTGGCTGGTCTGCCTTTCAGCACAATTGCCAAACACTACAGCTGGGGAACAGCCTTCTGGGCAGTGGAATTGATCTGCATAGCCAGCACTGTGGCCTTTTTCCTTCTGAGAAATATCTGCACCAAAATGGGTCGTGTGCCAAAGAAAATTGACTGAAGGGTCGCGTGACTTGGCTGCAAAGGAGCCTTCTTGATCCACAGCTAGGACTTCAGAAAGAAAAAATATAACTCTAAGCAGGTTTACTGCCTGCCCTTATAAAGTGGTGGCAAAATCTCATCTGGTTGTTACTGCCAGGTCTCATCCTTCAAAACCTAATGGATGCCTTTAGTAGTTGGAACTCATGAGCAAACATTTGCCTGTCACAGCCTCTGCTGGATTAACTGGCAGCGCCCAGCAGTAGGAACAGAGCAGCTGAATAGAAGTTTCACTTTGAGGAATTGCTTCACTTACACCTCCTTTTGGTATGTGTTCTTCCCTCATTTCCTCCATTAGGTTTTCAAATGACATTTTCCAAATCTTCCCACAAATTTCACTCAGATATAAACAAACAGGAAATGGAAAAGAAGGGAACAATACTTTTACTCTATTTAGCTTCAGTCAATAGTGGGTAAGTTTAGAAGTAGACTAAAAACTACTTTTAGAATTTGAGAAAGGGTAACCCTCAGATCAAACTTTCTTGATTATATCACAAGCATCAGTATAAACAGGTGTTCAATGTCCCATATCTTTAATAGAAAAAAAGCAGTGTTTAACTGCTGGGGTTGGAACTGCCTAACAGTTCTGCAGCAGTGAAGATCTCCAAATGTAATTAGATGCCTTTATGAATAAATTTTGTTACATTTACTATAATAGATTCTAATTTATGACTGTTGTATGGAATGTGTGTGTTAACAAAAATAAAGAATTTTCCAGTAAAAGCTATATCTCCCCTGCTGAATCAGGTGGCATCTAATAACAATAACATCGACCTATCCCAGGTCCTTGGGAAGGATTTAATAGGTGGATAAAATTGATAAATTCAGTCTAAACATCTGGCTGAGCACATAATAATAAATGTTGTTGTTGGACGATTTATCCTAAAGTCAAGATTAAAGTCTTCTTTCTTTAAATAAATTTTATTTCCGCATGCAATAAACAAAGTGCAGAGCATACATTAACTGTGTACATGCAGCCAACAAGGTTTCCTTCCAGCTCCCGGCAGCAGAGGCTGTCCAAACAAGGATGGGGTCGAGGGCTGACCGAGGTAGCAGGGAAGCCTTTCCGGTCCCAACAGAAGCGGGAGAACCTGGCCCTATAACCCGGGGACAAAGGGGCCTGCCGCCTTCTCTGCTGTCTCCAGTGCAAGCTTCAAGTTCTGATCAAAGAGCTCACATCTGAAATAGGAGCATAAGAGAAGCAGACTGAGAATAAAAGGCCACCCATGCTCATATATCCACATTTTTCATTCTATCTTTATCAAGGATTTTTTTTCATATAAATCTTTGAATTCAGCATTGTCCCTTCATACTTATTGTATAAGTATGTGTAAAGAAGACTTCAATGTGCCTTGAAGAAAATTCCTTATTCGTTCTTACTTGCAGATGTTGTGTATGTTAATGTATTGACACTATGGAGGAAACTAGGAAGGAAAGAGCATCACGTTTCTAGCAGCACCCCTGAATTACAAGAAATGAGAGAGGAAACCAATCGGGGGTCGGAGACTTCCTCCCTGGGCGGTCAGTACACCCCACAGGCTCAGACCAAGCGCCAGGACCCTTTTTGGAATTAGGACAGCCACCCAAAGTGGACGGGGCCGCCCGGAGAGGCTTCCCAAGGCTGAAGGGGCTTCAGGGGCACCTGATTGGCATCTCCAGGGAATAGAAGGGGTTTTTCAGGGCGAAGTCCGAGTAGATCTCGTAGATCTTGCGAAGAAGAGCCTCGATGCCGGCCTGCCGCGGGTCAGCCAGCACCACGAACTTGATCCCTGCGGAGAGAAGGGGAGCGCCAGGCCAAGGGGGGGCTGGAGGCCCAGTGCCCGCCGCCCTCGGCCCGGCCGCGGTTACCTGTCAGCGTCTGGAAGCAGTGCAGCTTGAAGGTGTCCGTCTCCAGCACCTCGATGCCGGAGCTGCCCTGCTCAGGGGAGAGCTGCGACCCGATGGCGAAGAGCCTGCGCGACAAGCGGGGCGCCGGTGGGCCGGGGGCCGGGCCGGAGGGGGCGCCCGAGGACTCCGCCCTCCCCGCCGACTCACGAGTGGAACATGGAGGCCAGCATCAGCTTCTCGTTGGAGGAGAGCCGCGGACGGCCGAAGCGGATCGCCACCGGGTAGTTGGCCGGGTTGCCCAGGAACTCCTGCACGTCCTTCCCGTCGGCGGTCAGGCGCCCGTTCACGTCGGCGCCGTTGATGGCCAGCACGGCGTGGCCCACTGCGGGGACGGCGCGGCTCAGCCAGGCGGCTTCTTCTCCCGCCCGCCGCCCGCCGCCCGCCGCCCGCCGCCCCGCGCCGGGCTCCCCGGGCTCACCGCGGATGCCGTCGCGCTGCCCGAAAGCCACGAGTACGCGCTCGTCGTGCGCGCGCAGCACCAGGTCCAGCGGGAAGCTGAAGATCTTCTCGGCCTCGGCTCGCGGAGCGTAGTGGTCCAGCTGGTAGACGAGCCCGCCGGCCTTGTTCACCACGAAGACGCTGAAGATGGCCATCGCGGCACCCGTAGGCGTTGGGGCGCCACACCTCGTCCGGGGCCGGCCGGAAGTACACTCGGCCGGGGAGTTTCCGGCCTGCGCGGACCGCCGCCTTCCTTTCCAGCCGGAAGCCGCCCAGGAGAAGCACGTTTCGCCGCCAGCTGCGCCATGGTAGGTAGGCCCCGGGCCGGGTGGCAGGGTAGGTGGCTGGCCGGGAGGCGGCTGACCCCTCTGGCTCTCTTGCTTCCTCGCAGCCGCCCAAAGACGACAAGAAGAAGAAGGACGCGGGCAAGTCCGCCAAGAAGGACAAGGACCCCGTCAACAAGTCCGGCGGCAAAGCTAAGAAGAAGGTGGGCGCCGGGCCGGCGAGGGGAGGGCGGGGAGGCGGGGGGTGTCGGCGGCCCTGACGGCCTTCTCTCCCCGCGAACAGAAGTGGTCCAAGGGGAAGGTGAGGGACAAGCTGAACAACCTGGTCCTCTTCGACAAAGCCACCTACGACAAGCTCTGCAAGGAGGTACCCAACTACAAGCTCATCACGCCCGCCGTGGTCTCGGAGAGGCTGAAGATCCGGGGGTCGCTCGCGCGAGCTGCGCTACAGGAGCTCCTGGGCAAAGGTGAGAGGCCGGAGACACCCCACTCGCCTGGCTGTCGGCCTTGAAACACTGCAGCCCAGGGGCCTCCCTTCCTCAAATTTTCCTGCTCGCTTCCAGGGAGGCTTGTGATCCTCTGTTGTGTGTTTTCTCCTGGCAGGTCTAATTAAACTGGTCTCCAAGCACAGAGCACAGGTCATCTACACCCGAAACACTAAGGGAGGTGATGCACCAGCTGCAGGAGAGGATGTTTAAAAAGGTGAGCCCAGATGACCAGTACAGCTCCACATGGCCAAAGAGAACTTGGGTTGACCGACTACATTGCATCAGAGAGACCTAATTTCTTCTTCGGTTTGCTTTGCAGATTTTCAAATGGCTTTCAGAGTTAATTGTATAGACGTGAAAATAAATTGATTAAACTCTTTGAGGCTTTGTAACGATCTGAGCAAATGCTAATAAATATAATGGCTTTGCTGTTTTTGAATGGCAAAAACTTTTACAGATGAGTACGTGAAAATAAAACGAATAAAATGAAAGCACCAGGTGTATAATAGCGTGGGCAGTGCAAGTAGGCAATCTAGTGTCTATCTTGATAAATAAGTTTGAACAACTTGAATAAATAAGGGATATATAGAAAGTCATAGATGAGCTCCTAACTTTGATGGCAATCTCCTATTTGCTTTGTGGATCTTAAACACAAATGCACCTTGCTTTTAATATTTTGTAGTAGCAGCACGCATTTATTGGCAACCATAGTTTTCAATAAAATTCATCAACAATTATAAATACCAGTTTTATTATAATAAATGTAATTTTAATACAATTATATCCTTAAGGATATAAAGGTTACAAGAGCAGAGCTCAGTTTTATTGGAGCCACCACAAAGACTTCCACAGCTGTGAATTCTGCCAAGCTGTCTTGGGAATGCAGACCTTTTAGCTGGTTAGAGGTCTTTTCCTTTTGGACTCAGGCTGCTTATTTCCGGATTCAGCTTTGAACTGATGTCTAGAAAAAAGCAGTGCCAAAGACAGCAAGTTGAAACAGTTTATTTTCTTACATCAAGGACAGGAACTTGAGAGGCTGGATTCCTTCTATTCTCTTCTGCAATGGGAGGTTCCAGCACCCATACATAAGCTCTTCTGACCATATATTTTATTTATTATGCATTTCCAGGGTCCGCTTTGGGGAAGATGGGCAGCCATGCAAATATAAATGTTCATATTAGCAATCATTGGATTTAGGAAGCTACAGAGAAGATTCCAATAATTTAATCAGTTAAATTAATAGTAGAATGTATGAAATAAGTTAATCCATAAATTATCCCATTCAACAAATTCAGAATAAATGAGAAGGATGGGGTGGCAGCCAACACACACACACACCCCGCACACAGACACAGCTGTCTAGCAACATGGGAGAGACAAAAGTCATCTAAATATATTAATGGTGTTAGTCGTTGCCTCTGGCCTTCTCAGAGGAAGGTGTGTGTTTACCTGGATTGCCATCTTCTACCATGATTCCAAACGCGCCCAAAGGAAGGAAGCCAACCATCTCCTGTCTGACACAAGTGGTCAAAGTTAGCCCCAACACGGTTGGGTGGGAGCTGTTTCAATTTCTGCTTCTGTTCTTTAAAGATGACAGAACAAAACATCAAGTCATTCTTTGCTCAGTTCTTCCTGCTGGACCCCACAGGCCAAGCCCTTGCACACTCACTTTCCTTAAGGAATTCTTCATAGGAAGGTCCAATCTGCCTCTCACCTTCCTCCTCTTCATTCATCAGCCAGGGAGGTTTTGCTCCTCAAGATTGAAAGGTGGACAAATCAGGAAAGCCCCCGTGTGCTTCTTTTCATGTGCCCAAGTTACATTGGCCATAATGAGAACAAACTATTTACAAAACTGCATCTGCCACACTACCATGTACAGCAGTATGCATTTCATGATTAACCTCATTTTTAAGATATGTACAAACATCAGGTTAAAATGTGGTTGGCAAATTAATGCTTCACTGTACTGTTTCAGTAATGATAGAGATTCTTTTCCCTCCCAAGTCAAGTGTCCATCAAGGGCAAAGCCAGGCTCAGCAGGCATTTCAGAAAGCCGACTCCAACCTACCTGTGTGAACGTTGCCCTCCCTGCCTGTTTCCTGCATTTGAAAAAATGAAGGAAAATCCCAAATTAGTACTGTAGGGGACTGGAAACCTGAAAAATGCCACAAGCAAAGTTTCAAAAGGGATTGTGAGTCCTGCAGCCAGAAGTATCGGCTCCCCAATCCAGCAGGCAGTAATGGACAGCATCCCTTTTCCCTCTTCAAAATTCGTGGGAAACAGAGTAAGATAGGAGACCGCACCCAGGGCAGAAACTTGCTGCTGGGGATGAAAGGCAAAAGGGAATTCCTAATGGAGTACCTGGTGGCCAATGAAAGTTAAGGGCTGCCCTGTTTCAGGGTACTGTAGCTCAGGCACAGTCCTGCTGGCACAACTAGGGTCTTCTTGAAGAAAAGTGTTCCAGCTGGACCCAGGCTGCTCCTGCTCTTCCATAGCAAAAGGAGAATCACTACAACATAGAACATTTGTCAGCGCAAGCAAAACAGACTCAGCACTAAGGTAATGTGAAGAGGGTTTTGCCAGGAATAGCACAGGAATACAGAAGCAAGAAGGCCTCTAAGGTAACTCCTACCTTAAATTCCCTGTAAAGGTGTTGACAACAGTGGATCCATCACCTAGTGTGTCTGCTCTCTGTGGCTGAGTTTAATTCAGGAAAAAAACAGTGGTTTCAAGAGACAACAACATACTTTGCAATGTAGGAGATACCTTGAAATGTAATCTGGAGAGTTTTAAGATGGAGCAGATTCCACTAAATCACTCAGGCACAGAAGGAATTACCCCTAACCCAAGAGCATTTCCCCAGGGAAATTTTTTTAAGTTTATAATAGTTAAATTTGTAAATTACTATTTGAAATAATACATGGGCCAGAGCACAATACCTTAAAACTCCTGAACCATTTTTAGCTATCGAGAGAGGGAAGAAGGGCTGAGGAGGGAAGGCTGCCACAAAGAAATATAAAAAGTCAGTAAGTGATAGAGGGGAAAGATCTTGTGCCAGAAAGAGCATTTCAGCACCTGCAGATCTCAAAGGGCCCCTATTTGCTTCCCACCAATCGCTTTACAGGGTGATTTAAACTGGAGCTAAATAAAAAGCAAAGCCCCAATGCCTGGCACAATACCTACTTGCAGGAAGGTGCTTAGGATGAGGGAAAACATCCACTGTACTTGCAAGGCCTGTTATTTTCTGGGGAATGAAGTTGGCAAATGGCTTTGAGTTTAAATGCAGCGAGGGAAAGACGGGCAAAGAAGGGGAGCTAAGTGGGAAGATTCTGCAAAAACCGTTGCAAACATGATGATGGATACTGCCCACTCTGAACTTGGGCACACAAACCTCTAAGATGGCCTGGACCATCTCTCGTCTCTTCTGTTCAATGTTTCGGATATGAGCTGCAGCCTGCAATGAAGGAAGATGGACTATAAAGAACTCAGAGCTGAAATCAGGACCTTTTGCCTCCATGAACCACTTGGACATCCCCTCCCTCTCCTACCTCCTGGATGGCCACATCTTCCTTCTCTTCATAAGCATCCAGGGCTTTGCAGAGAGACTCCTGAAAGCTGGAAGTGCAAAGCAGCCCATCACTCCGGGCAGCAAGCACCATTGATGCAGCGGTGTCTTAATTTGGCAGCATGGGGATACAGTCTGGGCTCCCCGGAGCCTGGCACAACCCCTCAGCCTCCTCAGAAAGATGTTTTTTAAGAATGGCTGCATGGACTGGCACACGGAAGGCTGCCAACCCCCCTCAGACCAGCTTTGCCCGGGTCACAGCAGCCCAGCGAGGGGGAGGGGGGAGGAGAGGGAAGGGGGGAGCGCCACCGGGGAAACAGGCGAGCCGGCATAGGGGCCTCCGCCCGGCCGGGCCTCTCACCGCCGATACTCCGCCGCGGACAGTAGGAAGTCGGCCTTCAGCTTGGGGTCGGCCCTGTTCTTCCTCCAGAAAGCGGCCACGGCTCTCCCGTGCTCCGGGCTGCGGGGAAGCCAAGAGAGCGTCGTTCGCCCGCCGCTGGGTAGGCGCGGCGCAGCAGCCTCCCACCCGCCCCGCCCGTCCCCTCACCTGGCCAGGTGCTGCAGGAAGCCGCCGTGCAGCACCGTCCGCGCGCCGCGGCTCAGGTGGCGCTGGACCTCCCGCGAGCAGCAGGGGCACCAGGCGCGCCGCTCGTGCTCGCCGACCTGGAAAGGCAGAACCTCCGCCCGCCGCGCCGCCGCTCGCGCCGCCGCCACCTGCCCGGGGGAAGCGGGGGAGAGCCGTCAGCCGCGCCGCCGCCCGAGCCGGCCCCCGCCCGAGCCGGCCCCCGCCCCGCGCACCTTCTCGCCCAGCCGGGCCAGGGCCGAGCGCAGCCGCCGCTGGTGCCCCGCGCTGTACAGGTGGCTCCGGCGGCCTGCGAAGGCGCTGCGGCGGCATAGCTGGCAGCGGAACACCGTAGCCGTCCGGGTCGCCGCCATCTTGCGGCGCTTTCTTCCAGTGACGTCAGCACGCCCGCGCCCCGCCCCCTGCTTGGGCGGAGCGGCGGCGCCGCGGGCGGGGAGGGGCCGCCGGCTAAGCTCCTCTTCGGCGGCCGTGTGGGCGGTTGCTGCGGCCGGTGGGTCTTACGGTCTTTCGGTCGGCGCGGAGGACGCTTCCAACCAGCAAAATTGTGCCTCGGTAGCTTCCCCCGTGGCAACATGGAGGCGTACCAGACCCTCAGCCTTTATGTCTTTTCATCTGCTTCTTTGTTCCGCTTTCGGGTCTGTCCTGATTGGGAGGGGGAGGCCGGCCCTCGGCTGCCGGGGCTGCCAGTCTGGGGAAGGGGGGTTTCTGGGTTTCCTCCATTTTGTTCGTCATCCCGTTGATGCCTCTGGGTGTGAAGGGAAGAAGGAATACCTTACGTGCACCTCGATGGGAGGAGGATGAAGGAGAAACGAAACTCCGGAACGGCACCTGGGAATGGCGCTTATCACTTTGGTTCCCATAACAACTTCCCACCTGGGAATTAGATGAGGTCAAACTGGACATTTGGCCGTTGAGGTGGGGTTTGGGAAGTGGATAGTTTAATGTAACATTTCGCGCCGGAAAACTATCTCAATAAATGTTCCTTCTGAGACAATTCCTGTTTCAAGAGTTCTACTTTCTTGGGAGGATTAGTTGAGACAGGACCTTACAAGGAGGGGCAATATAAATAAACTCCACAAAAAATCACACCACTTGCTCTTTGAATGCATTTATTGGAATGCCAAGATTCTTCTCTAGGTTGAGAATTAAGAAAATTAACTTTTACTGCTGTTACTGCTTCAAACAGAAATTTCAACACAAAACCAAGTGAGGATCATCTTCCCTTCTTTCAAGGAAAAGGCCAACCAACAGCCTCCGGATCAGGATGAAGCTCCCTTGCTCAGTGCCTTCCCAGCCGAGGGCCAAGCAGGCGATGCGCAGAGCCTCACAGATTGCCCATCCCTGGAAAATTCATCCTCTTCCCCTTGGCAAAAGTCAGATCCTCCTTGGGAGCTCCGTCAAACAGCCATCTCTGCCAGTCTTCCAAACCCAAGGATCAGAGGCGAAAGAGAGACTGCATTAATTCTGGGGAAGGGAGATGAGGATGTTGGTTCACCAGGTCTGCCAAGAAACCCCATGGCAAGGGATTAGGCAGCCCTCCCAGAATCTGGCACTGCCAGGTGGTTCAGCCTGCTCACAGCAGACAGGATGTTGGGTCCAATTTCTTCCTCAACCAATCCTTCCTTTGGAAGTGCCCTGCTCCCAGCCTGGAGCACCCACATCCAACCAGGGGGTAGGAGGGAAGGGCTTCTGCTCTCCAGGGAAAGGCCCACCTGGCTTGTCCATGCTCTGGTGCACCAAGCCCTTCATATCCTCTGGTAGGGCCTGCGCCTCCTCCTGAAACTTCCGGCGGCCCTCTGTGGTTAACTTCCACAGGCGGGACTTGCGGTTCCCTTCAAGGCACACAAAGTCTGTGGTCTTCTCAAAGCTGCTGCTGAAGCAGAGGTTGTGCCGGACAGTGTTTTTCCAGCCTTCGGGAGCCGTGCGGAAGAAGGGGAAGTGGTGCCTGCCAAGAAGGCAAAGGGCCAGAGTCCCAAGCATCACACCCTGGCAAGGGCCAGGCCCACTTCCACGGGGTCACTGGTGGCCAGACCATAATGCTCTCGATGGAGCAGGAAGCCCTCTGCTACAAGGCCACCAAGAGCAGAGAGGGAAAGGAAGGAAAGCCCTCCCCTCTCCCAGCACCCTGTCATCTGCCTGGATGCTGCTCAGCTGCAAAAGCTGTACCTGGTGAACTTATAGATCTCCTGCACAGTCAGGCTGCTGTCCTCGCTGCTGCTCAGGGCAAGGCTAATCAAGATACAATAATTGAGAGGGGGGCGAGGCCAGCCACCCTGGGCCCGCAGCTTCCTGCTGCGGAATCCAATTCCCTTTGCATTCTGGCATGCCTGGTGGGGGCTCCGGGTGTCCTCTTTTGGAAGCAGGGTGGATTTGGCTTCAGTGGCACTCCCAGGATCCTGGCAAGTGCAAGACGGGCACATTTGAACCAATGAGAAAAACTGGTAAATGCAGCAGGAGAGGGGCCAGCAGAAAGAGGAACTGGCTCTGGGGCAGGGCCCACAGCTGTCCCAGGGAAGACTTGGACCCGGGTTGGCAAGGGTCTCCCTTGCCTCAGGCTCCCTGCCCCTCACTCTCACTTCTACCCAGTGTTTGTGCTTCAGCAACACTCGGTGGTGAGGGAAAGGTGGAGGGCGGGTTTTAAACTTAATCAGGAAGGCTGCCACAAAAAAAGCAGCTTCTGCAAAGCACCCCCCACCCGCCTATAGGCCCCGCCCCGCCCCAGCATTCTCCGAAGTTTCATGCTCCTCTCGCAGGGGGGGACGCAGCCTGAGCGCCTGCTGGCACCTCTTCTCCCGGACGGATGTCTCGGAAGCGGGCTGGGTTGCAGGACGGAGCCTCTGGAGCAGCGCGGGGAGGAGGCCCCGCGGCGTGTCCGGGGATGGGGCAGACGAGGTTGGGGTCCACCCACATCCACAGGTGCGGCTGCCCGGCAGTCTCTGCAAGGGAAGCAGCAGCTCAGGCATCGCTCAGCAACGCCGCCGCTCGCCCCTAACCACGTTGGGCCTCCGCGAGAACCCCGCAGGACCGGGGGGGGGCTCCCTCGCCTCGCTGCTTTTTTTATTCCGGGCTTTTCGAGCAAGGCCGGGGCCCCAGGCGAGGCCCTACGTCACTCGGTCCCTCCTCGCTTACCGCGAGCCTCCGAGAGGGAAGGGCGAAGGGCCTTGGCCGGGCCGCCGGTCGCCTGGTCGAGCTGCGCCGTCGGGAGGGCCTCCTCAGCAACTGGGGAGAGAGGCGGTTAGGCGGCTGGCCTCTGGCAGGGACACAGAGACGTAGGCGGTCCCGCCCTTTCCCGTCCGTGACGGGGGCTCATCCAAAGGAACGGCCGGGCCGAAAGCGACCCGGGTCACCCGCCGCCCCTCGAAAGAGGCGGGGAAGGGCGAGTCAGCGGCCGGGGCGGCTCCAGCAGGGGCCGCCTCACCTGGGGGCAGCTGGTCACAAGTGGCATCGAGGGCCAGTTCCCGGGCCAGGTCCCAGCTCTGGAGGCCGCTCCGCAGGTGGAGCCGGGCCCAGAAGTCCGGTCTCCGCAGGCGCAAGTCCATCCGGCTTTGGTGCGCACCACTTGCGCGGCCCGAGGGTTTCAGGGCGAGCCGGGCCGTCTTGGGGCGCTCGTCCCTTTAAGCGCTGTGCGCGCCGCCGCCAAAATTGCTTTGCATTCCCGACTTCTGGTTTGTGGGGACGGTAGAAGAGACACAGTCTGGGGCGGGCGAGGGAAAACTCTGCAGCTTGTTTCACTTTTCACACAACCGTTTCATCTCAGCAGAGATAAACTTGAGTTTAGTTGAGATATTGTTCAAACCCACACTCTACACTTGGCCATGGTTTTTAACATTGTGTAAACTTGGAAACTTGGGTTCAGTAAACCGTGGTTCAGCTAATCATGAACAAGTGTGAATTTATGTGTTTCTCCCATTAAAGCTCAGATTTATGACCATTAGCCCCAGGAATGCAATGGCAGGCTTGGGTAGCCAGGCGAGGACCAGATGGTCAAGGAGGGGGGGGGTCTTGGGCAACCCTACTCTGGATAGTGAGGGATGGAGGGAGGCAGAGAGAGATACAAAGCTGCCTTACTGTGCCAAAAGAGCAAAGCATATTAATGGTGTGCAGGAGCTGTTTTTTTGCAGCCCCTTCAAATTCCAGGGGCAGTTTGTCTTCTGCATCTATCTTCTTCTGCCAAGCAGATCTTGTATCCAAGTCCAGGCTTCCAACCCTCTTCTAACACCGGACTCATCCCCTCACCCTCCACCCAGCCAGAGACACAGCTGGGCCTGGCTATGACATCTTTGTCAGGCCAAGCATAAGCAGGTTCTTGCTCACATTTCATCCTCCGAGGGGAGAGGCCGTCCTTCTGCTCCCAGGCTTCCCTCTTTGCTGGTGAGTTGTGGAGAAGCAAAGGTGGCTGGAGTTTGCCCAGGTATGTGCTGAGGGCCCAGCACTCTGCACATGGCCCAGGGCAAAGAACCCTCCACTCAGGGAATAGGATGCTTCTCTAGTGACTTAATCCCACACAGGTGAGAGTGGAGACAAGGAAGTTGTGTAATCTCAATAAGCTGCAGTGCATTGCCCACCCCTTTCCCTCCTGGGTCCTTTGTGTTCTGAGACCATCGCCAAACTTCTACTGATGGCACACATGGGTTCTTTTGCCTCGCAGGATGCCATTCAGAACAAGGACCATCACACATTATGTGGACACAAAGTCATTTGGCTGTTGAACTATCCTACTTTCTGGACTGATTCACAACAAACCTATCCAAGATGAATGTGGTACAAAGATGCCACCACAGTTACACAGGCTGTGGGCAGGAGGTCAATTTAGACCAGACCATTGTTCTGTAGGATGACCCATTGCCTGCATTTCAACAAGCACCATCACTGAGAGGAATGGGATAGGAAAAGGTCTCCTTATTATCGTAGAGATGTAAAGGCCTAAATGACCTTAGCCCTAAGCCTAAAAAAATGGGATTTTGTTTTAAAAAAATTATCAAAATATGGTCAAATTGAAAAGTAGATTGTGTTTACTATGTTGTCATTTTAAATGATACATAAAATGGCTAAAATGCAGTAGTAGTTCTATATTTGGATCAAATGAAATACACCAAAATGAATATGTAAAAAGGTAAAAACTCTTCTCTCAATAGAAATAGTTCAGTTTTCCAGTCACTGAAAATTAAAGATTCAGAGGAAGTAAAAAAATGTGAGTAGTAAAACATTTCATATGACAACTGTTCATTCTGAACCTTGCCCCCTTCCTCAGACTTTCTCACTGAAAATCAGTCAAATGGAGGCTAAATCCTGACTGGTCTCTTCCCTTGGGCTGTGGGAGTGTCTCCATTTTCAGACCTATTTTTTTTCTCCACTTGCTATGAGATGCCATATGCAGCTTAAAACATCACCGGTAATAAAAATTTAAAGCATATTAAAGGAAGCTCTATTAATTCATAATTATGTTGGTCTTCCATTGCTTTTCTATACTAAAGTATACATACCATCAAAGCAAGGCAAGTTATAGATACTATATTTTACAAAACATCAAAATGGCTCATGTGGGTAAAAGGGATTAGAATTTAGGTATTATTTATATGGCAGCCCTTCCCCATTTTTGTACCAGAGCCAATGGCCTCCCGAGATACTGCTGTGGTGCCACTCATGGGAGGAGCCCCCTTTCGGGCTTTCTCCCACTCTTGGCCCAGATGCAGAGTCCGGTCAGGCCTCTTTCCCTCTGGGCCGAGCAGGTGGGGAGGAGTCTGTCCTGGACTCTGGGGTCAGATGGGCGATAGGGCTTTGATGGGGGAAATACATGGCACTGCACTTGGGAGAAGGGAGGCTGAGAGTCATGGCCCCCACCCCCCTCTGCCTGGTAGGGGGCAAGGGCTACCTGGCAGACTCCCCAGGCACAGTGGGCTGCCCTTTCCTTGCGCGTGGATTTCCTCCTTCCCTCCCTCCAGCTGGCAGGCATTCTGCCAGTGACCCCATGGTGGTGGCACCTCTGCTGCCTCTCTCTCTCTCTCCGTGGTTTAGTTTGTGCTTAGGGTTGCTGAGTAAATCTGCATTAATTTGCATATGAGGAAAGCAAGAAAAGAGCAGAGGCTGCTTCTTTTTAGAAGACTGTCTCTGAAGGAAGTTCTTCCTCAGGAAGGGAAAAGAAAGGCAGGCGAGCCTCTGTAAATCCATTATGCTCTTGCTTTGTTTCTTTTTCATTAGGCTATGGTATTTTTATACCTCCTCAATCACAAGACTGGCTGTCTGACAGGAACAATACAGAGAAATCTTTGTATAAAATAAAACAAAATTTGTCAGTTGCAATTTGACCAACACTTCCATGAAACAACTCTGGAAGGATAATTTACAAGCCAATTCTGGATTTTTGAAAGATTATTACTCCATGGACCTCAATGTCTAATCAGAGAATAAATCTCTCTTCAGGCCAAGCGGCAGAAACTGAATCTGGCAGGCCTGGACAGGCAGGTGAGGAGCGCTTCGCTTCACCTGGTTAGTTCCAAAACCTGAAGCCATGATGCCCCATTTGATTTGGATTTTTGGCTTAGGGTCTGTCAGGAGTGAAATGTGCTCTGCATGTCTGGGGAAGAAACTTCTCCCTCTCTCTTACACCCCCACCCCGGGCTTAGAGATTGTTCAGACTGTGATGGAGAAAGCTTCAGGCCACCCCCCCCCCCCAGAGGTAGGGCCACACCTGGTGCCGTCTCCACAAAGCAAGGTTGGGGTGGTGGATCCTCACATTCCCACCACCGGAGGCCCAGCCGGGAGCCCTGTTGGAGGCCCGTTTCTAGCCAAAAGGGCCCGGAGTGGCTTCCTTCCCTGCAGCCTTCCCCTCCTCCTTCATCCTCGACACCCACGGCCAGCCGGGAGTGGATGATGGGGGTTTCCTCTCTCTCTGACTTCCTGCTCACTTACTGTTTAGCAGGCTGTGGTTCACTGTGTCTATGGAAACCATTCGTTGCTAGGCAACAGCGGCAGCATCTGCAATGATCCCTCACATCTAATTATCCCATTATCATCCACTATGGCTGGGAGGAACTTGGGGAAGTGGGGAGTCAGGTCTTCCTCCAACGAGGAGGCAGCTTTGAGCACTCAGCAAAGGGCCCTCTCCTCGCTTGCTCACCAGCACATGAGTCCTGCTGCCCTGGGTCCTGGGCGACAAGGCCTTCTGATGCATCATGAGGCAAATCAGCTCTTTGGGGGGAGGACACCCCCCAGGGCCACTGAGAAATGCTCTGAAGTTGGGGAAGGTGAAATTCCTGGAAGGGGGGGGAGTTCACCTTCTAATTGCAAACCAGGACCTCCTAGACCTCTTCCCCCATGGCTCCTTCTGTAGATTGACAAGGGGTATCCTGCAAGGCAGGGGGGCAGCCAGGTGGGGAGGTGACCACCCAAAGGGGCAGGCTGTTCCTGGACTGGGCTTCCCTCTCCTCATTCTGCCAGTCTCATTCTCATCCCTCCATTTCTTTCGTTGCCATGGTTAACACCCACACCTATCTGGAATCCGCAAGTTCTTATCCCCCTTCCTAAACTGGAGACGGGGTATCAAGCAGTCACTGCCCAGCCAGGTTTGGCCCCTCAGATTCTCCCTACATTGGTAAAGGTCTGCAAAGGGAGGGGGTAGGCCAAGGGATTCTGCTTTCTCGGGGGGGGGGGCAGGTTTCCATCCCTTCCTTGCAAGCAGACTCTTTAATGCTGGTCACAAGGCCAATCCAGGCTCCCCAAACATGCCAGAGGGCGGGCAGAGCCAGATCTAGGGAGCAAAGGGTCCATCAGCACTTCCACTGGGGTGGGGAGGGAAAGACTGGGTGTCTGTGGAGATTCTCAGTCATCCAGGTCATGGTTGTCACAAAGGTGCTTCTTTTCAGGAGGCAACTGGCAAAGGATCCTTCCACTCCCTACCACCCAGTCAGAGCTGAAGGAGCTTCTTGGATGAGAAGTGAAACCTCTTCAAAGAAAAATAAGAAAGTCCAGTTGCCTCTTGAAACAGCAGCTTTGGGAAAGACTCGGTGGAGGACCTCGGGGCCAGCTGCTCTTAAGACTCTTCTGTCGCTACAGTCTGTTTCTCACACCGTTGGAATCTCCTCGTGGTTTCCCCTCCAAGCAATTACCCGGTTTCATCCGGCTTGACTGTTTCGAGCCCCCCCCGCCACGTTAATCATTTCTCTTTTCCCGGGATGAGCCTCGCCGCACTCGGGCACCGGGGGGCGGAGGGGAGGCGCCCCGAGGGGAGCCGAAAGCCCTCACACACGTTCAGAGGCCCCCCTTCTGTAGGCGGCGCCCACCGCGGCCGGCCGCTCCACCCATCCCGGCGCACAGGAGGGTCCCAGGCGGAGCAAGGCGAGAGCCCCCCTCCCCCAGGAAGAGCGCTGCTTGCCCGGCCCAGCAGGCGGCGCTCTGTCAGGTTAAGAGTCCGGCGAGGGCGCCCTCCGTCCCGCGGCTTCTCAGGCCGGGCTGTCCTGCGCGGTCGCTGGGCGGCTCTTCGTCTGCCCTCGGCCAGGAGCTCCCCGCGCCGGACTCGGCGGTGGCAGACTGGGCAGAACAGAGCGTCCTGGGCGCCTCCGGCCCGCACGCCCTGCCCGCCCGGGCGCCCCTCCGCGTGGCCGGCCGAGGGCTCTCCTCCTCCTCCTCCTCCTCGAAGGGGCCCCGACTGCTGCCCCCTCGCCCGCCCCGACAGGTGCTGCGCCCCAACAGGCCGCTGGGAGGCCGCGCCGGAGCAGCCGGGCGGCGCGACTCTTATTTTGACACGGCGGCGGCGGCGCCTGCCCGGAGTGGCTCCTCGCCCGGGGCGCAGCCAGCACACTCGGCCCCCAAATGAGCGGGCGGCGGCGGCGGCGGCGGCGGGCAGCGGCAGGCGGACGCGGCGGGTGCTGCTGCCCGGGGTCTCCGGCGGCTTCTGTGCGGGGCGAGGCCGTGCCGGGCGCCGCGGCGGCGACAGCGCGAAGGAGCGGCGCGAGGACCCGCCGGGAGCGCCCGACCGCCAGTTGCTGAGCGCGCGGCCCGGCAAGCGAAAGCGAAAGAGTCGCCGGGCGGACCCCGGCGGCCCTCCGCCCCCCGCGCGGCCGGCGGGAGCCACGCCACGGCCTCCCCGGAGCAGGTAAGCCAGCGCCGCGCCGCGGGCCGGAAGGGTCATTGTCCCGTCGATGCCGCCGCCGCCCGGGACGCTGGCGTGGTCGCGCTGTCAGCTGCGGAGGGCGGGCCGAGCGGGGCGCGGAGCTCCGCGCCGCCGGTACCGGAGGCGGCGGAGCTGCCTCGGAGGGCGGGATGCTCCGGCTAGCCCGGCCGAGCATGTGGATCGGAGGCGGTCCTCCGGGGCCCGTCGCGGCCTGCGGACTGCAAGCCCGGCGGCGCCTTCCCGGCGGAAGCGAGCAAGGAAGAGGCCCTGCTCTCAACTCCTACGCCCGGAGGCCGCCGCCACTGTGCTCCGCCGAGGCCCCGCGACTGGGCTTTGGCCGCCGCTCTCCCCGCCGGGCCGGTGGCCATCTTCGCGGCTGGCTCTTCCCGGCCGCCGCTGTCTTCTGGTTGGGCAAGGAGCCCATCGCCTAGCCGCGAGGACAGCGCTCGGGCGGACCGCCTGGCTGGGCCACCTCCCTTCGCCCAGCCTGGGAACCGGCGGGGCCGGCGGCGCGGCAGCTTCGTGGCCCAGCGCGGGGCCTGTGACGGAGGCCGAGGCGGCCTCGAGGGAAGCCGAGGGACCGCGCTTTGCGGCCTGAGTGGGCTGCCGTCCAGTCGGCAGGGCGGCAGCCCGAGCAGGGAAGAGGCTGCGGGCGGACCCAGGGAAGAGGGCAGCGTTTCTTCAGTGACTTCTGGCCCGAAGCCCCGCTCGGCTCCCGGCAGCCCGGCCCAAACGGCCTCTGTGACTGCTCTTCGGGGAGCACGGTCGCCGGGAAGCTGGCGCCCCGCTTGAGCCTGGGCTGAGCCCGCTGCCCGCTTAGCTTGGCGGGTTCCTGTTGGCCTTCCACTGATGGGGGGGGGGGGAAAATACCCTCGTGGCTTTGCCAAAATTGGGTTTCCTTTGCGGGAGCACTTGCCCTGTGGCCTAGGTAGGTCTGGCCCCATTTCCATGTGGTTGCCCCCATTCTGGGATGGGCCATCTCTCATTTCCTTGCTCTCTTGGCACGATGGAGCTGGCTGCGCATGGTTTCTTCAAGTGCCAAGTGGTACAGAGCTCGAATGCCCTGCGCCCCCCATTGCTGGAAGGACTGCTCTGGCACCTCTCCTGGGCGCCCCTGCCAGCCTCTCTGGCTCTACCAGCCTGCCTGCTCTGCTCAGTGGCTGCCACCCCAATGATAACAGACATTTTGGACCTGTGTCTTGAGGTAGGGGCTTAGGCTGCAGGGCACCCTCTCCATGTGCCGGATAGCTTGCCCCCCCTATTATAAATACAGGTTGTGAGGGTGCAGGTGCAAAGGGATTAGCTGTAGATCGTGTCTGCATGTTGGTTAGGAGGGATGGCTTCCTCAGCCTGGTGCCCTTCAGATGTGCAGGATACCCAGCCTACCTGCTCCTTATGGGGATGGAAGTTTGGTGGGTGCAGATTAGGCCCTTAATTTTTGCACTGACAGACAAGTCGGCTTGAGGGGGCCTTTCGGTTACTTAGCACAGGCTCCTTTCTAGGCTCATCTGAGGCTCCTCTCCTTTCTCGCTGCTTCTTCAGGAGGCTCTCAGAACCCCCAACTCCTTTTGGCCCAGGCTGGGTCTCTGGAGCACCTCATTCCCAGCAGTCTTGCTTTTGGGTGGGGTGGGGAGGATGCTCTTTAGGACATCCCTTTGCATTCATCAGACTTGCAGAGAGAGCTGGTGGCGAGTGCCCAGGCTTCAGGGGAGCTGGCTTAGGCAGAGGAGCTTTACCTGCCACATTGCCTTACCACCTGTGAAACACACACACACACCTTCTGACAGAAAGAGCAGGAAGGAATAGGTCAGTAAGCAGCGGGAAAGCAGTCTGTGCCCAGTCTGCCCGCAATGGCCTGGAGTGACCTCCCCCAGTTGGAGGAAGGGAACCCCCAGGACACTCTGGTGGCCTGGCTCTCCTGCCTTAGGGAGTCCCTCCTGGGTGATGAAATCACAGAGGAGGAAGAATATGAATGTGACTTGGAACTGCCCCCTCCCCTTATAAGAAAACTGCTGAGTAGTTGCTTTCCAAGGGGCTGCGGGCTTGGCTTGGCTTGGCTGCCAGAAGCAACAGGGTGGAATTTCCTCTGCCTCAGGCCAGCTCATCTCAGGCCGGCCAGTGTGTCTGTGACTATGGACCAGACTTGGAGGGGGGAGTGGAGACTGGAGCCAAGAGCTCCCCCCCCCTTAGGCCTGGTTCCTATTTTCTCATCGAGGCTGGGCTGTTTTACATTAGGCAGCCCCTCCCCCTCCAGGATTCCCCATGCAGCCGCTAATGAGCTGAGCCTGCCTCCCTGCCCCCCAGTTTTTGGCTGTGCTTGGAACATTTTATAACCTTTTCTGGAGGGAGGAAACGCCAGGAAGGGCTGTCTCTTGCTTTTGTGAGGGGGGGGGGTACCACTAGAAGGGGAGAGTCTGAGACCAAAGTCACAGCAGAGAGCTGCCTGCCTAGGCAGCAGCCCGGTCCCAGGAAAGGCCAGGAGCATCCCAGAGATCTGAGGCTTGGAACCATTGTGGGCAGGTGGCAGAGGGTGGCTGAAGAGCGTATATGGTAGCTTTACCGTGGAGACTTGACCCAGGCAGGCACAGTTCATGCTGGGGTGGAGGTTGCCTGCTGGAGGTGCTAAGAGTGAAAAGGAGTGAGCAGGGAGACAGGCTCAGGGTATTGGGCAGTTTTATAAGATCTTTCCAGTTTTTGCTGGAATCCATTTCCTGCTGTATAAGTACGTGTGTGCATTTTGTGGCTGCTTTTTGCGTCCACCACTTCTCACCAGAGCCCTTGCATGGCTTGGTATCCGTGACAGATGCCTAGGACTCTCATGGCATTCCCCTGCATGTCACTCAGAGCAGTGCCCTTCCTTGGGTAAGTTTGCTGAACTTTGGCTGCAGGAGGGCCAAGCGCCCTCTTGTCCGGGCAGCCTGGCTGCTGGGTTTTTTGGGATAGACAGCAGACCGGATGCGCAACACAGGCTCCTGGGTGGGTCCTGGAAGGGCAGAAACTAATGGTGCTCTTCTCTGCCAGCTGATCTCTGCTCACTCTATTTGAAGGACCCTGGAGAAGAGTGTCTTGTGCTGCGCTCCCTTGTCCTCCGGCTGATCTGCACCCAGCCTCTCTTCGTGGGATTCGCTGTCTGGGGTGGTGTGTGTGTGGGTCTCTTATTTCCCCTGCATTCTGAGAGCACCCCTGTGGGCATCTTGATCTGCAATCTTGGTGCACCGTTTAGTGCAGCCGCCTTTATGGCTTCAGTTTGTCAGAATTCCCTGTTTTCAATGCATTTTTGCTAGACTAAATGCAAGCCTGAAAATTTGAAGCAGCCTCTTCTCCCCGTGACTACAGAAGGCGTGTTGGAAATGTCCCCCCCAGCCCCTAAAGCATGTATCGCCCCCACTTTTTGCCTTTCTGCAGAGAGATGTGTTTTCTTTTGCCTGTGCTACAGGAAGAGGAAAGTAGTGGGAAACTGGTGGGGGGGGCACTAACCCTCCCCAAAAGGCAAATTCTTTCTTGTCACTGAAGCTGATTCACCCCGTGGTATCCTCAGCCTGATTGGAGTTTGGGACAAAAGTCTTGAGGTTTGTAGCCCAGTGTCATGTGAATCGAGAGCTGCTCTCCTTCCCTTCCTTTCCCATGTCTGTTTATTTAAGACCCCAATTTATTTATCCTTTCCCTTGTTATGGGAGGTCTCCATTGTTCCTCATTATGCCTCAGGTCTTGCATATATTTGTCCTGCTGGCAACTCATTTGTAATGCAATCCTACGAAGTCGAAGAAAATGGAAGGCACCAGCACACCCTGCCATTCTCCTGGCAGTTTCTCAGGCAGTTTCTCAGTCACTCCCTGGCACATTGTGCACCTGCTGGACTCCCTTTCTCTTACAAAACCAGCTTCTTCCAGGAGAGAGAGATGCTTAATTGTTGCATATGGAGAGGATCACCTTGGCATGGCTGCACTGCAGGAGGCTGAGTAGTTGGGGTCAGGGCCTTACAAAGCTCTTAAGAGAATAACAGAGTTGGAAGGGACCTTGAAGGTCTTCTGGTCCAACCCCTGCTCAAGCGAGAGACTCTACGTCATTTCAGACAAATGTCTGTCTAGTCCCTTCTTAAAAGCCTTCAATGATGGAACACCCACAACTTCTGAAGGCAAGCTGTTCCATTGTTTTGCTGTTCTCACTGTTAGGAAGTCTCTTCTTAGT
This sequence comes from Crotalus tigris, assembly GCF_016545835.1. Lineage (NCBI taxonomy): Eukaryota > Metazoa > Chordata > Lepidosauria > Squamata > Viperidae > Crotalus > Crotalus tigris. The sequence continues at coordinate 66,251 of NW_024100582.1, read as the reverse complement.
TCTAGGTTGCTTCTCTCCTTAATTAGTTTCCATCCATTGCTTTTTGTCCTGCCTTCAGATGCTTTGGAGAATAGCTTGACCCCCTCTTTTTTATAGCAGCTCTTCAAATATTGGAACACGGCTGTCATGTCATCCTTAGTCCTTCTTTTCACTAGACTAGACATACCCAATTCCTGCAACCATTCTTTATATGTTTTAGCCTCCAGCCCCGTAATTATCTTTGTTGCTCTGCACTCTTTCCAGAGTCTCAACATTTTTTTTATATTGTGGAGACCAAAACTGGATGCAGTATTCCAGGTGTAGTCTTTCCAATGCCTTATAAATCCGTACTAACACTTCGTGTGGTCTTGATTCTATCCCTCAGTAATGCAGCCTAGGATTGCATTGGCTTTTTTGACAGCTGCAACACACTGCTGGCTCACACCTCCTGCCTGAGCAAAGGGTTGGACTAGAACAGTGGTTCTCAACCTTTCTAATGCCGTGACCCCATAATACAGTTCCCCATGTTGTGGTGACCCCCAACCATTTATACATCACCGGGTGCCAGGGGCGTGGCCAAAGAAAAGGGGGAAAAAATGGCGGACAGCCTTGTTTGGCGACCCCCGTGAAATGGTCGTTCGACCCCAAATGGGGTCCCGACCCACAGGTTGAGAACCACTGGACTAGAAGACCTCAAAGATCCCTTCCAATTCTATTGTTATTGTTATATTTAAATGATTGTCCATTCCTCTTGCCTCTCTGCTTTGAGTCAGGTTTCACCTAATCTGTAACTGTACATTTGGTTTTTCTTGCCCAAGTGTAAAACTTTACTTTTCTCCACACTGAATTTCATTTTGTTAGATAGGGCCAACTGTTCAAGTTTGTTGAGATACATCTGGATCTTGAGCCTACCTGTGTTGACTATTCAGTCTGCAAATTGGATCCCTTTCTATCCTTTCACCTAAATCATTTATGAATATATTGAAGAGTACTGGGCCTAAAACAGAACCCTGCTACATACTTTCCTCCATGTAGACATAGTTCCATTAAGGACTGCACATTGAGTGCAGTTTGTCAGTTGTTACAAATCCATCTGGTAGTGATGCTATTTAACCCACATTTTTCTAGCTTACCAAGAAGTAGGTTGTGTTCTATTTTTGTCAAATGCCTTACTGAAATCCAAGTATACTATGTCCAGAGCATTTTGCTGGTCCAAAAACTTAATCATTTTGTCAAAGAATGAAATAAGATTTGTTTGGCATAACCTGTTTTTGATAAACCCATGTTGGCTTCTGGTTATAACTTTGCTTGCTTCTAGATATTCCCAGATCTATTGTTTGATTATCTTTTCCAGGATCTTCCCAGGTATTGATGTCAGGCTGATTGGTTTGTAGTTTCTTGGATCTGTTTTTTTCCCTTTTTGAAGATGGGAACTATATCATCTTTTTTCTAATCCTCTAGTGCTCCAGTATCTTTTTTTTTTTTATTGAAAAGTTTTATACAATATACATCCCAAGACCCGCGCCCCCACCTCCCCCACCCCACTTCCCAGAGCTGAGTACAGGGTTACAAATAAACAATCAAACTCTAAAAAAAAAACATTACCCAACTATACAAGTAACCAAGTCCATAACGCACTTTAACTCCCTTATAACATAAATATAAACAAATTAAAAATAAACATAATAATATAAACAAATCAATATTGTTAAACCATACTAAAACTAATAAAAATTAAAAAAGAAACTATTAATAATACTCTAAAATTTACTCATAGGCTAAGTGAAACTTTTTAATCCCATATTTATTCTGAATATAATCTATCCATCTTCTCCAAACCAAAATATATCTTTCTTGTGAGTGATCCTTTAAGTAAGCAGAAATGTTTGCCATTTCTGCTAAATTTGACACCTTAAGTGTCCAATCTTCTATAGTAGGCAAAGAATCTTTCTTCCAATATTGCCCTACTAATAACCTTGCAACTGTTATAAAATTCAACATCAAATTAGTTTCTTTAGCATCACAATCTACAATAACACCCAACAAAAATAGTTGTGGCGTGAACTTTTATCTTTCTTTTAAAAATCTTTTGAATGTTCCACCAAATCTTAATCCAAAAAGCTTTTATATTTCTACAAGTCCACCAAATATGAAAATAGGTTGCATCCAAGCTACCACATCTCCAGCATTTGGGCTGTAAATTGGGATACATATAAGACAGCTTTTTGGTATCCAAATGCCACCTATAAAACATTTTATAAAAATTTTCTCTTAAATTTTGAGCCTGAGTAAATTTTACATTTCTAACCCAAATTACCTCCCATGTATCCAATGAAATCGGTTCTTGAATATTTTGAGCCCATTTTATCATACAATCTTTAACTAAATCCATTTCAGAATTCAATTCTATTAAAACATTATAAATTCTCTTTATGTGAGCTCGATTTGAATCTTTAATCTGTTTTACCAAATTTTCATCCCCTAAAGCAGTGGTTCTCAACCTGTGGGTCGCGACCCCATTTGGGGTCAAACGACCATTTCACGGGGGTCGCCAAACAACGCAGTCCGCCATTTTCCCCCCTTTTTCTTAGCTGTGCTACTCCCTTTTATTCTATTGGCTTTTGAAAGCCAATAGAATAGACTCTCTTGAATAGAGTCTAATTCTATTGGCTTTCAAAAACCAATAGGAATTGTCCAGGCTGTCTCTGCCCTGCTGAGCCCGCCAAAAATCCCATTCTGCAAACAGTGCTGCACCAGTTGAGTAATCCTCGACTTACGACCGGTTGAGTAGTCCTTGACTTACGACCGGTTGGGGGTCGCGGCATTAAAAAGGTTGAGAACCACTGCCCTAAAGTAATACCAACCTTTTGATCTAAGCTCCACCTAACCAACAATTGGTTATACTGAAACCAAGACTGTACAATATTTTCTTGCTTTAACTCAACTAATTTTAATTGCCAATCCTTCCCTACCAATCTAAGCAATTCCTTATAAGAAATGCTATCCAAGTTCACACCCCTAGATACCCCCTCTATCGCGTGTTCAGGAATCCCTCCAGTATCTTCGAAAAATGTGGTTCAATGGTTCCGAGATCAGGTCTGGCAGCTTCTTCATAAATCTGGGATGTAATTCATCAGGTCCTGGTGATTTGAACTCATCTAGAATGGATAGGTGTTCTCTTACCATTTTCTTGCCTATTTCAATTTGAATTGCTAGCCTGTCTTTTATGGTTCTATCTTTGGCAAGTTTGACTTTTTTCTTTTTGTGTGAAAACAGATGCAAAGAAAGATTTAAGCAGCTCTGCTTTCTCCCTGTTGCCCGTCACTTCCTTGCCATCTTCTCTCATTAATGGACTGATTGTTTCTTTGACTTTTTTCTTGTTTTTTTATGTTGAAAGAAACTTTTTATTATTATTTTTGACATTTGTTGCAAGTCTTGACTTCATTCTGAGCTTTCCTAACCTCATCTTTGCAAATTCTGCCTTAGTTATGTGTCCCTCTTCCATTTTTTATACTTTTTATCTTTCAGTTTATCAGAGAGCTCTTTGTGCATCCACGCTGTTTTCTTCTTGGATCTCTTATTTTTCAGTGGTATTGTGCTGGACTGGGCTTTTGTAACCATATTTATTTCAGTTTTCCAAGCTTCTGAGTTGTTTTCCCTTTTAAGATTTCATCCACAGAATCCTTCCCAAGCTCTAGGTTTGTTGAAGTCAGTTCTTTTGGTTTGATTATGTTTTATTGCTTTATATTGTCTGCATCATCTTGAACTCTGATATGACTACTGTGGTGTGTTTCCTACATACATTTGTTAAGTGATTAGCAAAAAGTTCATCTATTTCTTCTGCTTGGTTGGATGGCCTGTAGTATACACCTATAACAATGTCGTTCTTTTTTTCCCCTTTTATATTAATCCATATACATTCTAGGAGACTTTCATTCTTGGTTTCATGCATTTCTGTAAGATGTAGTGATCTCTTGCTCGTTGCTGCATGGGCTCAGAGCTGCTGGCAGCACAAATGACTTGAAGTGGAGCCATGGCTGGGATAGATTGCTACTGATGGTGCAATGGGGGGGGGGAGTGGAAGGAGCAGAAGGGATTATTCAGATCTATCCTTGGACAGTCTCTGAACATGTGGAGAATGCCAGTTGGGCTGGGCTTTACATTGCAGACCCTGGAGGAGAATAGGAGTGTTCATGCCTTGCTGCCCATACCCGATGTTCCTATTGCTGGGCCAGCCAACAGGGGATATGGGCCGTTTGCTCCAGTTGGCCTCTTTCCAAGAATGCTGTGGAGAAGTGACCTTGACCCCAGCACAAACTCAGGCTAGCACATGGGGGCAGGCCTCAGCTCTCCAGGCTCCAGCCTGCAAGGGACATCTGGCCATTGCTCCTAGGTGTGCTTCCCCACGGTCCCATCCTCACCACCATTATCCAGGTGGAGTGGCATGCCCTGAGCGGCTGTGCCCCAAGTGCAGGCATTTTCTGTTCAGCAAAGGACCCACCTGGGTGATCAACTTCTTTCTGGGCCCTGCTCCATGGGCCTTTCTTTGCTACCCACTCAGGTCTCCTGGCCCCAGGCAGCAGGGTGCTCTGTCCTCTCTCAGGGGTCAGATCTGGGTCTGTCTGCTGGCTGGGCTCTGAGGAGCCTGTAGGGCCAGGCAGTTTGGATCATGGCCACAGCACGAAGAGCTCTCCAGAGCCAGGAATGGCAGCCTTGTCAAGGAGAAGCCGTGCCACGTCTTGAGACTCCAGGTGGGGGAGGTCAGAATAGGGCTAAGGGTGGTGCCATCCTGTGCAGGATCTTTCTCTCCCCATCCCTGCAGGCATTCTGGGTGAGCTGGGCATGGCAACAGACCCAGCCGGCTGAGTCAGGGAGCTGGCTGGCTCCCAGAAATCAGAGTGTGGTTTCTCCCTTTCCCTCCAGCCTGGATTTTTTTTCTGCCTTCACTAAGCGACAGTTTTGTGTATGCACAACAAAGGCCTGCTTGCCTTGGCTCCTCTGGGACTGAGTCAATTGGATTCCAGAAGGCCAGACCAGTGGGGCAGGAGTGTGCAAGGGGATTTTGTTCTTCATCAGTGCTGGCTGGCAGGAGACTCTCCTGGCACAGGGCCCTGTAGCCCCAGGGCCTCCTGCTTCCAGCCCAATAGGCAAGACTAGGAGAGAAGCTAGTTTTCAAAGTTGGAGAGGCTTCTTAAGGCCAGGGTCAGTGGGGCAGTAGCAAATCTATTGTCTTTCAAGGTGCTACTAGCCCATTAATATGGTGCAGTGGGAGCCACTGTGATCCTCCCAGTGGAGCACAGTTTCAGCCCCCCAGAAGAAGATTAGTTGCCTGTGATCCTTCCTGGGGGGCTGAATCGGAGTTTTCTGACTTGGAAAGTTATGGGGAGGGGTGCCCTTATTCTTTCCAACTTCTGCCTTAGGGATTGTGCCTTGAGAATAGAACTTGGCCCTGGAAACCTTCCGATAGTCTTCCGCCAGCAGATTTTCCTTGTGGGAAAAGCTCTGATCAGAAAATGGCAAGTCCGCTTGGGCAAGGACGGGACTGTTGTGTAATCGGTGGTTGAGCTGAAGGGTGGGTTGCTGGCAGAGGGTAGACCAAACAAATCATGGCATCGGACTGGGGCGAATCGGATCCTGGCACCAAGAAATTCCAGACGCCTCTCCAGCCTTGCTTCGAGGAAACTGCACGAGGAATCGGAGAGCCTTTCTTAACAAGATTTGCTTCATTCTCAAAACTTGCAGAATGTTCTGGGTCTATTCCCACTTTAGACAGCGAAGAATGTGATCTTTGTATGAGCCAAGGCTTGGGAACTTTGCTAAAGACAGTTTCTCTTCAGACTTCGACCTACTTAGCACATTGCTGTGGGTTGCAGCGACCTCGAGTGACGCTGATTTGGAGACGGGCATGGCCTTGCCTGAGCTGAGCAGGCACAGGCAGATTGCTCCAAATTGGCCCCTCCCCCATTGAAAGCTCACTTGCTAGGACTGCCCACCCCTCAGAAACATGGGGGAGCCAGCCTTCATCTGCCTTGGTTCCTCAGGCCTCCCAAAACCTGGATCAGCTCAACATACGATCCCTGGATCAGGCTAGGAAGAGGGGAGCAGTTGTTAGGTGGAATCCAGTGGACTGGCCCATGCGTTAGAGGAAGGCTTCCTGCCAGCTGTGGCAGAGGGCTGTTGCTGGCCCCTCTCCTGCTTCTGAGCCACATCCCTTCTTCCCTGCCACCTTCCCAGTGAGTGCTGGGCTCTCTCTGCCCTGGTGCCCCTCGAACTGTGAGTACTTAGCCTGGAGATCATAGGGGGAGGCAGAAGAAAGCTGGTGGTTTTACAGGTCTGCACAGCCAGTGCCCTCGGGGGAAGTGCTTGGAGGGGCAGAAAAGCACTGTAGAAGTTCTGGAATAATTCTGGATAAAGTGACAGAGGAAGAAGCACCCTTCTCTGCAGGGTGTTCAGAAATGCCTGCAGGAGGGAGTGTCCTATTGCTGGTCAGTTTGACCCAAGGGGCTCTGAATGACCGCTGCGTTGGTCTTTTGCAGTAGAAATCACCTTGTCCCATCTTGGAATCCTGCTTGCTCTTTTGGCCTACCAGGGACCTTCCGGCAAGTAGCTCTGTCCATAGCTGTGCTGTGGCTAGGAGACCCACGGTGAAGGTGGGGCATGGATTGGTGGGCAGGCAAGCTATGGATGGATCTCGTGCTGGGTTAAAGCCAATGACTAGCCCAGAGAGGACTGGTTTACAGGCCATGACTTACTAGATACCCTCAGTGAGCACCCTCAAACCCAGCATGGGCCTGAGGGCTTTCAGCTGCACGTCTGCATACGTAGGCATGTGTATTTTTTTTCCTAATTTTACTCCCTAAAATGTCAGAACAAGCAAGCAACCCTTTTCCTGGCTGATGACAGGAAAGTCCTGAGTTTTATAATAATAAAGGAAGCCTTGGTTCTCAGTGACACTCACACAGCAAAGATGATGAGGCCGGCCAAGCCAGATTGACCTGTACAGGGACTGTCCCTAGAGAAGACAGCTTTGCCTCTTCCCTGCTGGATGGCAGCTCCTGCTTCCTACCCCGTTGCTCTTCTCCAAAGTCCCTAGCTGCTGTCTTCCAGGCCCTGAAGTCAGTCTGGATTTGGGAAAGGCACATCGGTTTCTCTGGCTGCAGAGAGCTGTTTCCTAACTGCAGAGAGCCCCACTATCTCCCACCATCACTGTCTTGCTGGTTGACCAGCCCTGTGACAGCTTATGACTGTCCAGCAGGAGGAGCTAGTATTCCCTCCAGCATTGGTGGCTGGGCGTGGGATTCCCTCTCCTCTCCTCCCCTTAAGTGAAGCGAAAGGGCCTGCAGGACCCTGGGACAGCTCTGTGTCTGCGAGAGTATGCAGCCCGCAGCAGTCTCTGAAAGCATGGTGTGGGGCCTGTGCTTGACCCAAGGAGTCATTCCAAGTCCTGAGCAGGAATGCCGGTGCCATTCCCAGCCTTGCCTCCCCTCATGGGCTGAGCCGCTGGGAATACAGCTACAAAGGGTTGGGCACGTGAGGCCCTGACAAGCCACCCTTTCCATCTCTGAAGGAATGCTGTGGCCGGGCTCTATCTTCTCCTCAGAGCGACTTTCCTCTTCTCTAGATCCCTCCTGAGATGCTTCCTTTGATACCTTCTGCTTAAACTTCCCTAACGTTAATCTGGGGAGTCCTGTATAAAGATGAAGGCTTTCTCCAGATTGGGATTTCACTAGGGGAATTGTCTCATCACCCCTGGAAAATATACTTAATTTTTCCCTGTGCTTCTTGGCACAAGGTCTTGCAAGGAGCATCCATTGTAAGCAAGAAGGATCAGAAAAGTGTTCCAAGCTCAGTGAAACATCCCTCTGCAAAGTCTGCTGTGTCTGCCTTCTATCCCAAAGTCACCCTCTCTTTCCTTGCCAGAGTCCCCAACTAGCAACCTGACCCCCAGGGATTCCTGGTCACTTGAAGGGTAGATCATCTCATTGACCTCTCTAATCCAGCATCTGGTTCTCCCAGGGACCCACAGTTGAGGGGCACTGTAGCATTAAGGGTAGCCTTTGATAGATTTATTCTTCATTCTTGGTAGCCTTTGCCAGGTTTCATGGAAACAGTTGTGAGGTTTGAGCAACTGTGTGGGATGAGCCTGTGGGGTGAAGGGGAGCTTTTCAGGGAGTGAGCAAGCCTTGAGCCCAGTGGGGCTTCAGAACCCCTCAAGGTCTCAGGGAGGACCCATCATTTGAGGGAGTTTTGACAGAGTCTGATTGCACCAGAGCAGAGGCGGCAATGGGGACGCTCCCTTGGAAGGTTTTTGGGCCTGGAGAGCTGACCTGCCTCTGAGCTTTCCTGAGGAGGCTCCTGGCTACAGGTTCTTTAGGGGCAGGGAAATGGAAGGTGCCCAGGGCCCCCTGTGGCTTGGGGGGGGAGCCGTCCCTCTTCCACAGCCACTCAGTGGAGCCGAAACCAAAGGCAGGACAGCAGGCCAGAATCATCCTCCTGCTCCAAGGCCTTTCTCACCAGCATGGCCGGGAGGGGCGTGGGTGGGGACTGCTGTCCCCTAGCATGCTTGGAAGGTGCTGGTTGAGGAAGAGTGTGGATCCTTGGCCTTTGCCATTGGCGTCCGGAGACATCTCAGTCCTGAGGCTGTGTCTGCCACCCTGCCCGGAGCTGATTCTCCTGCAGGTGACTTGTACTCCCCTCTCCAATCCAGCAGGCTCTCACTGTGCAGCCTGGAAATAAATCTCTCCTGGTATGGAAGGAGGAGTATAAATATCCCTGGAGTGATGTGATCTTACCAGCTGCTATTAATAGGTCCCCAGAGGCTTAGCCAGCCCACATGATGGCTGATACTTAAAGAGGCAGGGTGTCACAAAGGAGCCCCCCTCTAAGTGCTGGAGCACCCGCTAGCCAGAGACAAGAGCAGGCCAAGGGATGGGCTAGGACCCCTCCCCGCCTTGAGAGAGATCTTAAGAGGAGCCTGAAATTGGTGCTCCAAGGCAGGGCTGGAAGGGATCCAGAGCCACTCATAGGCCTTGAGAGCCACCTCTTCTCAAAGCTGTGTGGAAAGGGGGCCTTCCCCCTTCATTGCTGTGGGAGGGAGTGAGGGGCTTCTCCCTCCCCTGTCTTGAAACCCCCCCCATTCAGCTGTCCCTTGGGATTTTCTTGGCCTCTTTCAAATGGCCTATTGCTCACCTTTTTTCCAAAATCCTATAACAGGGGTCTTGTGGACTTCAACTCTCAGAATTCCTCAGCTAGGCACGCTGAGGAATTCTGGGAGTTGAAGTCCAGAAGTCATAAAAGGGCCAAGTTTGAAGATCCCTGTCCTACAAGGTGCATTCTAGCCCATTAGCCATTTTTCTGCAATTGTCAATTGTTACAGTACAATATATGTTTTGAATTTCACACAGAACTGTGCGTTGGCTTCTCCAGCGTGTCATATATTTGTATGAAAGGACGGTGACATGGACTGTTAATTCCGGTTCCTTTCCAATGATTCCCAAGGTGGAATTTGCATGTTTTTTAGCAACTGGGCAATAGGGGTATGTTTTCATTAAATTGCTTATAAAAAATTCCTTTCCTCATCCGCCCCAGCCAGGAATACCTATCTAGGATTTGTTTTGCATATTTTACTTTTTAGTGTTTACTCCAGCAGTTTGGAGAGGAGTTTCTGAAGGTCTTCGATGCTTCTTTATTGTCTTAGCCATGCAAAACTATTTTGGATTGTAAGCAAGTCTGGTCATTTTAGTGCTCAGCCCACTTATGAAGATATTGGTTCCAGCACTTGTCCTTAGAACTTTTCATGTTTGTCTGCTGGAAGAATTGTTGATTGTTTCTCTTCTGTGTTTTCCCTTATCCCAACTCATAATGAAGTTACTGTTTAACCCAGGATAGCTGAAATGCTTTTTTAAAGTCTTGACAGATTTGCCTCTGTCTAAAAATCCGCTGAACTTGGAAAAAGTAATAAGACTTTCTTCTGCAGAAGCCATGCTGATTCTTCAATATGTTTGAACATCTTTAATCCTGCCTCCCCCCCTCGCAGTTTCCCCCGTAATTGAAGTAATCTGCTTTGCCTTGGCCACCTTTGGATGAGAACACCTGGAATGGCGCCTTCTGGAGTGGATCCCTCAGAGGGCTTGGCCGATGGGCCCTCGGGGCCGCCTCCTCTCAGGCAGCGCCAAGCATCCCTTTCCTTAGCTCCGCCAGAGAGGAGGGTCAGATTGCAAACTCGCAGGGGCAGCAGGAGAGATTCTTGGGCCCCACGGTTGAGGGCTTGTGGGGAGTGAGGATGCAAGGTTTGCCAGAGGTCTTGGCGACACCCTGGTACAAGATGGGCGTCCTGAGCAGGAGGTGTGGCATCTGCCGTAGCCTCTTCTTGCCCCTCTGATGATTGCTTTTGTCTTCTGCCCCTCTTCCCCCTCCCCACCCAGGAGGCGTTTGGCCTGACAGGAAGTGGCAGTTGCAGTGGACCCAGAGATACGGCGCTTCCTCCAGTGTCGCTGACAGAAACTTTAGCCAGTCAAATGCACCCTGACAGTAAACTGGCCAATCATGGAAAGGCAGGTAATAGCAATGCGTACCCCGAGTCCCAACCCCACCAAGTGAGCCCCCCTCCCACCAGCCACCTGGGCACTAAAGGTGTGGGCGGGACAGGGAGCCAGGGCACCAAAGTCAGCCAGCCCGCCGCAGGCCCTCTGGCACTGAAAGCCAGCCAGGCTCCTGTTTCTGTCTTTGGGGCCTTGAAGGGCAAAGTCAGGCGGGAGCGCAGTGTCTCCGTGGATTCGGGAGAGCGGCGGGAAGCGACTGCCACCCCACTGGACAAGGAGCTGAAAGGTGAGGGTGCAGTGCCGGCAGGGGGCGGAACAATGGCTCCACTAGGTCCATGGGTGAGGTGGGGTGGGCTGGCATCTCATCTGCCACCCTTTGGACCGAGGAGGGCTCAGTGCAGCCTTTTGCTTGGTAGGCGAGACAGCCCCTCGGAGCAAGAGGCGCTGCGTGCTGGAGAAGAAGCAGCCCTACAGTGGGGACGAGTGGTGCTCTGGGCCGGAGAGCGAGGATGACGACAAGTCCCTGGGCAGCAGCCACAGTGAGTGCCCACAGGCTCAGGCATGACACACACACACACACACCCCTTTGGAGCAGCCATCTCTCTGCTGCCCAAGGAGGCAGCAGCCCAACCTCTGGCAGCCCCTCTCAGGGTGAGACAGCAATGCCTTGGCAAAGCGTGGCTCCTGGAAGCGCCTCCTTCTGCTTCTCACTGCTCTTGCAGGTGCTGGCTTGTCAGCTGGTGCTTTCCAAAGAAACCAGCAGGACGAGGAAATATCCATCATTGCTTGGGTGGGCGCTGGGGATGGGCTATCAGGCCTTTCCGTGGGGGGGGGAAGACTTGGGAAGGCAGGGGCTCAGCCCTCCCAAGCTGGAGAGGTGGCTTGTTAGGTGCTTGTGTATTTGTGGGTGACTAGGGGAGGTTTTCTGGCCTGTCACCTGGTGGGCACTTCAGGGAAGACAGCAAGCTTCGTGGGGCGCTGGGCCCCTCTGGGATGACTTCTCTAGTGCTGCCCCTGCATGCGCGCATCAAGCCGAGCTCTCTCAGCTCTTCCCCAGCCAAGCAAGTGCCACAGCGTTGCTCAGCCTGCCACCGTTGTCCCTCGCAGATTGTCACGTAGCCGAGTCGGCCATGAGCGCAGATACGCAGCTGGGCCCAGGACCCAACCCTTTGCCAGCCCTGAGCGAGAGCAACACGCCTGGCGCCCCTCACAGTGCAGCCCCCAGCCTGCGGTCAGATGCCGGAGGAAAGCAGGGCCTGCAGCTGGTCTACGTCTTCACCACACACCTGGCCAACACGTAAGCCATGGCGCTTCTGTCCCTGACTAGAGCTTGGGCCGGCTTTCGCCTTCGCCTCTGCCAGCCCCAAACCAGGGGGAGGTTTTCCTGCAGGGAGGCTGGGCTTCCCCGCAGCTGGGTCCCCTGATGGCTCTTTGGGTGTCTGCAGGGCTGCAGCGGCTGTCCTTCAGGGCCAGGCAGACTCCATTCTTGGCTACCATCAGCAACATGTGCCCCGGGCAAAGTTGGACCAGGTAAGGCCAGAGATGGGGAGAGGCAGCCGGTTGTGCTGCTGGGAAGGCCAGACCTCATGAGTGGGAGACCTGTGGCCGGAGCAGGGGTGGTTGGCAGTAGACTCCCACTCCCCGCAATCGCCCTCTTTCTCCTTTTGCAGCCTGCCCCTCTCCCGAAGATGCCAGGTGCTGTTGAGCCCCTGCCGCTCCACCTGTCTCCTGCCAATACCCCCCTGCCCCCAAGCAGCCAGGCCCAGGGACAACAGCCTGGGCCCCCCACCCTGGGGCTCGGCCAAGGACCGCTCTCTTCCAGCACTGCCCTTCCGCCAGAGGGTGCCCCGGAGGAAGCTTGCCAGGACCTGACGCCCAACTCGGTGGGAAACGGCAGCAACAGCAGCAGCTCCGTGGCCCCTGGCAGCACCCACCCCAGCACACCCACCACGCTCAGCTCCCTGCAGGCCAGCACTGCAGAGGGCTTGCTGGGGGAAGGGGCCAACACAGCCCCCTCTGCAGCAGGGACCGGGCCCCGCAACCCCCTCAACACCGAAGGCCTCTCCAAGGAGCAGCTGGAGCACCGGGAACGGTCTCTGCAGACTCTGCGGGACATCGAGCGCCTGCTTTTGCGTGGCAGTGAGGCTGAGCCCTTCCTCAAGGGTGGGTCAGGCACCGGGGAAGGGACCGTCCTGCCCCCCCAGGCTGCAGTTCCGCAGCCTCCCCAGGCTGCCCTCCCTGGAACAGGTGTGAAGAAGTATGAGGAGCCGCTGCAGTCCATGATCTCACAGACGCAGAGCCTGGGGGGCCCAGGCCTCGAGCAGGAGGGGCCGTTGCCTCCGGGGGTGGACCTGGGCCAGCCAATGAATGTGGTGCTGCAGCGCCTCAGCCAGGACAGCTTAACCCCCGAGCAGGTGGCCTGGCGCAAGCTGCAGGAGGAGTACTACGAGGAGAAGCGCCGCAAGGAGGAGCAAACCAGCTTGCATGCAGGGCGGCCGCTACAGGAGGTGATCACGCCCCTGGGCGGCGTGATGCTTCGGGGGCCCCCGCCACCCTACCACAGCCGGCCTGGGGAGCAATGGCTGCTGCGGGGGACACCCCTGGACGTTCAGGAGCAGCTGCGGCCCACCTTTCCTGGCCCCCGTGGCTTCCCGGGCGGCCACATCCAGAGGGGCTTTGCCACGATGCCAAGCCTGCCCCTGGAGTCCCTTGGCCCAGTCGGAAGCGGGTCCCGCCCCTTGCAGCCTGGCCTACCATGGGGTGAGGATCTGTCCCTCAGGGGTCCGGGACACTTCACACCCGGGGGCCTCTCGTACCCCCCAGGGCAGGGCGAGGCCGAGCGCTTCCTCCCGTCCCGGGCCCGCGAGGACCTGTTGCGGCACCCCCTGCTGGAGAAGCGGCCGGGCTCTCTGGGGCTGGAGATGGAGCGCATTTTGCCCACCCACCGGCAGGTAGAGCCTGGCATATTTGCCGGGGAAGGCCTGGGCCTGGAGTTTGGGGGGGGGCGGGCCCTGATGAGCCCCCCACCCCCGCTGCAGGAGGTGGAGGCAAGTGCCCTGGCCACCCCTACCAACTTGAACATGAACGTGAACATGAACATGAACCTGAGTGTGCAGATGACGCAGCAGCAGCAGCACCAGCACATGCTGCTGAGCCAGAAAGCCCGTGGGCCGGAGCTGATGCCCCCTGAGGAAATGGCCCGAGGGCGCGCCCCAACGGCACTGGGGCCATGATGGGGGGCCCGCCGAAGATGCTGATGGGCTCGCCCTTCCCAGGCCAGGGACCGCCCCCACCGCAGCAGCAGCAACAGCAGCAGAGCTTCTCGGCTGTGCAGGGCCCCTATGCCCCTGTGCCACCAGAGATGGGCGGCACAACTGATATGTTTGGTCCAGAGCAGGGAAGCATTGCCAGCACCCCACGCCTCAGCCATGTTCCCCTGCCACCCAGCACCAGCGCCTCGTCCACGAACATGCATGCAGCCCCCATCCGGGGCCTGGGCCGCCGCCCCTCGGACCTAGCCCTCAACATGGGGCAGATGAACTCACCCAGTGTGGGCCGCCTCAAGTCTCCCACTCTCAGCCAAGCCCATTCCCCCCTGGGCACGTCCCCTTCGGCCAGCCTCAAGTCACCGCAGACGCCTTCTGCCCTGGTCAGCCTGCCAACTGCCGCTGCCAGCAGTGCCCCTCTCAAGTCCCCCCAGGTGCTGGGTTCCGTGCTCAACGTCCGCTCTCCAACTAGTTCGCCTGGCCATCTCAAATCGCCTTCCATGGCTGTTTCTTCCCCAGGATGGGCACCCTCCCCCAAGGCCAGTCTCGCCAGCCCAGGCAAGCCAGCCCTTGGAATGGGCAACTCCGCCCCCTTGGGCCACCTTGAGCAAGGTAAGGGCAGGGGTCTTGCCAGGGGCTGAGGGGGCTGAGCGGTTCTGGAAAATGAGAATTTCTGGAGATTTTCTGGTTTTCAGGGAGTACCTTCTATTGGCTTTCTCTGTGAAGAAAGAGGAGGGGTCTTTTGACAGACAATGTTGTAAATACGGCTCCCCATTCCTTTCCTCTTGCTAAGCCCCCTTGCAGGAGGGACAGCCAGGCACCTGGTATCAGATCGACCTCTGAGCTGTCGATAATCCATGCTCCCACTTTATTGCAAGAGACTCTCTAGGATCACGCCTGTCCTCTGAGAAATGCCAGCTCACCTCAGTCATGTTGGGTTTTCTGGTTTTGATGAAAGCACTAAAGGCCCCATGTTACGTTGAAACCAGCGCCCTTTCGATCAAGGGCCCCTTGCTTCCACGTGGCTTGTGGGAGGCCCCATAATAAAATGTGGACAGGGACAAAACTGCCAGCATTTTCTCTTGGTTTTAATTGAATGAAATACATCCAATATGGTGATTGCAAGGCTCTATTCCCCTCAAAGAGGGCCCGTTCCTTTGTGGTTCATAGAGGTCACCTTCTTGCTTAAGGCTGCTTATTGCTGTTGTTTGCAATCAGTCTGCATTGTAGTTACGAAGAGCACACGCATTCCTGTGCTCATTATGGCAGGGGGAAACGATGTGCCATATTTTCCTTTTAGGTCTGAAATGTCAAAAGCAACCCACCCCTTCCCTAAAGTAATCCAGCAGATCCAAGTGTGAGATTAACACACTGCATTGAGAGAAACCCGTGAGCACCCCAAAGGCTCCTGTGGATCACCCGTGAGGATGGCTGTTTAGACCCCTCAAACGTGTGGCATCTTCTCAGCACCAGTTTGGGGAGCGAGAAGGGAAGAGAGCAGCTGCCCTCCTGGCCAGGCCAGTGGGCTTCCTGGATGCCTTTGGCTTGCGCGATTTACGCCATGTCAGCTCTTTTCCAGCTCAGCTCCGTGGGTTGCCCAATTGCTTTGGCTTGGCCTGAAGATGTTTTTGCCTCTCTCTTGCAGGTGCTGTGCCCTCTGGATCTCGGAGCAGCTCCTCTGCCCCGCCTGGCAACACCTCTGGCCCCCTGAACCCCAACCTTCCTTTTCCTTCCTCTCCAGATCCACCCCCATCCCAGAACCCTTTGTCCCTCATGATGTCCCAGATGTCCAAATACGCCATGCCCAGCTCCACGCCACTCTACCACAACGCCATCAAGACCATCGCCACCTCAGATGACGAACTGCTCCCGGATCGCCCCCTACTGCCGCCTGGGGCTATGTCTGGTAAGGGGGGGGGGTTAGGGGAGCACTCAGAAGGCCGGCTGTGGGCACCTGCACCTCTGGACCGCCCATGGAGCAAGGATTACCCCTGGTGCCTTTCTGCCCCATTCCCGGGGTCCCAGTGGGCCTCTCGGCTCCAGATGGGCCCAGCTGTAGGAGCAAGCTGCCTATCCCTGATGCAGGCGCTCCAGCTAGGAACTTGTCTTTGCCTTCCCAATGGAGTTTGTTGCAGTTTCCCTTTGTTCTTGGGACAGACTCTGGTCTAGGGAAGTGAACAAGAGAAACAGGACCCTCCTTTCTCCCCAAAGCCTGCAGCAATTGGGGGGGGGGGCTAGGTAGCAGTAAGCATGAGCTTCAGAGGCCAGACTGTTTCCGAGGACCTTCCAGACAGCTGGGCCTCTGCCTACCACCGGAGTCTGGAGGGAGGTAACCTTGAAAAAGGAATGCAGGAACTTTTCAGAAAAAGGAGGGGAGGGAAGGCCAGATAAGCCAGCCTTGCGTCTTTGGCACAAGGAGCCTCTGCTTGGACCCCATAACAGTGCAGTTGAGTTGGGGCGTGCTTGGGGTATCTTCTGCCCCAGGGCTTAACACCTTTCTTTTTCCCTCGCAGGCATGGGCGGAAACCAGCCCAACCCAATGCATGTGAACGCTGTGGGGCCAGGGGCCGTGCCAAGCCCTATGGGCCTGAACCTCCCTGGACAGCAGCTACTCTCCCAGGAAGTGGCAGCCCCCCCGATGTCTTCGCCCAGCCCCCTGGGAACCGGCCTCCCCTTGCACAGCGGCACTCCTGTGCAAAACCCGATGATGCCCCCTGGCCCCCCAGACTCCCTGGGCCAGCCCTGCGGCCCTTCTGGCCAGCTGGTGTTCCCGCCACGTCTGCAGCCGCCCCCTGCCAATGGGGGTGGCATTCCGGTGGTCCCAGGAGGGGCGGCTGGACCTGGGTTGCAGCCGCCGCCTGCCCCACAGCAACAACACTACCCACCTGGCTTGGGAGTCGTTCCAGAGGAGCTGCCCCCCCAGCAAGCACCCCCTCAGCAGCGCCTGGCCGGGCGGCTGCCAGAGCACTTCCCACCAGGGCTGCCTGTTGTGGCCTCCGTGTTGAGCGATCCAGAGCTGAGCGATGTGATCCGCCCCACCCCGACAGGTATCCCCGAGTTCGACCTTTCCCGCATCATCCCTTCAGAGAAGCCCAGCAGCACGCTGCAGTACTTCCCCAAGGGGGAGGGCCAGGGGGCCAAGGCCCTCCCCCCCTCCAACCTGCACCTGGCGAACTTGCAGAACATGATGTCGGAACCAGGCCCGGCCCGGCCTGGCCCGCAAGTGATACCACGCGGAATGGCCTTGTGCCATCCTGGACAGATGCCCATGCTGGGCAGGACAGGCCTGCCTCCCCAGCAGGGCCTGGTAGGTAACAGCCTGCCCCAAGGGCTGGTGCTGCCCCAGCAGAGCCTCCTGGCCCAGCAGAACTTCCTGCTCATGCAGGCCAAACAGCGCAGCATGTCTGTCTCTGGAGAGATGTACGGGCAACCGGCGGGGCACCTGATCTCCCCCCAGGGCTCGCTTATGGGCCCCCCATCCCAGCAGAACCTCATGGTCTCCATGCGTCAGCGCAGCGTCTCCCTGGATGGCCAGATGAGCTACGGCCCTGGAGCCAGCAACATGGCCAACCTGCCCTTCTAAGGAATGTCCTGGTGGGGATACTTTGCTTCTGAAAGCCATCGGAGGGGTGGGAGAGATTGGGAGGTGTCCATAGGTCTGGGGGAGCAACTGCTGGCCCAGCCTTCTCAGGGTCAGAGAAGACAAGTGGAAAAGGTGGAAGCCCTCGACCAATTACCCTGGTGCCAAGGGCAAGCCTCCCCCCCCCCCAGCAGCTGCCTGCCTCTTCCCCCCCCCCCCGCTGCAGAGTGGAGTCCGTGCACAGGCTGCCCACAGGGCTGGACACTCCAGGCTGGTGCTGGGACAGGGCCTGAGGTGAAGTTTGCAGCCCGCTCCCCCCCCCTCAGCTCTTCTTACAGGACATTGGCCATGAAGAAACGCCACGGGACTGGATTGGCCCTTTCCCCGGTGCTGTGGATGGATCATGGCCAGCGCAGGAAACGAGGGGGGCTTCCACACTGCTGGGCACTGCCCCTTCAGCAGTTTTATGTGTTCGCTTGTGGTCCCACTGGGGGCCAGTCTGGGTGAGTCCACCCTAGCCTTTCCCTTTGCTTCCGTGCCACCTCACATTTTCTGCCCTGCCCCTTGCTGGAGAATAGCCATCGGACAGCTCCTTGGCCCAATTCCACTTCCTGGGCTTGGAATAACATGGAAGTGGGGGGGAGGAGGAGGTTTGGGGATCCAAGATTGAAATATCTCCCATCAAAAGGAAGGTTGTCCGCAATGAACTAAGAGAGGCTCAAAGCAAGTGGTTGCCTCCCAGCAATGCCAGAGACCCAGTGAGGCTCATAGAGAGAAGGCAGTGAAGTTCATAAGGGGGAAGGTTGAGGAGGCTATAAAAAGTGTGCTGAGGAGTATGGATAACAAAATTTGAAGCGAGGGGGGTCTCTTGGGGCATTTATCTTAGTGAAGGCCTGGCCAAGAGTCTTTCCACAACAGTAACCACCCCACCCCGCTGCAGAAGGTGCTTCCAGCGATCCACTGTCATGCTCATCTCCCCACCCCACCCTGCCTCCCCAGCTCTGCCTTGTGCTGTGAATGTGGTCCTGTCTTGTGTCTCCCGCCTCCCTTCCTGCTTCTCTCTCCAGCTTGAGTCGCCTCTGCTGAGGCCCCCCCCCCACTTCCTCTGCCATCTGCTGAGGCCAAGGGAGGAGTGCGTCAGGGTGACCCAGAACCCCTGCGGCTGACCGGAGGGGGGGGCACTGGATGCTCCATGCCATCCCGTCAGCCATGCATTTTGTACCAGTCTATAAATAAATATATATAAATAAATATAAATATAAATATATAAATACAATATGTGAAGACATCTTACTGGTTTTTATTTTGAAATGATTTCTAGGCTTGTTTTGGGGTATCTGTGCTGTGTATTGACCTGTTTTATAGGTGCCTTTTTATTAAAAAAAAATCAAAACTTCTGCCAGGAGCTTTCTGTGGTGTCTTTATCTCTACTGGTGCAGGGACTGGCACTGGACAACTGGATGGAACCCTTGCCACCCTCGAGATTGGAGAAGGACTTCCCATCATGACTGGGGGTGCTCTTCCCCCAGATTGCTGGAAGCACCCCCATCCTCTCCTTCCCAGCTCTTTTAAGTAGTTCTGTACAGTGAAATGTTTTCTTGTTACAGTTGGTAGAGGGTTGCTTTATATGTCAATGTTTTAGATTTTTAACACTTCATGATAGAGGAGAACGTTTGTACTCAGGGTTGAAATGAGGAGTTCTTGGTGCTGTCTGAGCTGGGTGGTTTCCTTGCAGACGTTTCATTACCCAAACTAGGTAAATTCATCTGAGCTAACAGCAAGCAGTAAACAGCCGAACCAAGTCCACTCCCACCACCACTGGGAACATAAACAGAGAGCAAGCCCCACTCTCTTCTAGCACTGATGAAGTTACCTAACTTGGGTAATGAAACGTCTGCAAGGAAACCACCCAGCTCGGAGAGCGCCTAGGACCCCTCAAGTTCAACATGGCAGAAGCTTCAGAGGGGAAAAAGATTCTCTGGCACTCCCTTGGGGAGGGGCTCCCGAGTGCCAGTGGCCCTGAAAAGCCAGCAGGCACACCTGATGCCCCCAAGCCCTGTCCCCCTCATAGCCCTAAGTAAGGGTTGGGGGGGAGGGCTGTACCAGCTACAAGCTGAGCAAAATGCCTCTGCTTCCTCCGCTGGGGCTTCTGCTTACCAGAAGGAAGAGTCCTTCTGCTCTGCCCTCGGGAGTGGGGAAGTTGTGCGGCATCTCTGCTGGGATCTCCTCTGCTACCCTTCTGGCTGGGGGTTATTTGGTGGGAAGGGGTTCCTCTCCTGCTCTGTGACACAAGGCAGAATTGCAGAGCACACACAACGCCAATTACAGAGCAGCCATTCTTGGTCCTGTTGTGCATATAGTCCCATGTGGGGATGGAGGGAAGGCCGAGGCTGGTCAGATCAAGAAAGACAGCTGGGTCATCTGCAAGCAGAGTGAAGGGCCTCTGAGGGCTGGTGGTCCAACCCTATAGTGACTTTAGTCGGAAGAGGCCAGGAAATGGACCCAACAGCCCCTCCCCCAGCACACCTTTCCCAAAGGGGCGGGGCAGCTGGGGGATCCCAGTCTACCATCTGGGCATGACCTCCAAGCCTGCCAGGGAGTTCAGGGCAACCCTGGACCTGTCTCAAGTTATCCCTAGTCTGACTCACACTGGAGGCCCCCACCGGGCCCTGTGTTGCTCTCAGGACAATGGTGACTTCATTTGAGGTGGGAGCATGCTACACTTGCCACGGATGGCCCCCCCCCACCTGTGCTGCTTGCTGAGCCCCCTTCCTTGGGCCAATTGGCAGGAGAAGGGGAGAAGGCTGGCGATGTCTTCATTTTGCACAAGGGAAAGTACAAGGAATGCAATCTATTTCATGCATTCTCCATGGGGAATATTTACAGCAAAAATACAAAATTAATGGGAATTTTGTTAAACAATCCTGGGATTTTTACAGATCCATGATCATAGCAAAGCCAAGTCTGAATGGGCCCTTGATGGTGCAGCTCTGGGAGGAGCACAGTTGCAAAGCAAAGGGGGGTTTCTAAAGACAGCAGTTGAAAGCTTGGCTCCCACAGGTGATGAGACAGATGCCATTGGAAGTTTGATGAGATGTAGGAGGCTTGATTTCCTTAGGGCATGGAGGATATCCTCGCCTGCACGGAGATAGACAAGCTGCAAACTGAAAAGCCTGCCCAAAACAGATCCTGCCTGGGGCAGACAAAAGCAAAAGCAGCCGGTGTTAAAGGGCCTGTGTCAGGGCCTGGGCAGTGGGATTCCCTGCTCAAATCCAAGATGCCTGGGTTGATTGTGACATCAGCACTGACCATGGCAAGGGTCTCTGGGGGCGGGTCATGCCCTTGGACATTGCTTTATAGAGGCCAAAGAGGCTGCCATACTCCTTTGGACTCTCCTTCTGGTTGCTTAAAAGGGACTCTGCTGAAGATTAGAAAGCCCAAACCAGGCCCTGGAGCTGGATCTATCCTCTCCATTTCCAGTTGCATTCGGTGGGGAGGAGGGATGCCTGGGGTCCAGATATGCAACATGCACTGGAGGGAGGCAAGGAGGACATAGCCCTGCTTTCGAGTAAATGTGATCTCTGAACATCACACTCCAAACCAGGACAATCGCAGGCTGGGGGTAGCAGCCAAGCCATTCATAGCTTCCTGGGAAACAGCGTTTAAGCAATCGGAGAACATACATGGGACTTAGCCTCTATTTTGGGCCTGTCAGGTCCAGGCCTTCCTCCTGACACTCTTGGCTATTTGGGTCTTTGTGAGAAGTGAACCGATCTGGCAGACTAGAAGACGTAGCATTTCCAGAGTAGGAGGAGGCCCCGTGCCGAACACTGGAGATGTTGGTCTCTGTGCTGCTCTCAATTCTGCAGGTGCCCAGAATCTCCTGCAGGGTCCCCTGACTCAGACAGCCCACGTCGTGCAGGATTCGACAAAAGTCATGGCGGAACCGGATGCCCACGAAGGCGTAGAGGATGGGATTCAGGCAGCAGTGGCTGTAGGCAAGCACCTCGCTCACAACAATGGCACTGCTCAGCCCCTGATCAAGCGTACAGGACTTCCCTGTGACCTCCAGCTTGGCAAGTGTGTCCCAGAAGATGACCACATTGTAAGGGGTCCAGCAAAGCAGGAAGACACTTGTGACCGCAATGGCCACCTTCACAGCTTTTTGTCGCTGGAGCCGCTGGGACTGGCAGAGGAGTCTCACAATGGCTGTGTAGCAATAGCACATGACCCCGAATGGTAGGAAGAAGCCCACCAGGTGGTAGAGGAAGCGCTTGGCCAGCCAGGAGTTGATGCCATGTGTGCCATACTCCCTGAAGTGGCAGACACTCAGGTTATGGCTTTGGGCCCAGACCTCTGTGAAGAGTAGGTCAGGCACGGCCAGCAGAAAGGAAAGCAGCCAGATGCCCAGGCAGGTCAGGTGGATGGAGAAGCCACGCTGCTTCTGGAAGGTCTGCAGGGCGCAGACCACAGCCAGGTAGCGGTCCACGCTGATGCAGCCAAGCAGCAGGCTGCTGCTGTAGAAGCTCATCCGGTTGGCAGCACTCAGCAGCTTGCAGAGGAAGAGGCCGAAGACCCAGCCCGCCAAGCTCTCCACCACGCCAAAGGGGAAGGTGAGCAGCAGCAGCAGGTTGGCCAGGGCAAAGTGGAGCAGGAAGAGCTCTGTGGAAGTGCGGGAGCGTCTGTAGCGCCACAGGATGACCATCACCAGAAGGTTGCCCAGGCCACCAAGCAGGAAGATCAGCAGGTGGACAAAGGGCACCAGGACACTCTGAAAGGACTGCCTGGGGCTGCCCTCCGCCTGAGGACATAGATAATCCTCATAGGAGTAGTTCCCTTCGTTGTCGGTTAGGTTGTAGTCAAAGGTCTGGAAAGAAATAACGGGGAAAGGGGATTTATGGACAGGGGCTTCTGTGTGCTGGTCTTTGCAGAGAGGGGCTGCTATCCAGACCCCCCCATCCCCCCCATCCTTGCCTCCTCCAACGGCGGGGACAATCATCCCTTGGGCACTGGACAAACAGGGAAGATCAAGAAACAACTGCCGATTGAAATCTGGGTGGCCCCAGATTGCTTCTAGAGGCACCTGTTACTTTTGTACCTCAAGATATTTAACAGTAGCTTCTGCATGTCTGAAGCAGACAATGAGTGAGTTGCCCCCCCCTTTAAAAAAACTCATTTCCCAGATCCCCATTCCAGCCTCAGGTGCTGCAATTGTCTTCATGCTGACCTAGCAGAGCAGGATGGGAGCAGTCGGGGCCCTCAAAGATGAGTCACCACAATGGGCGCTGCCCCCAAGTGCCCTGGCCACGGAAGAGAGCCTGTGCTAAACAGCCAACAAGAGGCCAATGAGCATCCGTCCCCTCTGACCTGTGCAGGAGCAAACAAATGGAGGCTTTGCTCATTGGCACAACCCCTGGCTGGCAGGTAAGCCAGTGGAGCAGGGAGATTCTTCCTAGTATGGAGAGAAGCTGATTCAAGGATTCTTTTCCCTGAAGAGGGAAAAAATTCCTTCTGTACTTGCACTCTAATATTTTGGATTTTCTTCTCTCTTTTTGAGGGGGGTCATTTCCACAAATCAATTAAACTTTATTTATTCATTTTTCAAACCAAGCCCTTGCCAGGCCTTTTAAGGGTTTTTTTAAATGTGCAAAGCTGCTGTTTCAAAAGGTGAAGAGGAAGCAGATGTTGAAATTGAAGGGGGGGGGGGGTGTTCATTGCAGTCTTTCCTTAAAGAAGAAGTTGTGCAGTTTCAATTGTTGAATTAACTTTGAATTTAAAAATGGAGTTGCAAGCCAGGAAACCAATTGCAATCTTAGAACTGAATCCTATACTTCTGCTCAAAAGTCAGCCCCATACAGAGTCCTGCTATATGCTGTATTTCCTCAAGAAAGCGGGAGAGGAACATGAACTGGAAACACAAGTGAGGAAGAAAGCAAGTATGGGGGTGGGGGGTGCGGAAGTGTTTATCCTTTTTTCTCCTCAAAGCTGAAAGGCCCCCCCCCCCGCAGTTAGTTCACCCTTTTCCTCCTTCCATGGCGTGGGGGTGGGGCACACACACAGCAATGCAGATACATTGATTACACGTTAATCCCAAAATGGTTGAGATCCTCTATAAAATCCCAGATTATAATCCAAACTCAACTAAATTTTCAAAGTAGTTTCAATTAACAAGTTTATCCAAATATTCTGTTTGCAAAGAGAAGCAATCTAAGGTGTTTTTAACCAGGTGGCCATGAGAGGATGAACTGGCCTAAATACCTAAATACCCCCATGGTGCCCAACCCTGCAGAGCTGCTGCTTTGAGGTGTGCCCAGCCAATTTGGTTGCAGCAGGGTGGGGACCCTCATCAGCCCTGAGTGAGGGGACAGAGGGAGAGGAAAAAAGGGAAGTCTCTCTTCTCCCCTAGGGGACTGAGGGGTTCTGGTGACTGGCTCTCAGCGGAAATCTCACAGGCCCTGCAGATGGCTGCTTCCGCTGCTATCAAAGCCCATAATTCTTTTGCAGAGAGGCTCAGATCTCTGTGTTCCTTTTGTCTCCACTTTAAGGGGTCCTCCAGGCTTCTTCCAACCTTGCCTCTCCCATCGCACTCATGCACTCAGAAGGAAGTGACTGCTTACCCCCCCCTTTTTTTTTTTTTACTAATTTCCAAAAGCATTCACACAAAGAGAAGGGGGTTACAGCTTCTGCCCCTTCTCTTTGTGTGAATGCTTTTGGAAATTAGTAAAAAAAAAAAGAGAGAGAGAGAGAGAGAGAGGTAAGCAGTCACTTCCTTCTGAACATGGCCCTTGATTTTTTTTGTAACAGGCCCCCAGAGGCAGATTCCAACTCAGAAGACAAGGGGCCCAAAAACAGGAAGACCAGGCAGAAGAACTGCAGAGGAGAATCAGCAGCTCTTTTCTGGCCCTGGTTGGCATCTGATTGTTTTAGCACTTGCACCCAGCCTTCCCCAGATGCACATGGACACCCATGTGGAAGTTGAGCGTGTGGCAGCAACCAGGGGCTTTCAGCCAAGGAAGCCATCAACCCCCTTGCCCCATGGGCAAAGTATTGGAGGAGGTGAAAGCGCCCTGCATCAGAGGGATCATGGCTGAGCAATACAGGTTCTAGGGCCAGGTGCTCTCCTGCCCAATTGATAAAAGCCAAGTCTTGGGGTCTCTTGAAGACAACCTGGCTGCACATCTCGCAATCGACACAATCTCCCTCCCAGTAGAATTCAGCCCAAGGGCAAAAAATTAGCATTCCTCCACCCTCCAGAGCAGTGCTTCTCAACGTTGGTGTGACGGCGACTCCCGTCACACAAACGTTCTGCGCATGCGCCGGCCCGCGCGCATGGGGGCGGGCCCCACGCGCGGCGCCCCATGCGCAATGCGCATGCGCACCGCCCCCCACACGCAGCGCGCGTGCACGGCGCCGCCCCCATGCGCGGCGCTCCCCCCATGCACGGCGCGTGTGCAGGCACCGCAAAAAATGGCGGATCGCCGCCTTTGGCGACCCCCGAAAAATGGGCGATCGACCCCAAATGGGGTCGCGACCCATAGGTTGAGAACCGCTGCTCCAGAGGGATTCCCCATCCTTCAGCCCAGGCCCAAGCGGCTTCTCTGGCCTCAGAGGCTCCTGCCCATTGGGCTATCTCTGCCTCGGCCCTGTTCACAGAGCAGCCTTGGTCTGTGTCAGAGTTGCTGGCAGCACTCACCCAGTTCATGACGTTCTCCAGGGTGACCCTAAACTCGGCCATGATTAGGAAGTAACTAACACACAGGGATGCTCACCCTGTTGTTGGTTCAGCAGAGAAATGATCAGGCAAGGGAGGGCCAAGCAAGAGCAGGAGCGTCCTAATTTGCAAGCCAAATTAAGTTTCAAGATTCTTATTACATAAAACCACTTTTTAAGAAGTTTCCATCTTCTGTTAGAGTAGAAGGTGACTCAACCCAAGCCAGTCAGGTGTGTGATGTACAGCTTCCCCTTGTGCACACCAAATAGACGTGGATATTCAGGTCTTGTTTCCACCATTATTTGCCCTGCCCCTCTAGTTTGTTAAGCTATACAGAAACTGTACCAATAAACTCCTTCTAAAATTTGATTCATTCAAATAGGAAACTACATATCTATCAGCTGGAATTGGTTATAGCTAATTTAATGAAAAGGACTAGGGGGTGACATGATAGTAGCCTTCCAATATTTGAGGGGCTGCCACAAAGAAGAGGGAGTCAAGCTATTCTCCAAAGCACCTGAAGGCAGGACAAGAAGCAACGGATGGAAACTAATCAAGGAAAGAAGCAACCTGGAACTAAGGAGAAATTTCCTGACAGTGAGAACAATTAATCAGTGGAACAACCTGCCTCCAGAAGCGGTGAATGCTCCAACACTGGAAGTTTTTAAGAAGAGACTGGACAGCCATTTGTCCGAAATGGTATAGGGTTTCCTGCCCGAGCAGGTTAGACTAGATGACCTCCAAGGTCCCTTTCCAATTCTGTTATTCTGTTCTTATCAGACTGGGCAAAGATCACTTCCAGGACTGGGTTTTGTTAATGTTACACCTATGAACTTATACAATGGAAACAATGTTGGTAGGAAGTTGGTAATTCCTGAATTGGAGTTTTATTCCTAACTGGGAACAAAGTTTAGCCGGTGTCCTTATTCCCAGCTTGCTGCTGTTGCTGGGCTGTTACGAAAAAGATCCACGCCACTAAATATTGATGCTTTAGTATAAAATGACTGTGCTAGAATTCACAAGCTCGTTCAGTGTCCCCGAAGGGTTCTGCTGCCAGAGCTTCCAAGGCCAGCCCGCCCAGCACCCGGGCGGGCCCCACTGTCCGTCCTCCGCGCTCCCCCTACGGCAGCCGCTCAAACGCCCGCGGGCTTGCCACGCTCCGGGCCGCAGAGGCTACTCGAGGAGGGCTTTGCGTGGTCCGCTGGGCTTCAGGGACCGAGAGAACCTCCCTCGGCTCGGCCAGCACCGGACAGGCAGCCCCGGGGACGACACCGGGCCGCGCCGAAGGGCGCCGGACGGGAGCAGAACCGCCCCTTCCCCCCTCCGGGCGCCCCCCCAGCAGCTGAGCCGAGGGAGCCCCGCGGGGGGGGGGCGGGAGGGGCGGCTCGCAGAGGCCTCCCGCTGCCGGAGCCGCCCAGCACGCCGCAGGGGTGGTGGTGCGGGAGACGGCTCTTAGGACGCCTGCGCGGCCGGGCGGTGGGTGTGGCTCGAGGGGGTGGAGGAGGAGGGCGGGCGCGCGCCAGGACGGAAGGAAGGAGGAAGGGAAGGGCCGCCATCTTGTTGTCGCGTCGCCGCTGCCGCCATAGTCCGAGCGGAGCCACGGCCGACGGGCTGCGAGACGGGCCGAGCCGGAGCGGGAAGCGAGCGCGGCCGCCGGGCAGGCAGGTAGGCGGGCGGGGGAGTTGCTGCGGCCGCCCTGGGCCGGCCTGCCGGCGGTGGAGAACGGCACTGCTCACCCAGGCTCGGCGGCGGCGGCCGGGCGAGTGGGCCTTTCGGCGCAGCGAGGGCCAGGACTGAGCACGTCTCTGACCATCCGGCCAGAGTCGCAAGGCCGAGAGCGCCCCGCCTTCGCGCCGCTCCACTCCGGAGCGAGGCCTCCCGCGCGTCCTCCGGGCGGCCTGGCCTGACGCGAGGCCGAGGTTGCCGCAGCCGCCGCCGGCAGGGCCTGAGACAAAGGCAGGGAAGCGCGTCCCTCGGAGGGCTGCCTGAAGCAGCGGCCTTGACCCCGGGCGGGGCTAGCGGGGGGGCGGTGTTGAGAGGCCCCTCAGCGGCGCAGCTTGGCGGGGAAGCTTCCCCAAGCGGAGTCCGTTTAAAGGCGTAGGAGGAACGCTGCCCTCCGCCGATGGGCGTCTTGTGCCCCCAGCCCATCCATCCGCCGCCCCCGGAAGGCCGCTCTTCGGAGGGGAGCGGGGCCCGGGACTGGGGTTGCCGGCCTTTGAGGTTACTTGCATCCCCCAAACTTACTTGGAAGAAGTACTAACGGCCTTCTCTGTCTTATTTTCAGATAGAAGTGAGTAGATTGGACCGAACTCAAGCGTGTTAGAAGACTTTTTAAAAAGTTGATCCACAGTGCATCAGCGCAAGTGACTGGTTTATCTTGAGTGACTTTACAGGTGCTTGCCTGTGTTGCAATAAGAGACTCATATATTGAGCAGGACCTAATTTATCTCTTCATCTTGGAGAGTCTAATAAACTGTTACAGTTTCCGTACTCACAACTGTTTGGAAGTTGAAAGACATTTAAAAGGCAAACATGAGTACGGCCAGAACAGAGAACCCTGTTATAATGGGTCTCTCCAGTCAAAATGGACAGCTGAGGGGCCCAGTAAAACCTGGTGGTGGTCCAGGGAGCGGGGGGACACAGGCTCAGCAACAGATAAACCAGCTGAAACATCCCAACACAATCAACAACGGCACTCAGCAGCAAGCACAGAGCATGGCCTCCACTATCAAGTGAGTTCTTGTCTAGAGCATCAGCAGCCATCTTGAGATACCCAGAATGTCCTCCGAATTTTGGCTTCTGGGTGGCGTGTGAGCGCTTTCCTTCTTGTACCTGTTTTATCAACTACAGCAATATTTGGTGTTATTTCTGAATTGCATTTGTCATATTTTAGTTATTCATCTTTTGCTTCCTATTGTTACTACATAATGCTTGTCAGTTGCATAGGGTGACCAATTTTTTTAAAAAATACAGCTTTTCTGTAACTTGCACAGAGTTTAATTTAGCATGGGATGAAGCAAAGGGTAACAATATCTAGCTGTTAGAAGACCCTAAAGGAAGGCTGCCTGCTGAGCAATCTGGAGGCTTCCTAGCTCTGCTGGATTTCTATGAATGGGAACCTCCACAATTGCAGACACCCCCTCCCCACACTGCAATAGAGGTCCTTGATACCTCTGTTAACTGGAAGCCCACTACAGATTTTTCAACTGTGCCCGGGTGAATGGAGAAGCACATTTGCTTATTAAGTTTATATGCCACCAATCTTACTATCAAAAGAACTTTGGGCAGCATACTGGGAAAAAGGCTCCAGTGATTTAGGACAGGTGCTTTAGGAAGCGTTAAAGGAAAAAACCAGCACCTTAAATTCAACTCAACACACTAAGCCTTTGGGCTATCACTAGAATTGTTTTATGTTTATCAGAACTGATATTGAGTTTCCTTGGCTAAAATCAGGGATCAGTTTGCTTGCTGCATTAGGGATCAATTAAAGTAGAGAATCAACATAGACAATCCTGTATATTTGGGAGGTTTCCTTACTAGTAGCAAGTTTATTAAGTACCGTTGTATTCATGGAAATGGAAGTGGTGAATCATGTAATTGCTTCAGAGGATTTCCAAAGAGTTACCCAGCCTAAAACAGGTAATGTTTGGATCATATTGGTGCAAGTATCTCTGGTATATCTTTTCTGGAGGAAACAGTATTGATTCTTTTTAACAGAACATTTATTTGCAGTAGTTTGCCTTGATCCTGTGGTCACTGCCCATTTAAACCAAACACTCCAATCTGCCTGGTTTAATAGAACTATGAAAGGAAGAGTACAGTGGGATGATCTGTTGTTTCACATAGAGCCAAATAGGGAGCCTGGGACTTCCTAGGGAAAACAACCAACCGTCTTCCAGTTTTGAGTAACTGCTCTGGGAGTAGTGGCAGACACGGCAGGACAGGGTCTTCTGCCACAGCTGAATTAGATTGCTGTAATTAGCTCTAGAGAGATCTTGGAGTACCACCTGGGTGTCCTTGTATGCATCCTGGCATGTTAAAAGTGCTTGTATTCAAGACCACAGGTCTTCAGTCCTGATGCATAGCTCACCATTCTGGAGTGCCCGTAGCTTGCAAAATGTTGGGAAAGTAGCTTCAGTTATGATCTGTTGCATTTTTTACATTTGAAAACAATGATTGTGAAAGTTTCTTCTAGGCTTTTAACACACCATGGTGTAGTGGCTAAAGTCCTGGAAAGTACTGGTACAAATACACTTTGAACAGTGGGAGCAGTTGATTTTTGTTTATGTTACCAATTGTGTGTATCTTACTAAAACGAAGGCTGCTGTTTTGAGATATGGAGAAAAGGATACATAACTGTGACTGAACTTAAAGGTTATTCAGTAGTATATGACATGTTCAGATCCTCTCCACATTCTCCAGTGCTTGCTTAATGTTGTGTTAACACTTGATTACACTGACTTAAAATGATGAGACTGACATAGAATAGCATTTGCTTCCTATATCATGAAGAGTTTGTATGTCAGATTCTAGGTGGATTAAAAGGGCTGTTTGGTATTTTTCAACCCTGAGGATGATGGTATTGTGTGATACAGAGATCTGGTTTTTTCACTTAGACCTGGCGATGACTGGAAGAAGACCTTAAAGCTCCCTCCAAAAGACCTGCGAATCAAAACGTCGGTAAGGGCTTTCTAAAATTTTAAACACGGGAAAGGAAGTGGTAGTGATGCTTGACATCAGATATTCCTTTTCATTGAAGTGTAAGATTTCAAACAGATTAAATCACATTTGTCCTACAGAATCCACAGAGATAGGTTGCCTACTGTGCGGATTGCTATCTACTTGCTAGCTCTGAAATTATACCATCTCAAAATGTTTTTTGCAAGCAATGGCTGCCTGCTATACATGATGCAGCTAGTTACAAACAGCCATCTTTAACTGGTGAAATTAAAAGAAAAACATATATACTTCCCCCCCCCCCGCTCCACGCATCACAATTCTGGATAAAGTGCAGCAGCAGCGGGCATAGACTGCAACTTACCTTGAATTTAAATGCTACCCCACCCCCTACCATGATTAACAGACACATTTTATCAAGTACACATATCTTTTAGATCTTAATGCTATAGCCTTGCCCAGCCCAGTTTCTCTGCTTCCCACTAACTTTGTTTTCTAGAATTTCTTCAGCCCCCTGGGGGGGGAGTTAAAGCACATCAGAGCACCCAGCCTCCTGCTGGGCTTAGCCTCAGAATGCCCTTTGCATTGAGATCAACATTGCATGAGTTAATGATTCTGCTTTACTTCTCCAGGATGTGACGTCAACAAAAGGAAATGAGTTTGAAGATTATTGTCTGAAGCGGGAGTTGCTGATGGGAATTTTTGAAATGGGCTGGGAAAAGCCGTCTCCTATTCAGGTTAGTCACCTATAGTGTAAGTTGAGCAAGTTTAGTAAATTATAAGATTATTATTAATGAATGGAAATTTACTTCATATAAATTATTGGGGAAATATTAGGCTTTGGATTTCCATGCCACAGGATGCTATGTCAAGTGCTATCAGCTACTGCTGAAACTCTCCCTGTATTGTCTTGTTTAAACTATACCCATTCTGCATGCCTAGAAGGCTGATGAACCTGTAGTAGGGAAAGGAGGGTTAGGATATCTTTCTTCACCTTTTCTCTCATGCTACCGCTCTCCATAGCCTCTGGCCATTCAGATCCTTCCTTTCCAGGAAAAGAACACTTTTCTCTCTGCATGAGATGATAGGAACCATCATTTGATGCCTTCCTCTCAGCGAAAGCCATCCCAGTTGAAGAACTCACTCCTGTGCATATGGAAAGGGGCTTTTTGTGTGAGATGGAGAGCATAGGGTCCTTGGAATAAAGGGCTGAGATTTCTCATGCCATCATTGGGTCTAGCTTTTGTTTCTTCTAGTGCAGGGGTGTCAAACTCGCAACGTCACATGATGTGTCGTGACATATCACAACTTTTTTTCCATTGATGGCAATGGGGTGTGCGTGGTTTCACTATGAGCATCCGGCCCGTGGACCGGCAGTTTGACACCCCTGTTCTAGTGGTAGATGGAATTAGAACAAAACAATTCATGTTTCCAGTAGGCTTCTTTATGCTATCGGTAGTTTTTGAATCAGTAATTAATGTTATTGTTACTAGAGCAGAAATATTCCTGTGTCCAAACCCAACCTTTTCAGTCTAGAGAGACAGATGGGGAAAAAAACTACGCATAGAAGTTTGTGTCATGCAAGCTACAGACCATCTAGAAGACATCAGAAGTCCATATTTTCTCCCTGCTTTTCAACATCTATATGCCTACATAGTTAAGGCCCCAGAGACTTGTTCACTTTGGAGGAAGCTGATGATTGTGTGTCAATTCCTTGACAGATGGCTGCCATGTGTAATTCGATTTTGTAGGCTATGATGATTTGACTATGTACTGGCACTTGGTCTTCCTCTCTTTCAGCTGGGAATGAGAACATAGCTGCAAGCAATTAACCTTCCTGCCTTTTCACCTAAAGTGTGGCCCTTTTCTCATTTCGTTTTTACTCTTCACGTTTGTATCTTCTAACAGCTATTTTGTATTTTTTGCTTCTACCTCATTCAAAATCTTACCTTCTCTTCCCTTTTCTCATGCTCCTTTTCAGGAGGAGAGTATTCCTATTGCTTTGTCTGGAAGGGACATCTTAGCCAGAGCTAAGAATGGGACTGGCAAGAGCGGCGCCTACCTCATTCCCTTACTTGAAAGGCTTGACTTAAAGAAGGACCACATACAAGGTCAGTGGAAGATGCCAAGCCACATGGACTCAGATGGCAATAGGTCTTCATCTTCATTTTTGGCTGCTGCTGAGCCTGCCGTGTGCAGCAGCAGCCAAAAAAGCTAATACAGTCCTGGGCTATATAAACAGAGGCATAGAATCAAGATCACACGAACTATTGGTATCGCTTTATAAAATTCTTGTGACACCACACCTGGAATACTGCAAGCAGTTTTGGTCACCATACTACAAAAAAGATGTTGAGACTTTGGAAAAAGTTCAGAGAAGAGCAACTAAAATGATCAAAGGCCTGGAGACTAAAACATATGAAGAACGACTGAAGGACTTGGATTGCTAACTATGTAATGGCTTCACTTTTGTGAAAGAAAAAAGTACAGAAGTTTTTGGGTCACTATTACATTTTAACTGGAAGGGCTTGAAGAATTTCACAGTGAAACTGCTGCTGCTGTTGCTGCTAACAGTAGTGTCTTTGTTTTATGTAGATAGAAGACCCAGAGACTGCTGTGCCCCCATTCAGCATTCCCTCCTCTTTAGTCCTTTAAGAACACCCTTACTTTGCCCTACATAGTTTGCTCCACTGAATCCACTGAAGACTTGGGGCACCAGCATTGCTCTTTTAGTTGGGAGGGCCTCACTGCAATTTTCTTAGTTTTAGAGTATTAGACAAACACTCCACATGCTGCACTGTGTAGTGAGTTGGGGAGAAATGTGACTTGGAAGGTACTTCTTCTGCGTTACTATGAGCCTTGGAAAAGCTGATAAAACATTAGAATGGTTCAACTTCCATTAGCTTTAGAGCAAACTGGACACTGTCAGATCAAGGCCACTTGCCTATTTGGTCTCCCTTAAAGGTCTTTGTAAGCTAGAAAGGACATTTGGATTTCTGAACATCTTAAAGTTTAGCGCTCACTGGACATTTATTTACAAAAATCCTCTGGGATCACGGAATAAGAGTGCCTCAAATTATTTCTTGTTTGACAGCAATGGTGATTGTTCCCACAAGAGAACTTGCCCTGCAAGTCAGTCAGATCTGCATCCAGGTCAGCAAACACATGGGAGGAGCCAAAGTGATGGCAACCACAGGGGGAACCAATCTGCGGGATGATATAATGAGGCTTGATGATACAGGTAGGACCTCCTGTGGCAAGAGTTCTTTTCTGCCAGTTTTTATCAGAGTGCCTGATACCCTGCTCTTCTTTCTTGCAGTGCATGTAGTGATAGCAACCCCAGGAAGGATTCTGGATCTCATCAAAAAGGGGGTAGCAAAGGTGGACCATATCCAGATGATTGTCCTAGATGAGGTAATGTTTAACTGACTGAACTTCATAAGTTACAGTCTGAGCCTTCCGCTACCAAATTAGCTATCCTGGGTGCTTTTTATGGATTTTGGTCAGTGGCAGCTTGAAATCAGGGCTCATTCCCTTAGTGCAGCTGGAAAGGGAGGCCTTCTGTGGCTGGCTAAGAAACATTATTTTAACATAAGCTGGGACTCTGGGAGGGCTGGTTAAACAAGGAACAAGTTCCCCAATGGCTTTAACTTTGAACTGGCCTCTTTTTTATTATGTATTAATTTATTTTGCAGGCAGACAAGTTACTGTCTCAAGACTTTGTGCAAATAATGGAGGACATTATTCTCACTCTACCTAAAAACAGGCAGATTTTGTTGTACTCGGCCACTTTCCCTCTAAGTGTGCAGAAGTTTATGGTGAGTTGAACGAGCCCAACTTCACATAACTGAGGAAAGGGTGAAGTACAGTTGTTCTTGCCACACTGCAAGCCACAGGGATCCTCAGCTTTAAAACAGATTATTCAGTGACCATTGGAAGTTTCAATAGCATTGAAAAAAGTGACATTTTTCACATGGCCATTGCAGCATCCCTGTGGTCACATGATCACAATTCATATGCTTGGCAGGCAGCTGATTCATATTTATGATGGTTGCAGTGTCCTGGGGACATATGATCCCCTTTTGTGAACTTTTGACAAGCAAAGTCAATGGGGAAGCCAGATTCACTTAACAACCATGTTACTAGCTTAACAACTGCAGTGATTCACTTGAACAGCTGTGGCAAGAAAGGTCATAAAATGGAGCAAGGCTCACTTAACAAATGTCTCCCTTAGCAACAGAAATATTGGGCTCAATTGCGGTCATAAGACAAGGACTATCTGTACATGCCAGAATGCTTCCCTTTCAGAACTCCCACTTGCAGAAACCCTATGAGATTAACTTGATGGAGGAGCTGACTCTGAAGGGGGTGACCCAATACTACGCTTATGTAACAGAGCGCCAGAAAGTGCATTGCCTCAACACGCTGTTTTCCAGGGTAAGAAGTAAGATTTAAGCTATATTGGGTTTAAACAATAACCAAAGTGACCAAGTGGAAGAAATCCTGTAAGATATTGCTTGAATAAAGAGTTTTATTTAACGACTTGTACAACTTCTATTTTTGCTTCTTCAGTCCTTTAGGTAGTGCCTTGTTTTTGTGTACCTCACCCCAGACTTTATAGTCTAATGCACAGGTGTCAAACTCAATCACATCACGTGATGTATCGTGACGCATCGCAACGTTTTTTGCCTTTGCAGAGCCGGGGTGGACATGGCCTGCTAGTTCTAATGCCCCTGGTCTAATGTATTATTTTCTTATTTTTAAGTTCCTTTGCAATTTAGAAGCAGAATACAATATAACACTTTGTCTTTCCGTTTAGCTCCAGATAAATCAGTCCATCATCTTCTGTAACTCCTCCCAACGGGTTGAATTGTTAGCTAAGAAAATCTCCCAGCTGGGATACTCCTGCTTCTACATTCACGCAAAGATGAGACAGGTCAGTATGCTGTTTGGAGTAATTAATATCAGTTGAATTTTAAGGGCGAGTTGTAGGGGGGAAGAGTAGGACTGGATCTGTTTCCAGATGCTTCATATACTCAGCCTGAACAGAGGTCCCAGGGAGAATGTCAAAAGAGCAGCTAGTCTTGTGAATTGCATATTCTGTCAGAGGCTCAGTGTTCTTTTTTTTTTTAATTTATTTAAAAGTTTTATTTTCCATTTATCAATTACATAAATATAAAAATTCACATTTAACAAAATAAAATAAATTCATACACATAACCATAGGTGTTGCTTGCCTACCTCCCCCCAAACTGCATCCACCCTCTCTAACACTCTCCCTTACTTCCCTCCTCTTTCTCCCCTCCCCTCCCCTCTCTCTCCTCCCCCTCTCATCTTACCATCCTACTTCCTACCTACCCTTCCTCCTCCACTCTCATCCCTCTTCGGATACCAGGGAAATGCCCAAGCAACACCTCTCTCATAAATTACCTTATCTATATCTTACTTTAATTCTATTATCTAACCTACTTACCCACCCACCCCAACCCCCCCAACCCCCTCACTTCCCAGAGCAGAATACAGGGTTATTAATAACAAAATAAAATCAACATAACTTTAAAAATATTATATAATAAACAAATTCATACTTAACCCTTAACTCCCCTTAAACTTTAACATCATAATAGTATAAACAAATCTCTTATAAAACATTTGTTATAAAATTTTAATCATAAAGTAAATGGAACTTTTGAGTTCCATATTTATTCTGAATATAATCTATCCATCTTCTCCATACCATAATATATCTTTCTTGTGTATGATCCTTTAAATAAGCAGAAATTTTAGCCATTTCTGCTAAATTAAAAACCTTAAGTATCCATTCTTCTAAGGTAGGCAGTGAATCTTTCTTCCAATATAAACTTACTAATAACCTTGCTGCAGTTAATAGATTCAACATTAAAATAGTTTCTTTAACATCTAAATCCGTAAAAATACCAAATAAAAATAATTGAGGAGTAAACTTTATCTTCCTTTTAAAAATCTTTTGAATATTTCACCAAATCATTCTCCAAAAGGCCTTAACCTTTTTACAATTCCACCAAACATGAAAATAAGTTGCATCAGTATTACCACACTCCAACATTTGGGTTGTAAGTTAGAATACATACAAGATAATTTCTTAGGATCTAAATGCCACCTATAAAACATTTTATAAAAAATTTCCCTCAGATTTTGGGCTTGTGTAAATTTAACATTTCTAATCCAAATTATCTCCCATAAATCCAATGGGATCGGTTCCTGAATATTCTGAGCCCATTTAATCATACAATCTTTGACTAATTCTGTTTCCGAATCTAATTCTATTAACACATTATAAATTCTTTTTATATGAGCCTGATTCTGATCTTTAATCTGAGTTATCAAATTTTCATCTTCTAATGTTATTCCCTCTTTCTTATCTACAGTCCACCTATCCACTATTTGTAAATATTGAAACCATGACTGTGAGATATTTTCTTGTCTTAATATATCTAAAGATTTTAAATGCCAATTGGTACCAGTCCAAGTTAATAGTTCTTTATACGAAATTTTGACAAAATTCATCCCCTTAGAAATCCCCTCAATTGCATGTCCAGGAATCCCCCAAATAGGTATTTTATAATTTAATCTATAATAATACTTCTTCCAAACTCGAAGTAAAGCATTTCTTAAAATATGTGATTTAAAAGCCCGATCAACTTTCTTATTAAGAATTAAATATGCATGCCAACCATACATTAAATCCCACCCTTCAAGAGAAAGAATATCTCTATTTGTTAAGTTAAGCCAATCACTTACAAAAGTTAAGGTGGCTGCATCATAATATAATGTCAAGTTAGGTGCTTTAAGCCCACCTCTTTCTCGGGCATTTTGCAATATTTTAAACTTTACTCTTGGCTTCTTCCCAGCCCAAATAAATTTATTGATACCCTTCTGCCATTCATCCAAATTTGCATCTTTCTTTAAAATAGGTATCATCTGAAACAAAAAAAGAAACTTTGGTAGAACATTCATTTTCACAGCTGAAATTCTCCCTAATAACGACAACTGCAACTTTTTCCAATCGTTTAAATCCTTTTGTACTTTTTGCCCTTTTTGCCCATAATAATTCATAATTATTCTTATATAATTTCCCATTAGAAGCTGTTATATATACTCCCAGATATTTAACCTTTTTCACCACCTGAAAGACTGTAAGTTTAACTAAGGTTTCATTCTCCTTAACAGACATATTCTTAGATAATATTTTAGTCTTATTATTATTTACTTTAAAACCAGAAACTTTCCCATACTGAGTTATAAGTTCCAATAAATGAACAACCGCATAAGTCGGTTGTCCTAAAGTTAAAACCAAATCATCCGCAAAGGCTCGCAATTTATACTCATTCTTATTTAATTTTATTCCCTTAAGTACCGTTGACTCTCGAATCTGGATTAACAAAATCTCCATTGTTAGAACAAATAACAATGGAGATAATGGACATCCTTGTCTTGTTCCTTTTTCAATATTAAAAGTCTCTGTCAGTCCCCCATTAATAATAATTTGAGCAGATTGTTGCTGATATATGGCCTTAAGAGCATATAAAAACTTATCACCAAAATGCATTTTCTCTATCAATAAAAATAAAAATTGCCAGTCTAATTGATCAAAAGCTTTCTCCGCATCCAAAAATATAAAGGCCACAGGAATCTGATTATTCTTATCCAAATACTCAATTAAATTAAGAATTTGTCTTACATTATATTTCATGTACCTTCCTGTTATAAATCCTGATTGATCACTGTGAATCAAATCCTTCATAGCCTGCATTAATCTATTTGCCAAAATTTTTGAAAAAATCTTGTAATCCACATTTAACAAAGATATAGGTCTGTAATTCTTAGGCTCAGTAAGATCTTGATCCTCCTTCGGGATTAATGAGATAAACGCCCTTCTCCACGAAGGGGGGACCTGAGCTCCCAACAAAATACTGTTAAATAACTCCTTTAATGGCTCCATCATCTCCGATAAGAGTTTTATAATACATTGATGACAATCCGTCTGTTCCTGGAGACTTTCCTACCTTTAACTGCTTAATAGCTAAACCAATTTCCTCCAAGGTAATTGAACAATTCATCACATTTTGTTGTTCCTCAGAAAGTTTGGGAAAATGTACTGATTGCAAATACTTTTCTACATCTGCAGGATGTATGTTATCACTAGAATATAATTTTGTGTAAAAGTCTAAAAAACTGTTTTTAATCAAACTATCCTGAAAAACCTCAGTACCTTTATATTTTACTTTCTCTATAATTCTTGTCTTCTGTTTCTTTCGTAATCGATAAGCCAACCACCTCCCAGGCTTATTTGCATTAGAAAACGTGTTTTGTCTCATATAACACAGATTGGTAGCAACCTGATCTGCCATTAACATATTAAATTGTTCCCTAAGCATATTTATAAAGACCTTTAATTTATTATCAGTTGGATTCGCAACAAAGGCCTCTTCTTTTAATTTTATCTCTTCTTCTATTTCCTTATGTTTTTGTGTCATTTTAGCCCTATAAACTTTATTCATATGAATCAAAATTCCCCTCATATAGGCTTTACTATCATCCCACACCATAGGCATTGAGGTTCCCTTATTCATATTTAAAACAAAAAATTCTTTCAAATGCTCTTTACATTTTTGTACCAAATCTTCTCAAGTAAACAAATTCTCGTTCAATCTCCAGGATCTTCTGTTCCCATCTTCCACAAATAGCTCCATCCATACCGGACTATGATCAGACAATGTCCTAGGAAAGATCTTAACCTTCTTAACCCTAGAAAAAAGATCATTAGTAATTAAGAAAAAGTCAATCCTTGAAAATGATTGATGTCTATCCGAATAAAAGGTGAAGTCTCTGTCAGTTGTATTCCTTTCTCGCCAAATGTCAATAAGCTCCAACTCATCTTTCAAATCAAAATAGGCTTTGGGTAGTTTAGTTTGAGTAAAAGTTTTAGAAGAACTCTTTTTATCTTTCATTGAATCCAAAACTCCATTCCAATCTCCCATCAAAATTACAGATTTATAATCCAACTGAGATATTTTACCATGCAAAAACTTATAGAATTGCTTCTGTTGTTGATTAGGGGCATATAATCCAACAATAAGAACTTTCTTGCCTTGTAATACTAAATCTATAAAAACATATCTTCCTTGAGAGTCAGAATCTATTAATTTAGCCGATAAATTCTTTTTCACATAAATTACCACTCCCTCTTTTCCCCTGGGGCTGGAGCCGTAAAGTGTGATCCCAGGCGAGAGTTTATCAAATATTTAGAATCCTTTAAAGTTATATGAGTCTCTTGCAAACATATTAAGTCATTGTTGTGCCGTTTCAAATAATGAAAAACTTTTTTCCTTTTCTGCGGTGAATTCAAGCCATTAACATTCCAGGTCAGGAACTTTGCCATCTCCACCGGCCTGAAGCCTCTGAAGCATACCCTGAAGATTCATTGTCGAGGATCTTTTAGGTCTTGCCCCTCCCACAGGCTCTGTGGTGACATTTTCTTCTATTTTTCCACTGATCTTCTGTTGTTGCTCTTTCTCTCTACGCTTATAGGCAGCTCGTGTAATCCTCTGTTCTTTTATCTCAAGATTCTGTACAGCAGGTTCACCTTGTTCTTTAACAATCAATGAAGAGGCTCCTGCAGCTGCTAACTCTTCTTCAGTTTTACTTGTTTGTGAAGATGAAGGTGAACTTGCCTTCAGAACAGAGGAATAAAAATCTTTTGCCTTTGACTCTGTAGTTAATCTGTAATGCGTACCAACGTAATTCACTGCTATCCCAGTTGGAATCTCCCATCTAAACTGTATTTGGCGACGTTTTAACTCATCAGCCAGGAAAGTAAAGTCTTTTCTTCTTCTTAAAATTTTGGGGGGTATTTCTTTTAAAATTATGACATCTTGGGCTGCAATTTGAAACCTCTGTTTATAAAAAGCCTGTATAATTTCATTATGAATAAATCTTCTAGAAAAATAGATAACCACATCTCTAGGTAAATTTCTTTGTCTGGCAACCCATGAGTTAACTCTGAAGATTTTTTCTATCCCATTCCCAACTTCCTCCGGTCGCCAACCCAAGTTAAAAGCAATATCTTTAACAATGAGCCCCTTTAAATCTTCTTGTAAATATTCTTTCAGTCCTGTGATACGCAATGCAAACTCCATTTCTCTGTATGTGAAACAGTTAAATCATCATTTCTAACTTATTCTCCACTTCTTCAACTCTGCTTTCCAATTTTGTTGCATTTTCAGTCACTTCCTCCATTTTATCATCAATTCTCTCAATATGCATAGCAAGTCCTTGAAATGCAAACAATATATCCTCTCTTATTTCCTTGTTTTTTTCTCCAGTAATTCTGCCATAGCAGCCCTCTCTGAAGTCATCTTACAATCCAAAAGATCAGCTACCTCCTCTTTAATATCTAAAGCATTTTTTTTCAAAGCTTCTTGTAAATCTTTAAGAGAAAGTACAGGTGGAGGAGAAGGAGGGGGTGTCTTTGGTTTGGGCTGAGAGGCAGTCTGAGTCATTGGGGAGGAAATAGAAGCTTTAGGGACCGAAGAAACAAGACGTTTTGAAGCCATTTTTATAAATTCACCGTTTAAAATTAAAAGGGGGAAAAAAAACAGATTCTTGCCTCCATGTTTAAACAGAAACTGTAACAGTCTTTTAACTTTGTTACAAAATCTTCAAACAAGAAAGCTGGGCGCCATCTTGCCTTATATCACTTTCCCTTTCTTCTTCAAAAGAGAAAGTAGGCAAAAAAAAGGAAAAGGAGAAGATACTTTTCAGGAGTTAAAGTCCCAAATAATCATAAATCTAAATCCTCCTGGTCTGCTCCGTCTGCTTATAAATACTCACAAATCCACTAAAAGGCACAGATGTGGAAGCGGCGTCTAGCTTCGTCCCAGAACTTCGGGACAAAGGCGTCCTGGAATGCGGAGTAAAGCTTGGGCTCCAAGGGAGCTCTACCCTCCGATCTCCCCAAAATTATGGGGATCCAGGGGAGCTCTTCCTTTACCCAAGCAGCTCTCCTCTTTTTCCCAGAGAAGAGGTTTTAAGCCGCGGGACAGCTGATTGTCAGTGTCTCCGCTGGCTTTTACGCAATCCCAGAGCGGGCGGCTAAAGAAATGCTGCCATTGGCGCGGCTGACACCACCGGAAGGAGAGGCTCAATATTCTTAATCAGGTAGAACATTCTCTTACATTAGAGGTGTATCAGAATACTGAAGGGCAAAATCTGGGCTTTGGTCAAGAATAAATTGGTGAAACTTTCCCAATTCTTTTCTAGGAGCACCGCAATCGAGTGTTCCATGATTTCCGGAATGGCTTATGCCGCAACCTTGTTTGCACTGGTGAGTATCCTGTCCTTTTCCATAATTTGCATGTTGTCCAGAAAGGCTCTTTACTAACTAGGCAGTTTCAGTGCTGCATTTTTGGAATTTGTTAAGGTACTTTTAGCAACTGGATAATGTAAAATAAGGAGGGCAGTCCTGGGTATTGTTATTTTTTAAATAGACAGATGCAATGTTGCTTTTAAAGATGAGCTGGAAGCTGCAATTGGTACAGCTCAATTTTTGTCAATGAGAGCTGGTATTAGTATATAACAGCAGCACTGGAGGCTCCACATTGGTTACCAGAAGAGTAGAAATTTATTTACTTATATCCCGCTTTTATAATTTTTTCTTAAAAAAAAACTCAAGGCAGCAAATGCATAATACTCCTTCCTACTCTTTTCTCCACAACCACAGTCTTGTGAGGTGGTTAGGCTGAGAGAAAGGGATTTGTCAAGCACAGGAAAATCAGGAAGTCCAGGCAGTTAAAAAGAATATGAACGTTTATTGCATGCTAAGGCTCTCTACAGGAATCGGAACTACTAAAGGTCCAAGCAAATTGGCGGTAGATAAGAGTCAGTGGAATTCAAGGTGGGCTGGACCTTGGTCTCTGGTGGGCGGGAAGAGACTGAAGAGTGATGACGCGGTTGACCCTTCCCACCTTTGGGCTCAGCCTGGTCATCTACCAGATTGGCCCAAGTCACTCAGCTGGCTTTTGTGCCTCAGGCAGGATTATCTCAGTCCAAAATGCTGGTTTGACCAGTTAAGTCTTCCATGGCTCCATGCTCAGATCTCTCTGCTCAGCTAGAAGCTACCTGTCACTGTACATCCTGCACATCATGTTGGCGATATGAGACAGGGCTAGAAATCAGTGTTTCCAAATCTTGGCTCTGATCCTGAAATAAGATGGTATCATCCTTATAGTCAGAAAAGCAAACAGGACAAAATTGAGATTTTCAACATTAAGACCATGAATGTAAAAAAAACTCTTGTCATTTTGGGGTTGTTTTTTATAATTGCAACCATTTTAATTTGATGTTTTATGTTGGCTTGCTTTAATATATATTTTAAACCAGCAATATTGTTAAAGGGATCATTTTATGTTTCTTTTGTTTTCCAAATTGAGGCAGTGTAGCTCAAAAAGTAGAGACTAGGAAGTGGGAAATAGGGAGCCTTTTGCCATCAAAAAAAGAAACCTGCAGGATCCAGTCTTGAAAACTTTTCACTCTAACATTTCTTTGTGCTTGAGGCTACAGAACAATCAAAAAGTTGGATGAGTCTTGTGTTACTTATATAGTAAGCAATTTTGTCGTCCTGAGCCCTTCTTTTTTTTATACTACTGGATTTTTCTGAGGTGTAAGGTTTGTTTTTCAGATCTCTTTACCCGAGGTATTGATATCCAAGCTGTGAATGTTGTGATCAATTTTGATTTTCCAAAGCTGGCAGAGACATATCTCCATCGTATTGGCAGATCAGGTGAGGGAATTGTTCAATGAAAAAGAGTACAAGTAGTTGTTGACTTATGACCACAATTCAGCCCAAAATATCTGTTGCTAAGTGAAGCATTTCTTGAGATAGTTAAGTGAATCACTGCAGTTGTTAAATTAATAATGCGGTTGGTAAGTGAATCTGGCTTCCCCATTGGCTTTGCTTGTCAGAAGGATGCAAAAGTGATCACATGATTCCAGGACACTGCATCCGTCATAAATATGAGTCAGTTGCCAAGCATCTGAATTTTGATCACTTGCCCATGGGGATGCTGTAACGGTCATAAGTGTGAAAAATGGTCATAGGTCCCTTTTCTCAGTGCTGTTGTAACTTCGAACGATCACTAGATGAATAATTGTAAGTTGAGAACTATCTGAATTGTCTTTTATGTAAATGGATGTATCATGATAGGAAATGGAGATTCTTGGTAGCTAGCTAGTAGCTAGCATTGATTGCTTCTTCAGTTTTTTAAAGCTGCTATTGGAGTAAACGCAAAAAGCAGTACACACATACACTTTTGTATCAGCAAATGATGAACTGAAATTGAAAAACTTTGTTCCACCATATATGCTGGGGAGGAAAGAGCTGGTTGCCCCCAGTCAGCCACATGTAGTCCTTGTGAAGCAAGCTGCTAGAGTGAAAATCTTTGCTTTTTTCTGTTTGAAGGTCGATTTGGCCATCTAGGACTAGCCATCAACTTGATTACCTATGACGATCGTTTCAACCTGAAGAGTATTGAAGAGCAGCTGGGGACAGAAATTAAGCCCATCCCTAGTAACATTGACAAGAGTCTGTATGTGGCAGAATACCACAGCGAGCCTGTAGAAGACGATAAACCGTAATAGCTGCGTAGGTATCTGAGGGATACCTGGCGGGAGGGTAACCTGAATCGGGCCCTGTTCCACTGGTGTAGGCTGTCCCAGGAGCTTTAATGGGGCTCTAATGCCATAGAAGGAAGGAAATTATTAAAGTGCACATTTAGAGGAAAAGAGGTACCATCACTGTCTAGCTTTTGACCAGATTGTGCCCACGTTTCTTGACATGTGGCTTTGGAACCCAGGGCCCGCCATAGCCTGCATCTCTGAGGCATTGACGGGCAGGACACAGAATGGGCT
This sequence comes from Crotalus tigris, assembly GCF_016545835.1. Taxonomy (NCBI): domain Eukaryota; kingdom Metazoa; phylum Chordata; class Lepidosauria; order Squamata; family Viperidae; genus Crotalus; species Crotalus tigris. Next base: position 22,550 of record NW_024100582.1, on the reverse strand, counting down.
GGGCCACAGCAGTCAGGCAGTAGCTTATGGATGCTGTTTCCTTGGTACTAAAGGTCTTGTTCTTCTTTTCTTTTTCTAGGCTTTGCTTAAACAAAACCTAAAAACCCTTTGATCTGGACATGTGAAACATCATTTCTTGGGGGAGGCCCCTTCTCTTTGAGGGTTTTTCATCTTTTTGTTTTGGAACAATTAAAATTACAGAGCTTTCCCCTCCTTTAAAAAAAATTGGCTGTGAAGACAAATGCAGAAGATAGGAAGAAAATACCTTTTGTTTTTCCCACTTGTTTGCACTGTGTGCTGACTGAACATTAGTTGCACTAACTGCTGGTTTTAATTTCTTTCTTTGTGATGGAGTAGAAGAACTCTGAAATGAGAAGATTCCCAAACTCCACCTTGACTGCAGTTTCAAATTCACCCACAGCTGCCCGACTGAGTACATTTCAACTTCTCCCTGGCTCCTCATCTGTCTTTTGAGCTAAAGAGCTTGTTACTTATTTGTGCAAAGTGCCTTATGCTATGAGACCATTCAGAAAATCCCTTTTGGATACATCCCAAGGAGTCGTTTTGGTTCAGGTCAAAGTCTCTTCCCTCCCCCTCTGTTTCCTTCCCCTTCCAGGTGCTGGAAGGTGGGCCTTGTCAGTAGTTTTGTTTGGTTAACTTTTTTTTAATGGAGGAATTGAGATGCAGTTGTTGTTCACCCACTCTGTAAATATGTGTATTTAAGCAAAATAACCTGGATCGCCTAGGTTGATTGAGGGAAACTTCCACACTCAGAGAGGAAAGAGCCACTTGCCAACCAATCTGCAGCAGGAGCCCCCCAAAACGCCCAGGGGCTCTCACAGAACACTACATACTTGCCTCCGCGAGTCTCCCTTGGGGGCACAGCACTTGCTGGGCAGACTTGTCTCCAAGCCATGATGGTTTTTCCTCTCTTATGTGTTCTGCAGAAAATTGGATGTGTATACTTGTATAAACTCTGTAAATAATGTGTTTTTCTGTTAAGGGTTCATATAACTTCCTTTTTTCTTTATTTGGATGAGGCTTGCTGGCGTTAAAGGGATTATAGATAGATCTTGACAGCAGCTAAAGGTGAGAGGGGCTCAGTTTTCTGCAACGCTACTTGATACCAAGCACTGTGACTTCAGGCCTCTAGGTAGGTCTGGCTTGCTTTAGGGGTTGCACTATTTGGAAGAGACCTAGATGTCGGGCAAGGTCCTCTTCCCCTCGCCAAGGGGGGAAAACTACCCTCTAAGGAAGCTGGATTTGTCTTGGGGGGGGGGGGAGGCCCAACCACCTTCTTTGTCTCAAAGCAAGGTAGAACCAAAAGTGACTCCAATGAGCCAAAGTCCTAGTCAGCCCTGGCAGCTTCTGGCATTAGAACTTACTGCCAGCTTCTGGCGATTCTGTTTGAAGCTTGTCGGATGAGAGATTCTGGAGCAGGAAAGGCAAGCCCTCTGCTCTTCCCCCCTTGGGGGGGGGGAAATGTGCTTCCAGTCCAGTAGTGTTGCTTTAAAGTGTGCCCCTCCCAATGTGCTTGATGTTTGGCCTGATGTGCAGGCAGAAAGAGAGAGACTACTCAACCTGTAAACTTCTAACAAATTCCCTGCCAGCCTGCCAGCAGCAGAGTGCAAGGAGGCACCAGGGCAAGCATGGGCTCTCTTGGCTCAGAGACAAGACAGTCGGAGCCCACCCCACCCCCCCTTCCTGCCCTGACAAGCTAAGCAGTTCTGATAGAAAGTATCAACTTTTTCCAGCCCTGACCTCAGAGAACTGTGCCTAGAGCCAGGTGCCTCCTGACAACTCTTTGGAAGTGGAACATGTTTTGTCTAAGTAACCATAGTAAAAGTTGTATTAACAAAAAGCTCTTCTGCTGGGAATTCAGCTGAGGCTGCATAAGACGAGCAACTACTTGGGTGGAACAGCTTGGGGAGTGGGCACTAGTGACCCAAAGCAAAACTTTGCTCTTCTGCAGCAGCCAAGGGCATTCCCAAAGGAGGAGAGAGCAGAGGCAAAATGTGTGCAGCAATCTTGAAACTTGTGAGAATACGTACAACACCTGATTTGGTACAGTGAGTTGAGGTGGCCACTCTGCCCAGCGCCACGCTCCTCTTGTCACTCTTGAAGCACAGCCTTTTTTAAAGAGAAAGTATTACTTCACCTGTGGCCGCCTAGCAGAGGAGCGGCCTCAACCTCTGATCACCATTTTTGGGTAGCTTTGTTTGGGTCAGAAAGCCACCTGACAATGGCTCCTTGTCTCTCAATGGTGAAGCGAGACTTGGAAAGGAAAGATGCTCCAAATATTGACCAGGGACACCCTGGTCTGTCTTTTTTTTTTTAACCCCTTCATCTGAAAATGAAGGCTGAGAATTGGATGTCTTATGCATAAAGCAGTTGCCAACAGTTTTTCAATTGGTTTAGCCACTTCTGGGGAAATTTTGAGAGAACAAATTCTGGGGCCCTTTTGTTGCCTTCACCCCCTCAGGTGACTCAGTGCTGGGACAAAACAAGGCTTTGGCGATAACATCAGTGGGCTCTTCCCAGGACCCCCTGCACTTAGTAGAGATGACCTTGGGTGGGTGGGTGGGTGGGTTCATTTTTTCTTTTTCTTTTTTTTAATTATTACAGAATGAGATGGGAGCATCTTTTCCTATACCCTCTGCTTTTGTGTCTGTTGTTAGAGCTGGATGAGATCATAGAAACTAGAAACAAAAGCAGATGAGTTTGATTTGGACATCTCATTCTACTCTTTATTTTAAGGGTGGGCTTGCTTGCACAGGACTAGCTGAATCTTGCCAATTAAAGAGAGGCACCGTTGCGTCCAGGATCTTTGTCTGGGTATGAGTTGTTTCCACCAGTAGTCTGACCTAAGCTGTTGGTGCAAAGCATACCTCTGGACGTATTCTGGGGCACCATCATTTGTTCCCTGGCAGGATATGAAAAAGGGGGGGTCACAGCACCTTTGCAATGGAAACTCATGGTATTCTCTAGGGAGGGAACGTTGGAGCAGCCAAAGGGAATCTCTCTGCTGCAACTCCACTCCTTAGGCAACATTCTGGAGTCCTGTGCGAGGGTGGGGGGATGGGGGAGGGAGGATAACACAAAGATACAGCCTTGCTGTATTTTAACCAAGATGTGGGGGTGGCAATGTCTGGAAGAAAATAAGTCAATTTTCCCTTTCTTGAAACTGGAAAATTTGGGGGACATACTTTTTTGTTCAATTCTAGCAACGTCGTATTCATTGATCCTTGGTTCAGTTCAGACCATGTCCAGTACGAACAGTGAGGGCTAGAATTTGTCAACAAGGGGTGGGTTGGGAGGGGAAGATTATTTTTCGTTTGGAACTGGGAACTGGCAAATGTCCAGCAGAGCTCAAGATTTTGGCACAGCGTATGTACACAAGTATATAAAGGAACGCTGTGAACTTAGTGTCAAAAGTGCTGAATTATAAAATTCTGACTTATTTTTAAGAGAATTGGCTCAATAAAAGCTCACTGGGACCTGAACTTGCTTCAGACTCTTCACTTGTACAGCATGTCACTCTGGCTTGCATCACAGGCACTGAGAGCATGTCGAGAAGAACAAGCAGAGCAGAGCAAGGCTGACTTGCGCCATCAAGCTCTGAAGCTGCTCTTTGGGGGCAAAAGGAAGGGGCCTAGGAGAGGAACATGGCTCTGCAAAGGGCTGGGAACATTTCCCTTCTTTCTTTCCAGGCAGCTAAGGACTGGGACAAGCGGTGGCAGGCATAGCTGTGGGGGCGGCCCGTCTGCATACCAGCCCTGGAGCAGCACTGCCCAAAAAGCAGATGAAGAGCTGGGTGTGAAACTGCAGGCTTGCTTTGTGGGCATTGCCTGGAATGGTGGTGCTGCTTGGCACCCAAACGTTCAGCTGAAATGCTAGATCCAGTGGGGCGGGGGTTCCTGGTCATCTGCACAGCTCTGTGGTGGTGGCAGGTGATGGCAGGCAGCCTTCCACCTCCATGTGACAGGTGAGTTGAGGAAGCTGGTGGGGCACCTTGGGTACAGCTGGGGCTATCTGAGGCAGCATTTCCTGTAAATTGCCTTGACGAGGCAAGGCCTGACAACCCTGGTGCCAATCTTACTGAGCCACAAAGTGCGCCCAGGGAGTTTCTGCCACCAATCATCCTGGAGGATAAAGGAGTGGGAAGGACGGGTTAAAGGAAGAGAAAAGATGGTTGCCTTAGAGCAGTGGTTCTCAACCTTTTAAATGCCGCGACCCCAACCGGTCGTAAGTCGAGGACTACCCAACTGGTCGTAAGTCAAGGACTTTGCCTGGGAGCGCCGCGCATGCGTGGTGCCGCCCCCTGCGCTGGTCGAGGCGTAGATGGCAAGCGGCGGAGACGGAGCAGGCCGACCACCGGCTAGGCCACCAGCTGGCCCAGCCCAAGGCAGGTAAGGGACCCGCCGGGCCACACGCGTGCCAGCAACCCTCCCTGCGCCCGTCGGCCTCCCACCCCTGGCCCTCTTTTACTTACATTTTTAGTAGTTGCTCAGCAGGGAGGAGTGGAAACTTTCAGACAGCTCGCCTGCAGACAATTTGCAGCACCGTTTGCAGAATGGGACTTTTGGCGGGCTCAGCAGGACAGAGACAGCCTAGACAATTCCTATTGGCTTTTGAAAGCCAATAGAATTAGACTCTATTCAAGAGAGTCTATTCTATTGGCTTTCAAAAGCCAATAGAATAAAAGGGAGTAGCACAGCTACGGAAAAGGGGGGGGAAATGGTGGACTGCGTTTGGCGACCCCGTGAAATGGTCGTTCGACCCCAAATGGGGTCCCGACCCACAGGTTGAGAACCGCTGCCTTAGAGGGTGACTGGATGTGTTTGAGGGGAACAAAGTTTGCCCCCAGTTGCTAATGAAGAAGCTGCTGCTTCAGCATTCTGTTGAGGCTCCAGAATTCTTGTATGTTTTCTGGACGGAGCGGCTTTTACTGATTAATGATCCACCCAGATCGGTAACCTGTACCATAGCTGGTTCTGCAAGACAAGAAGGAGGAGCTATTCTTGAGATGGCAAGGGTGTGTATGCTCAGAGTTAAAGGGAGTGCCCTGCCAGCTTGGCAGCAGACTCCGGGGCCAGGGTGCCCCAGAGCGGCTCTTCCATGCCCTGTAGGGAGAGGGAGCTTGGCAGCTTTGCCCTCTGCAGTGTTCCTGGTCCAGATGTAGGGGAAGGAATGGAATTCGCTGCCCAGAAGATGCTTGGTGTTTGGGGCCTTGTCCCTTGGGAGCCTGGCTGTGGGCATCAAGGAGCAGCTGTCCCCTACCTTGCAAAGCCTTGGCTGCTGGTGGCACCGTGGTGGTGTTTCCCCCAAGGGCATTGCTCCTCTGCAGAGCAGTTCTGCTCTTTTTTTCCAGCCGCATCTACTGCACTGGAGAGTTGCTGCAGCAAGTCCAGCTGGCCAGGCTCTTTCAAGACGACAAAGACTTTGTTGACATGCCACTGAAGTCCAATCCAGGTGAATGTCCACCTCTACAGCGCAGTCCTCTTCCTAGTGCCAGAGTCGCCCTGCTTTCATAACAGCCCAACCACTTGGAGAGACGGACCTGAATGTAGAAACTGGCTGTATGCAGAGGAAAGGCTGCTGGCCCTGCCGGTGCTATGCTCAACCTGAGCTTGCCAGCCAGGTGCTTCAGCTGCAGAGCACAGGCTTCCTGGGCCTGAAGTGTGCTAATGCAAGCCTAGCCCCTCCTCACCCCTCTACCCTAGAGTGAACCTTGACCAGATCTGCTAGATCCCATTCTTCCAGATGTGGTTCTCAAGCAATTTGAGGAATTAATGAATGCCACACCCGGTGGGGCCTTACCCAAACTGCAGCTGGCACAGTTTGTGGGGACTCACTTCTTTCCTCCAGGGCAGGACCTGGAAAGCTGGATACCTCCAGACTGGACAGATAGGTACAGTTACACCTGGAAGGGGTATGGTGACATGTTTCCTGCTCTCAGAGATGGCACCATACTGCCCCGTGCAGTGTATGAGTTCTCAACTAGGATTACATTTCTAGAGCACACTGACCACCCTCCAAGATGGGCATTGGCTCCTGGCCCTATTCTGCTATGGCATGTTGGTCTTTGAGATCCTACAAGCCCACCTATTTCCTGAGGCCACTATTGCCACTTCCTGGCCTCGAAGATGGCCCCTCCCAACTTTCTGGTCAGTTTCCCGGCAGCCAGCCAATAGTCAGTCCTCTATTTCTGAATGGCCAATCTCCTGTCTCTGGGAAAGCCACCAGATGCCCCCTGCTGTGCTCCTGGCCTGCCCCCTGAATTGCCTGGGAATCTCTGCTCTGTGAGGTCCGGGTCTTCCAAGGTACCTTGCCCTTTCTCTCTTGCTCAGGGTGGGAATGGGAGCCTTTTTCTTCCAAGGCCTTGGGGGCACTACGCAGATTGCAAAGTGTGCGACATTTTTCTCCCTAAATCCTTACTGGGGATTGACATCGCATCTTGAATGGCTGCCTTCCGAACCTCCTGGGCCCCTTGTAGCATCCCCCTCAAGAGGATTTCAGATGAGAAGTTGCGGTCCTGGGCCCAGGTCCTGAACGCCAAGTGGAAGCAGCTGGGCAGGCGGGTAAGTGCTAAAGCTCAGCCATTGGGGGATGCAGAGGGAGGCTACCGTGCCCTCAGCAGAAGCTGCTCCATTTCCCTTCAGGTGAACCCCAATGTTCAAATGCTCCTTGGTGTTACTCTCTGATCTATGTGCCAAACCCATTGATTGTGCCTGGGGGCTGGTTCCATGAATATTACTACTGGTGAGACATGTAGAGGGCTGGTGGAGGACCTTTGCCCCAACCCACAGGCTTGGCCAGCAGAGGCCCCTGTCCCTCAACTCCCTTCCTGCATCCACACATGGCTGCCGTTTTCTTTCCTGCCATAGGGATTCCTTCTGGATCCTGGGAGGCCTCCTCCTCTCCAACATGACAGCTACAGCCAAGGGCCTCATCCAAAACTTCCTCTATCTAGTCAGCCAGTGAGCGTTGCCAGGAAAGGCAGGGTTGGGAAGAGGGGTTGCTTCTCCTTCTGCCTCAACTCCCAAGGAGCAGAGGGGAAACCTGCTGGGTGGGCATGGGCAGCTACTCTGCTAGCCTTGGGGGGAGCTGGTGGGAGCTGGCCCTGCTGCCAATCCTCTTCTGAGCCATGTGCTTCCTGAGAGCAGATTTGGGCACATCCCAAATGGCGGCCGGGTGTACTACGAGCATCAAAGTCAGCCGCCACTTCTCACCCTAATGATGGAGAGCTACCTGAGCTACACAAACGACACTGAGTTTCTACAGCAAGTATCTTTGAACCAACTGGTGACCAGGACTCTTGGGCTGCAGTTTAGCTTGCAGAACTGGCCATAATGGAATTCTTGAATCACTTCTATAGTATTTCTTCCAAACCCGAAGTAAAGAAATTCTTTTTTTTTTTTTTTTTTTATTGAAAGTTTTATAAATTTTACAAAAAAGGAAAAATAATACAAAACAAGAGGCAACATATACAGAAAAATAAAACTAAACAATACATATATTAAATAAAAAAAAAAACAAAACCCCATCCCCCAGCCCTCCCAAAAAAAAAAAAAGGAAAAAAAACCCTCCCTTCCCCCCCCCCTGAGCTTCCCAGAGCAGAATATAGGCTTAAAAAATAAAAATAAATATTAAATTAAAAAACTTTATATTTATATATATAAAAAAATTATCTATAATATATATGAAAATAAAACTTATGAAAAAACTATATAATATTTTTGTATACCCAATCTAAATTGTATAAATTTTATCCATTTATCCCAAACAGCAAAAAACTTCTCTTGCGTTTGTTGCTTTAAGAAAGCCGAAATCTTTGCCATTTCTGCCAGATAAGCTACTTTAAGAAACCATTCCTGCAATGTAGGCAAAGATTCCTTCTTCCAGTATTGTCCTACTAACAGCCTAGCGGCTGTGATCAAGTTTAACATCAATACAACCTCCTTTGTATCACAATCTGTAACAATACCTAACAAAAATAATTGCGGAGTAAATTTTACCCTCCTTCTAAAAATTCTCTGGATATTCCACCATATTTTAATCCAAAATGCTTTTATCTCTCTGCATGACCACCAAATATGATAATAGGAAGCCTCCTTATAACCACATCTCCAACATTTGGGTTGCACGTCAGGATACATATAAGACATTTTTTGTGGATCAAGGTGCCATCTATAAAACATTTTATAAAAATTCTCCCTTAAGTTCTGTGCTTGAGTAAATTTGACATTTCTCACCCAAATAGTTTCCCAGGTGTCCAATGAAACTGGCTCACCAAAATTCTGCGCCCATCTAATCATACAATCTTTAATTAGTTCCGTTTCTGAGTCCAATTCAACTAAAACCCCATAAATTCTCTTAATGTGGGTTTGTCTTTGATCCTTCAGTTGCTTAATAAGATTTTCATCTTCTCTAAGAAAACCCACCTTACAATCCATCTTCCATCTATCTAATAGTTGCCTATATTGGAACCAAGAATAAGTAAAATTTTCTTGTGCTAACTCTTCCCGTGATTTTAATTGCCAGTTTTGTCCATCCCATTTAAGTAACTGTCTATAAGACACCATATCCATTTTAACCCCTCTTTTTATTCCTTCTATCGCATGCCAAGGTATAGCCCATAATGGTACTTTAAAATCACTTTTATAATATTTTCTCCAAATCCTAAGTAAAGAAATTCTTAAAATATGAGATTTAAAAGCCCAATCTATTTTTTTATTAAATATTAAATAGGCATGCCACCCATAAAGTAAATCCCATCCCTCTAAGTAAAGTATCTCAGAATTTGTCAAATTTACCCAATCACTAATTAATGTTAAAACCACCGCATCATAATATAATTTCAAATTTGGTACCTTAAGTCCACCCCTCTCACGGAAGTCTTGCATAATTTTAAACTTAACCCTTGGTTTTTTCCCTGCCCAAATAAATTTGTTGAGACCCTTCTGCCACTCATTTAAATTAATCTCATTTTTCAAAATTGGTAACATTTGAAACAAAAAAAGAAACTTGGGTAGAATATTCATTTTTATCACTGCAATTCTTCCCATGAGGGATAATTGCAACTTTTCCCAATTCTTCAAGTCCTTCTGTACCCTGACCCACAACCTTTCATAATTATTTTTAAATAATTTTGCATTAGAAACAGACAGCATCACCCCCAAATATTTTACCTTATTAACAATCTCAAAACCCGTCAAGTTGACCAAAATCTGCTTCTCCTGACTCGACATATTTTTAGGTAAAATTTTAGTCTTATTTACGTTAATCTTAAAACCCGAGACCAAACCATAATGATGAATCAACTGTAATAAGTTTACTACAGAATAATCAGGTTGCGACAAAGTAACAACCAAGTCATCCGCAAAAGCTCTCAACTTATATTCTTTTTTATTAACATATATTCCTTTAATTTCCTGAGACTCTCGAATTTTGATCAATAATATTTCCAATGTTAAAACAAACAACAATGGCGATAAAGGACACCCCTGTCTAGTACCTTTCTCTATTGTAAAAACCTCCGACAAACCTCCATTAACAATAAGTTGTGCCGTTTGTTTTTGATATATTACCGTAAGGGCTTGTAATATCTTTTCACCAAAATTCATTTCTTCCATTACTCTTAACATAAAATGCCAATTCAATTGATCAAATGCTTTTTCAGCATCTAAAAATATGAGCCCTGCAGGAACTTGGTTGTTCTTGTCTAAATATTCTAGTAAATTAATAATTTGTCTGACATTATTTTTCATATACCTTCCTGTTATAAATCCTGATTGATCTTTATGCACAAGATGATGCACCACCCTCATAAGCCTATTTACCAAAATTTTTACAAATATCTTATAATCCACATTTAAAAGAGATATAGGCCTGTAATTTTTTGGTAGGGTAAGATCTTGATCCTCCTTTGGAATCAATGATATAAAAGCACTACGCCATGAAGGAGGAATCTCTAAACCCTGTAAAATACCATTAAAAAGATCATGTAATGGTTGGATCATCTCCTCTATTAGAACTTTGTAATAAACAGCTGTTAACCCATCCGTACCCGGTGCTTTCCCTAATTTCAATTGTTGAATTGCTGAGGTAATTTCCTCCTTAGTAATTAAACCATTAATTTCATATTTCTGATCCTCAGTCAGTTTAGGAAAACTTGCCTCAGCTAAATATTTATTTATATCTAGCATTTGTATATTAGTAGATTTATATAGGTTTTGATAATAATCCAAAAAAGATTTTTTAATCAATTCCTTCTGAGAAACTAATTTACCCTTATAGTTTATTTTCTCTATTATTCTTTGTCTCTGTTTCTTTCTTAATTGATAAGCCAACCATCTCCCAGGCTTATTGGCATTACAAAATGTATTTTGTTTCATAAATAATAAGTTGGTTGCAGCTTGGTCTGCTATCAACATATTAAATTGTGACCTTAATAACTTTACAGATTCTTTAATACTCTCATCAGAAGGATTTAAAATCAAAGCCCTTTCTTTTAATTTAATTTCATCTTCAAGTTCTCTACGTTTCTGAATCTGATTTCGCTTATAAAAATTATTCATTTTTATCAAAACACCGCGCATAAATGCTTTACCTGCATCCCATACCATTGACATTGAAGTCCCCTTATACATATTCAAAGCAAAATAGTCCTTTAAACACTCCTTTAGTTTTTGAACATTCTTTTCTTGTCTAAACAAATTTTCATTAACTCTCCAGGATCTTCTTTCCTCTTTCTCTTGAATCAGCTCCATCCAAACTGGACTATGATCCGTCAGTGATCTAGGAAAAATCTTTACATTCTTTACTTTATTATACAAGTCCGTGGTAATCAAGAAAAAGTCAATTCTTGAAAAAGATTGGTGTCTATCAGAAAAAAAAGTAAAGTCTCTCTCCTCTTGATTACGTTCCCGCCAATAATCCCTTAATTCCCAGTCTTCTTTCATGTCAAAAAAGGCTTTAGGTAGCCTTGCTTGTTTAAGAAAAGGAGAGGAACCTTTCTTATCCCTTAGTGTATCTAAGACACCATTCCAATCACCCATTAATACCACTGATCTATAATCAAGCAAAGTTATTTTTTGATGTAACTGTTTATAAAATTGTTCCTGTTGTTGATTTGGAGCGTAAAGTCCAACTATAAGTACTTTCTTACCATATATACCAAGTTCAATCATCACATATCTCCCCTGGGGATCTGATTCTACCAGACAAGCTGGTAGGTTTTGTTTAACATATATAACAACTCCCCCTTTCTTCCCAGGAGCAGGAGATATAAAATGAGATCCCAAACGAGCATTAACTAAATATTTCTGGTCTTTAAGTAAAATATGAGTTTCCTGTAGACAAATAACATCATTGGTATGTTGCTTCAAATAATAAAAGATTTTTTTCCGTTTCTGAGGAGAATTCAATCCATTAACATTCCAGGTCAAAAACTTTGCCATCTCCCTTGGCACGCAGCCTGGAGAAGACACCATCAAAATCTGACAGAGCTGCGTGTGTTGCATAACTCTTGGGTCTTGCTCCTCCCACCGGCGGTGAAGCACTTCCAGGAGAACTCTCTTTGGGCTCTTTTTTACGTTGCTCCTTCTCTTTACGCTTATAGGCTGCACGAGTCATCCTCTGCTCTTTAGCCTCCGTCTGGCGTTGCTTTGCCGCTTCTATCATCCCTGCGGAAACCAAATCTGATGCCTCAGATTGCTGCTCAGCTTCCTTACCACTCAAAGATTTCCGACCAGATGAAGTTGAGCCTACACCCAGGACCGAAGTATAAAAATCTCTAGCTTTATCAACTGTGTTCAATCTGTAGCGTGTCCCAGCATGGCTCAAAACAATACCCATCGGAATTTCCCATCTAAATGGCATCGATCTAGCTTTAAGCTCATTGGTTAAAAAAGCAAAGTCTTTTCTACTTCTTAAAATTTTGGATGGGATTTCCTTTAGAATGATGACATCTTGGGCGGCAATCTGAAATCTTTTGTTGTAAAAGGCTTGTATAATCTCATTCCGCAGGGACTTCTTTGTAAAGTAAATCACCACATCTCTAGGCAAATTCTTCTGCTTAGCAATCCAGGAGTTGAGTCTATAAATTTTTTCCACTTCTCTCTGTAATTCTCCTTTATCCATATCCAAGGCCAGCGCCAGATCAGTAAGGACCACCTCCACCAAATCTTGATTGATATCTTCCTTGAGGCCTCTAATCCTCAGGGCATACTCCATCTGTCTGTACTGAAACATCAAAATATCTTCTTGTGAGGAGTCCACCTTCCTTTCCACGTCTTGAATTTTGTCATCCAAAGAGTCAACTTTGTCTTCCACTTCCTCAAGCCTTGCGTCGAGCTTAACCACCACAGTAGCCAAACCTGAAACAGCTGCCAATATATCTTGTCGTAGTTCATTATTATTTTCTTGCAATTTAGACTTTATCCCCGTTATCTCTTCTTTGAGATCAGATTTAATTTCTGATTTAATCTGTGAAACAAATTGAGTCATTTCCTCTCTCATTTGAACTACAATCTCTCCCATTATGCCTCTAACCTCTTGTACTGAAAGTCCAGGTAGAGGAGGGGAGGGTGGTGGCTGAGCCGGTGGTGCATGTTTAGATTGTTGTTGTAGCTGTGCAGTGGAAGTTATAGGAGAAGAAATAACCTTGGGTGCTGAGGAAGGCTGCTGCCTCTTTGAAGCCATTTTAAAAAGCACAATTGTCACTTCCCTTTCCCCTCCAGCCAAAAAGGGAGGAGGAAAGAAAAAAAAAATTTTTTTAAAAAGAGACAAACTATAGTCATTAAAAGTCCAGAGTAAATCCAAAGAATAAGTAGTAAAAGAGCAAACAGTTCAAAAGAAAAAATTCTAAACCAAAAGCAAAAGCAGAAGCAAAAAACAGTCCTTAGAAAGGGAAAGTAAAACAAAAGAGAAAGGAAAAAAAACTCCGACAGTTTCAAAACGCCATCTTAAATCCTTTCACTAGTATAACAAAAAAAAGGAGGAAAAATAGTAAAAATCAAAAGATAAAAAAATAAACACCTAAAATATAACAAAAAATCCTTTAAACTGCTCCGTCCGTTTAAAAATTACTCACCAAAATGCTGTAAACACGGAGATAGAAGCGGCGGTTTCTTTTGCTTCCTAGGAAGCAAAAACAGCTGGGAGGCGGAGATCAGCAAGAGCTCCGAGGGAACACTCCTTTCACCCCCTCTAGAAATAAATCCAGAGGGGGTTCAGGGGTTCTACCTCTACTCTTGCGTTCTCTGTCCCTTCCCTTTGCCCGGGAAGGGATTTCCGAGCCGCGGGCCAGCTGATGCGCGCTGCGCTCCGCGGCTCTGACACTTCCCCAGCTGGACGGCTAAAAGCTAGCCGCCATCGCCGTCGCCTCCCACCGGAAGCTCAAGAAATTCTTAAGATATGAGATCTAAAGACCCTATCAACCTTTTTATTATAAATTAAATAGGCATGCCATCCAAAAAGTAAATCCCATCCCTCCAAAAGGAGTATATCTACATTTGTTAGATTAACCCAATCACTAATTGATGTTAAGACCACAGCATCGTAATACAATTTCAAATTCGGTATCTTAAGTCCACCTCTCTCTCGTATATCTTGTAAGATTTTAAGTTTTACTCTTGGTTTTTTTCCCTGCCCAGATAAATTTATTGATACCTTTCTGCCACTCATCTAAATTTGCTTCTTTCTTTAAAATAGGTATCATTTGAAATAAAAAGAGAAATTTTGGCAGAACATTCATTTTAATCGCTGCTATTCTCCCCAAAAGGGACAATTGCACTTTTTCCAATTGTCCAAATCCTTTTGTATTCTAACCCACAGCGTTTCATAATTATTTTTATACAGTTTTGAATTGGAAAGCAGATAGAATAACACCCAAATATTTTACCTTATTAACAACCTCAAAGCCTGTCAATCTAACCAAGGTCTCCTTATCCAAGTTGGTCATGTTCTTAGGCAATATTTTAGTCTTATTATTATTAATTTTAAAACCTGAAACTTGTCCGTATTGATTTATCAATTGTAACAACTCCATTACAGAATAAGTTGGTTGAGATAATGTAACAACTAGATCATCTGCAAAAGCCCTTAATTTATATTCTTTTTTATTAATTTCTATTCCTTTTATCTTCAATGAGTCCCGAATTTTAATCAATAAAATTTCCAAGGTTAACACAAACAGCAATGGAGACAATGGACAACCCTGTCTAGTCCCCTTTTCAATTGGGAATACCTCTGATAAACCTCCATTAACTATAAGTTGTGCCATTTGTTTTTGATAAATAGCTTGAAGGCCTGTAAAATTTTATCTCCAAAATTCATTTCCTCAACCAGTCTTAGCATAAATTGCCAATTTAATTGATCAAAAGCTTTTTCAGCATCTAAAAATATCAATCCTGCAGAAATTTGATTGTTCTTATCCAAATATTCTATTAAATTAACAATTTGTCTGACATTATTTTTCATATACCTTCCAGTTATAAAACCAGTTTGATCCATATGTATTAATTGGTTCAACACAACCATAAATCTATTAGCTAAAATTTTCAAAAAAATCTTATAATCTACATTCAAGAGAGATATAGGGCTATAATTCTTTGGTAACGTAAGATCTTGGTCTTCTTTTGGAATCAAAGATATAAAAGCTCTGCCCCAAGACAAGGGAGTCTCTAAACCCTGTAATATATTATTAAAAAGTTCCCTTAGAGGTTCTGTCAGCTCATCTATCAAAGTCTTGTAATAAATTGATGTCAGTCCATCAGTACCAGGTGCCTTACCTAACTTTAATTCTTTAATTGCTGTCACAATTTCCTCCGTGGTAATTAATCCATTGATTTCTTGTTTCTGATCTTCTGTTAGTTTAGGAAAATGAGCATCTTGTAAATATTTATTTATATCTAAAGCCTGTACTTTCCTACCCATATATAATTTTTTATAATAATCTAAAAAAGATTAAATCCTTCTGAAATACCAATTTACCTTTATAATTTATTTTGTCTATAATTCTCAACTTCTGTTTCTTTCGCAATTGATAGGCCAGCCATCTCCCTGGCTTATTAGTATTACAAAATGTGTTGTTTCATGTACAGTAAGTTAGTTGCAGTCTGATCTGCCATTAACATATTAAATTGCGATTTAAGCAGTTTTATAGATTCCTTAGTCTTCTCATCTGTAGGATTCAAGATTAAAACTTTTTTCTTTTAATTTAATCTCATCTTCCAACTCCTTACGTTTCTGCACCTGTTTCTGTCTATGAATCTTATTCATTTGCATCAAAACCCCACGCTTTACCTGCATCCCATACCATTGACATTGAAGTACCCTTATGCATATTTAAAACAAAATATTCCTTTAAATGCTCTTTAAGTTTCTGAACATTCATCTCTTGTCTAAACAAATTTTCATTCAACCTCCAAGATCTTCTCTCCTTTTTTTCAGTAACCAATTCCATCCATACTGGACTGTGATCTGTCAATGTCCAATGTCTTTACATTCTTTACTCTAAAGTATAAATCCGTTGTAATAAAAAAAAAGTCAATTCTTGAAAAAGATTGATGTCTATCCGAAAAGAAGGTAAAGTCTCTCTCTTCCAGATTGGGTTCTCGCCAATAGTCTCGCAACTCCCAGTCCTCTTTCAAATCAAAAAAAGCCTTAGGTAATTTAGCCTGCTTAAAAGAAGTAGAAAGTCCTTTTTTGTCTCTACATGTGTCTAAAATTCCATTCCAATCTCCCATCAATATAACAGATCTATAATCCAATAAAATCAATTTTTGATGCAACAACCTATAAAATTGTTCCTGTTGTTGATTTGGTGCATACAAACCTACTATAAGTATTTTCTTACCATACAGTCCCACTTCAATCATAACATATCTCCCTTGAGGATCAGAATCTACTAAACAAGCTGATAAATTTTGCTTAACATAAATAACTACACCCCCTTTCTTCCCAAGAGCAGAAGATACAGAATACTAACTGGCCATTCTTGGTATCCAAGAACACCAGGATCCCCTTCAACCTTTCTCCCCTTCCCCCCACCAGACCAGAGTCCTACATGAAAGATATCGAGCTGGCAGTGGGCTTAGAGGAAAGTAATTGCCTGATCAGGCTCCTGGTGAGGGGAATGGCTTGGAGAAGGCGTCGTGGAAAGGATATTGATGTAATGGCAGAGGCTTGCCAGCTAAGTATGAGCAGCAGAGCACATAGCAGAAAGCAGCACATGCAATTATTGTCTCAATCAGCACAAGAGAGCTTTCAATCACAACATGTACAACAACAATCCCATTTCATTCGGCCCCGGTCAAACTCCCCTTGAACAATTTGACCATTTTTGGGTATCACATCTTAAGAAAGGTTTAGGAAATCAAGTCAGACATTAGAGGCAAAGCACAGGGCATAATTTTTTAACTAGCTGAAAGGGTGTCTCACACATAAGAGGACTGGGGCACTTTTGTGTGATCTCTGAAGGCCAAACATAATCACAGGAAGGTAATTGCCCATCACATGTTAAGGAAACCTTTTCATAGTAAGAATAGTTTGGCAGCAATGAAGGTGTTGTGCTTCATGGGCATCTAGCCATCCATCCATCCACCCGCCCACCCACCCATCTGGGGTGCTTTAATGTGAATTCCTAGACTGGCTGGGAGTTGCCCTTGGGAACCTCAGGGCCTCTTCCGTCTCTAGGATCCGAGGAATGGCAAGCAACCTGCCTCCTGCCTGCAGCTCTTGTGGGCAATGTTGGAGGCCGCTGCTTCCTGTTTCATCACCTGTTTCCCTGCAGAAGCCCAACAGGGCTTTTGGGCAGAGCTGCAGAGTGCGGCTGAGTCGGGCTGGGATTTCTACTCCCGCTGGTTCTTGCCAGGCTCCCCACCACTGCAGGACTCACTACAAGGCACCAGAGTAAGGGGAGTTGTGCCGGTGGATTTAAACGCCATTCTTTGCAAAGTCGAGCAGCCGTTAGCCACTTTCTACCAAGTCCTTGGTGAGAAATGGGGCAAAGTGAGGCAGCTGCCATCAGCTCCCTCATGGGGGGGGGGTGTTGCCTCTTGCTTGATGGCTGTGTGGCCAGGGAAGGCTCGCTTGGTTCGGGGGCCCTGGTGAGCTGCCTGTCTGGGGCGTGGAGGGCAGGCCTGCTCTGAAGGAGGGTGCTGCGTGCCCTCTCCAGGGGATGGTGAGAAAGCGAGCTGGTTCTGGGCTGCGCGGAAGCAGCGAGTGGCTGCCGTCACTGCTGTCCTGTGGAATGAGGATGCTGGTGTCCTGGTGCACAACCGGGCCTTCTACCCCTCCAAGCTAAGCCCCCTGTGGACTGAGTGTGGCATGGATCTGCCCAGGACAGAGAAGGCACTCCACTACCTGGAAGTAAGAGGCAGCTGTGGGTGGCCAGAGATGGATGCTGCCTGGACAGCTGGTGGGGAGCTACTGAGGCAGGCATCCCACAATTCACCTGGACAGATTCTGGCTTACTTCAGGGGAGCACTCCTAGTCTGGGGGGGGGGGGAATCACAAAGTCAGGCAGCAGAGAAAAGCTCCTTGCCTACCTGTTCTTCCCTCACTGCAAAAGCCCCAATGTCCTTCTTGAGGGGGAAGCCAGCACACCAGTGGGCAGACTGGTTGGCAGCACCAAATGCTGGTTTCTCCACTATAGGGACTGAACTTTACTCCCTAGTTGCACCTTTTGCCAACCCCTGGAATCGGGGCCAGACAGGATAGGGCATCTCAGGGCAGCCTTTCCTCTACCCACCATCACTGGCCCTCTTCTTTGTGGGTGCCTGCCGGAGAGTTCGGCCCTATCCTACACTAACGGACTGCCCACCTCCCTGACACAGATGGGACAGCAATGGGACCTTCCAAATGCCTAGGCCCCTGTCCAGCACATGGTGGTCTTAGGTGAGGAGTCCTTCCAAAGAGTCTGGGGTGCTTCACTGTGTCCTTGGTTCGCCCTGCATCCTGCCTTTCCAGCTTCTGCAGGAGTCATTCTCCTGCCCTGTTCATCCAGGCGACTCTCCCTGCCAGCCAAGCCCTGCAGAGCAGTGTCTCCCTGCTGTAGGCCTCAACTGACAGCATTGCCCTGCCCTGCCAGGTCTGGCCAAATCCTCCTCTCCCCGGGCACGAGAGCTGGCCTTCAGCCTGGCTCAGCGCTGGCTGCAGATGAACTTGGCTGTCTTTGAGAAGTATGGAGGTATGTTTGAGAAGGTAAGGTGGCCTTCCTGGGCATCTGCCTCTTCCACACAGCTTCCCTGTCTTCCGCCACCATCCCCAGGCCATAGCTGGCTTCTCCCTCATTTCTCCATCCCTCCCAAGCATGGAGTCTCCAGTGGAGGTCCTCTCCCACGGACCTCTATGCACTGGTCCTCAGGGTAGCTTAGCCTGGAGCAGCCATCATTGCTCACTCCTTTTCCTTTCTAGTATGATGTCGAAGGTGATGGGAAGCCAGGTGGTGGTGGGGAGTATCCAGTGCAGGTAAGAGGTCTTGATAGGTGACATTCCAGAGGGAGGGGGGAGCAGCTTCTGACCAAAGGGGCCCACTTGTTTGATCCCTCTCCTGTCTCTCTGCAGGAAGGGTTTGGCTGGACGAATGGGGTGGCCCTGCAACTGCTAGATCTGTATGGAGAGCAGCTCACGGCTGCCAGCTCTCTCTGCTCTCCCTCCTGGCCCTGGATTGGGGCCTGCCTTATCCTGGTCCTGTTCTCACAGCTTCCTGGATTGTTTTCGGTGATGGACCTGTCCAATGGGAAGGTAGCCATCTCCTTGGCTTGGCTCTCGAATCCCTCTGATGGTGTGCCCAGCTTCAGCAGAAACAAATGTGGTGTGTTGCATACCTGCACAGCCTATAGGAGAACCCCTTCTCTCCTCAGTCGTCCCTGGCAAGTGTGGGCCAGACGGTGGTGCATATGCATAGGCAATAAAGTTCTCCAAGTACACATGTCAGTATTTGTCCTCACTGGGCTGGTGTGGCTGTTGTTCTAGGCAGAGCGAAAACAAATGTATTCCAGCAGAAAAGGGAACCAACGAGGCCAAAGGGATGACCCAGGTCAAGGCCATGGCTGGAAAAATCCCAAGGGAAACCTGGAAAGCCAATGGTCCAGTCAGGTTTGGAATACCGAGGCAGATTACTGAGTATAAATGTAAAATTGCTTCTCTAAGTCCCAGCGACAGCTTTAAAAGGGACGGTGAATCCAGAGCCACAAGGCTGCGGAGTTGGGGGTGTTCAGGCTGCTTGCTTGGGAATCATAGGAAAAGCATCCTCCCCCCATCCTGATACCCAGTTCACCATGTTGGAAAATGGTTCCAGATCTGGACGTTGCCCTTTTCCCGCCCAAATCATGCCAGTTAAGGGGGCACCCTCTCTAATCACTGTGCAGCCCTCCTTGCAAGGGTCCTCGTCCTGGAGAAACAGAACACAACCTGGCCTGAAGGGGGCTGAGTGCTCATTGCTTTTTCTTGGGTTTGGTCTTGACTGTAACTTGCAACCTTAATTCGATTGAGCGGTTGTTTAAATGCAAAAGGACCATATGCATGAAAGTATGCAAAAGGCTATTTTGCTTTCGTGTCTCTTGGCTGCAAAGACTCCTAATCAACAACTTCAGCCATCCCCAAGCTGCAAGGGGGAACTGTCCCGTTCTTCTGCATTTTTTTAAAAAGAGCAGAAGGCCAGCACTGTAGATGTGAGACCCAAGATGGATGACCTTCTGGGCCAAGGGGAGAAGAGTGGGGGGGGAGTGGGGGGGGGGGTTGTGGGGTAGCCAGCCCTGCACTGGAAAGCCTGATGGTGGTGGTTCTATGTCTCTCACACCTCTGAAGCGGGGGGGGGGGGGCTTCCTCCTGGAGTCTAGTGAAAGGTAGGAGAAGCTGCTGGCAGGGCCCCTGCTTTTGCCACTCGCGTGCCCGTCCCAGGCACCTGTGGCAGAGGAATCCATGCCTGCTGGCGGAGGCTGTCCATGGGAAGCCCTTGAGGGAGAGCTGCAGCTCTGCCCTCTGGCACTGTTCATGGCTCTGCTGCCTCAGCTCAGGAACTGGGTGTAGCCTTCAGCCCCTGTGACAATGACATCCATCCAAATGCGCAGGGCTTCTGCCGAGGGGGCCACCATGTAGTAGAGCCGGTCGTGGGTCTTGATGCAGAAGGTTAGGGCGGGGTTGGGGCTCTGCCGAGAGAAGAGAGAGGCTGCCCGGGGTGCCTCCTACCACCCTAGACCCCCTTCTGGCAGCAGGCAGAGCTAATGCTAACCCCAAGGAGGGCACTTGAACCCGCTCCCTGCCCCTGGCCTACTTAAGGGCAGAGAAGAAGGCAAACGTGGCCCCCCAGCCCTAAAAGGGAGGGCCCGCAAAACTTCCCCCAAAGAGAAAATGGGGAAAAGCTGCTCTGTGCTACAAGACGGACCAGGACCAGGGACTACGGGCAGGGCAGGCAAGGAGTCACATGGCAGCTGTGCAATGCTAGAGCTATGGGCAAGCTTTGCCCAGGCAGTCAAAATATGCCCCAAAGATGCCCACTCTTCTCCTTGGGGCCCAGCATTAGCATTCAGGAGATGTCAAAGTTGCCTCTTCCCTGAGGCTGAAGGAGTTAGGGCCTGAGCCACGAGGAGGTTGACTGAGGAAGTGGTGCCACATTCTGCCCCTGGTGCTGCCCCCCCCCCCACCCAGTTCCTAAGGAGTTTCAGCCCAAATATTCTCCTCCTGGATGGCTCTGTTAGCTTGGGGATTCAGAACCATGCAGGGTTGCTGGGCTAGCCAGAGGAAAAGGACAGGCTGGGAAGGAAGGAAGGTCTGCGCTCAGAGTGCTCCCCTTGCCACCTCACTGCCCAGCTGTGTCTCACCTTGGCTGCGCATCGGAGGTGATCGTAATAAACCTCCTCAATGGCCTGGAAATAGATGAGGCCTTTCAGCTTCGCCTCATGCTTGTCTGCAGGGGGGAAAGGAAGAGGGAGACAGCTACACCCAGTCCCAGGGCCAAGAGGAGCAGCAAGGCAAGAGGGCCAGCTGTGATGGGAATGGGGAGCCTCACCCACGTAGTAGGAGAGGGTGTGCCGCAGGCGGTCAAAGACAAACCAGCGCTTCTTCCAGGACCGGATTTTGCCTCCCATCTTGACCAGGTAGCCTTTGCACAGCTTCTCCGAGAGGATGACATGGTTGCAGGTGTCCACGCTGTGGCCGGAGGATTCGATGTGCAAGCGCAGGTCAAAGTCCTCTTTACGGATAGGCAAGTAACGGGTCAGGGGGCGAGCCTGCAGAACAGGGTGCAGTGGAGCAGGCAGCAGGGGCCAAAGTCCTTTTGCCTCCCCCCAACCACTGTGGCCAGGAAGAAAGATCACCTATCCCAAGCTCCGCGCTGGCCTCCCAGACAGCAGAAAGAAGCCCCCCCGAGATCCCTGCCCCATCCTTGGTCAGGTGTGCAGGATGACTGGCCTGTGCTGCCAGGGCAGTAGCGCAGACCTTCCCTCTCTGGGGGGAACATGGCAGCCCTGCCCTCTGAGGGTCCTGGAGGGGCTCCTGCACACCTGAGCTAGCTGCTTCTCCCGCATCTTGACCTCCCTCTCAATCAGCTGCTGCCGCTGCGCTGTCTCATCCTGCAGCTGCCGTTCCAGCTGCTCCCGCCGCCGCCGTTCATCCTCCAAGGCCTGGTGACGCAGCTCCATCTCTTGCTCCTGCCGGAACAAAAGGGTGGGCCACTGTGCCCCTCCCAGTACCACCCACCCTGCCCCCAAGGTCCACAGCTGGATATCCAGCCCTGGGCAGGAGCTGCCCACCACCCAGGCCCCGCCATCCATGCAGCCCTGCCATTTGGGGAAGGGAGTGGAGACAGACTTCACTAGGGAGAAAGGAACCAGCCATCTCTCGAGCCCCCTCCCCAACTAGCTTGCCAGGGTCAGCTGATGAGGAATGGCTGTCCCAGAACGCTAACTTGGGGGGATCCCCATCCCGAGACTTCTCTCCTGCCCTCACTCGCGACTCCATCAGGCGGGTCCTCTCAGCCTGGGCCTCTGTCAGCAGCTTCTCCATCTCTTCAATCTTCCTGGCATCTGCCCCACTGCCACTGCAAGGCCAACCGGTTGTCACTGCCTGCCTCCCAGCCCACCTCTCTCGGATGTGGCCTGCACTTAGCAGCAGGTCAGCAGCACAGCCCACCTAGAGGCCAAGCGAGAGAGCCTGGAAAGCGGGCAACTCTAGTCGGACTCTGGTGGTGAAGGGAGCTGACCTGGAGGTGTTGTCCGGGGAGCAGGCGGAGTTCCCGCTCACAGAGAGGTTGGTCTCCAAGCTGTCCGAGCTCTCTAAGCTGAGGGTATCGTAGGCTGGCTCGGGGTTATCGGCCGGTTGATCTTGGCCCGGGAAGGGGTGACGATGGAGAACAGAGTGGGGCACAAGGGGGAAGAAGAAGGCACCTGCCTGGAGCAGCTGGCATTCCACTGTGGTCTTGTGCTTCAGGTCGGCCAGGCGCTGCCATTGCTCCTGACCTGCCTGATGTCCTGCAAAGAGACCCAGCAAAAGGAGACTCAGCACCAGCAGGACTTCACCCAGTGTCCACCCACCATGAGGGA